>NW_022436948.1:19277259-19528637 GCF_009761245.1 Sapajus apella | reverse complement strand
AGGCAATTCTCCTGCCTCAACCTCCTGAGTAGCTGGGATTACAGGCATGCGCCACCATGCCCAGCTAATGTTTTTTGTATTTTTAGTAGAGACGGGGTTTCACCGTGTTGACCAGGATGGTCTCGATCTCTTGACCTCATGATCCACCCGCCTCGGCCTCCCAAAGTGCTGGGATTACAGGCGTGAGCCACCGCGCCCAGCCACTTTTTGTATTTTTAGTAGAGATGGGGCTTCATCATATTAGCCAGAATGGTCTTGATCTGCTGACCTCCTTATCTGCCCACCTCAGCCTCCTAAAATGCTGGGATTACAGGCATGAGCCACTGCACCTGGCCCAAAAGATGTATCTTTTTAATTTTCAGGTTTATATCCCAGTTTTACCAGCTTATAGATTGGGTTCCTTTGCCTTGAGTTTTCTCTTAGTTTCTTAATTATATTGCAGCAGTCATTCTCTCCATCCTCCTCAACCGTACTGTGCAAAAGCTATCACGCCTGGCTCAACATCTTTTGTCTGGGTAAAGAAATATGTTCATGCAAGAGAATTTTGCTGTCAGCAACAGAAAAACACAACTTATATCTACTTTGTGTTTAGACTAGATGAAGTTGAACGAAGTCATAAATAATGAAATACTGCCAGCCTCATAAGCAAGACTTTATTTGAAAATTCAGCACTGCACTGTGCTGACAATAAGAATCACAGACAACTAGAACAACATAATTGGGGAAAAATGGTAGAAGAGATATCCATTTGTTACCAAAGTTTCTATCAACATTCATCTTTCAGATCTGCAAGAAGACAAAAGAATATTTAGGGTCTTTTTGCCAGTTGCACACACACACACACACACATATATATACATACACACATATATATATATGAATATATGGGAGTTTATTAAGTATTAACTTACACGATCACAAGGTCCCACAAATGTCTGCAAGCTGAGGAGTAAGGAGAGCCAGGGTGAGTCCCAAAACTGAAGAACTTGGAGTCCCGTGTTGGCGGGGAGGCTAGGCCATGTCGTATTTTCACGGTTTTCTGCCTGCTTTCTATTTGCTGGCAGCTGATTAGATTTGTCTCACCAGATTAAGGGTGGATGTGCCTTCCCCAGCCCACTGACTCAAATGTTAATCTCTTTTGGTAACACCTACACAGACATACCTAGGATTAATACTTTGTATGCCTCAGTCCAATCAAGTTGATGCTCAGTATTAACCATCACACCACTCACATTCCTTGGCTCACGGCCTCTTCCTTTATCCTCAAAGCCCTTAATGTTAGGTCACTTGATTTCTACTCCAGCTAAGAAAAGTTTTCTGCATTAAGGACCAAGGAGATTAGAGTGGACCTTCCTGAATAATCCAAGATAATCTCCCCATCTCAAAGCTCTTAACTTAATCACATCCATGAAGCCGTTAGCACTTTTTTTTTTTTTTGGGGTTTGAGTGAGAAAGAGTTTCACTCTTGTTACCCAGGCTGGAGTGCAATGGCGTGATCTTGGCTCACCGCAACCTCCGCCTCCTGGGTTCAGGCAATTCTCCTGCCTCAACCTCCTGAGTAGCTGGGATTACAGGCACGCACCACCATGCCCAGCTAAGTTTTTCTATTTTTAGTAGAGATGGTGTTTCACCATGTTGACCAGGATGGTCTCGATCTCTTGACCTCGTGATCCACCCGCCTCGACCGCCCAAAGTGCTGGGATTACAGGCGTGAGCCACCGCACCCGGCCAGCCCTTAGCACTTTTAAGGTAACATATTAATAGGTTCTTGGGATTAGGACATACACACCACAGACTGGCTGTAGATTTCATATTCCAATTCATTCATTTTTTTCATCACAGCCACTGAGGATGTTTTTAATATAAAGTCATGAAAAAGGATGGGGCAAAATTGGAATTGCATGATTCCTTGCTTCCAGAAAAAAAAAAAAAAAAAGAAAAGTTAAGTATTAAATAAAGGACTAATTTAAATTGGGCTCCCTACTCCAGCCAATTATTCAAATTGTCTCATTTGATAGCCTCGGGGTGCTACTGATATGGAATAATTTGATCCCTGTCTGAAACCTTTTCCTTATTATACTTGTCCTTATCTACCTCAGGTTGAAATATACATAATGATCCTGGCAGGTTTCTTGGCAAAGGAATTTGGCTTGCTTTTTCAACCCATCACTAGAAGGTGCTCTTGGAGCTATCAGGTCATGGGAAATGCTGTTCTGCCCAGACTTAGAAAACCTGCCCAGACTTAGAAACCCATGACAATTAGCACCCTTAGAAGAGGAAAAGTTGGTTTAGAGGCAGGTTAACAGAGGCTCTCTTTAGAGAAAGAAAGGGTCATTCAATAATCTAGTGCAACACAATCTAATAGAAATACTAAACAAGCCACATGCAATTAATTAAACAAAGTTTAAAAAGCAGATGAAATAAATGTTTATAGTATATCCAAAGTATCATCACTTAGGCCGGGTGCGGTGGCTCAAGCCTGTAATCCCAGCACATTGGGAGGCCGAGGCGGGTGGATCACGAGGTCAAGAGATCGAGACCATCCTGGTCAACATGGTGAAACCCCGTCTCTACTAAACATACAAAAAATTAGCTGGGCATGATGGTGTGTGCCTGTAATCCCAGCGACTCAGGAGGCTGGGGCAGGAGAATTGCCTGAACCCGGGAGGCGGAGGTTGCGGTGAGCCGAGATCATGCCATTGCGCTCCAGCCTGGGTAACAAGAGCGAAACTCCGTCTCAAAAAAAAAAAAAAAAAAAAAAAACAAAGTATCATCACTTCAACATGTAATCAGCATAACAAATTCTTGTTAACACACTTTAAGTTCTTTTTCTACACACTATGATTTAGGAACTGGTGCGTACTTCATACGTACAGCACACCTCAATTCAGCCTGGCCACATTTCACTTGTGCTTCAGCCACAAGTGGGGCCAGCGTCTACTGCAGTGGTCAGGTCCTAGCAGAAACTCCTTTTACTTAAGGAACATCTTTAAAGAACTCTGTTTATTGAATCCGTCACGGCATTCTCTACTCTTATCCAGATCGATTCTAAAGCTTGACTCCCTATCTACCTCAACACCAACGTACTACCTCCTTTTCCCTTGCCAACATCCACTAGAGAAGCAAGAAAAACTAGCACTCACCTCCCCATTCTTCTTTGCAGCTAAGGGTGGCCATGTGACACGATTGTGGTCAATGAGCGGTCAGCAAAATTAGGATCAAGGGTTTCTGGGAGCTGGTGCCTTCCCTTCCTCCTTCTAGGTGCTCTGAATGTGACAGCTGGAATGGTAGCAGCCACAGAATCTCAAAGATGCAAGGGCTAACACCATGAAATAAATGAACCAACACTAACCGTCACCAAGCCCCACATTTCTTTCTATAAAAATCACTGGGCACAGTGGTGCACCTGTAATCCCAGCACTTAGGGAGGCTAAGATGAGAGGATCATTTGAAGCCAGGAGTTCAAGACCAGCTTGAACCAGCAGCACATTGGGATTCCGTTGCTAAAATAAATGAATAAACATATAAATAAAAGTAGCTGGGCATGGTGGTATGCACTGATAGGGTAGGCTACTTGGGAGGATCACCGGAACCCAGGATTTTGAGGCTGCAGTGAGCTATAGTGCCACTGTACTCCAGCCTGGGCAACAGAGCAAGACCTTATCTTAAAAATAATTATAATAGGCTGGGTACAGTGGCTCGCACCTATAGTCCCAGCACTTTGGGAGGCCGAGGCAGGCAGGTCACTTGAGGTCAGGAGTTTGAGACCAGCCTTGCCAACGTGATGAAACCTTGCCTCTATTAAAAACACAAAAATTAGATGGTGTGGTGGCGTGCACATGCAATCGGGGGGCAGAGGCTGCAGTGAGCTGAGATGTGCCACTACACTCCAGCTTTGGCGACAGAGCCAGACTTGTCTTAAAAATAATAATAATGAAAAGAAAAACAACAACAACAACAACAAAAACCCTTAATTATTTAACCCATTGTTAGTGGATTTCTCTTTGACGTGCATTTTATTTCATTCCTAAGTGACACAAAACTTTCTGGAGACTGCTCTGAAAAACTACACCCCTCCTTTGCCCCCTGGCTTCCTGCCAGCTCTGACAATGGGGCCCTATAGGGAGACAGGAGAGTAGGAGGAAGGAGAAAAGACTCCTCTTTTCCTTTTTTCTCCAATCAGGGTTGCCCTGAAATACCTAGGGTGGTTTCTAATTCTTGACTGGACTCTGACTGATACATTCCCTGCAGCCTCTTTTCTACATGGCATTTAGAAAGATAGCTTTAGGCCAGGAGCGGTGGCTCATGCCTGTAATCCCAACACTTTGGGAGGCAGAGGCAGGTGGATCACCTGAGATCAGGTGTTTGAGACTAGCCTGGTCAACAGGGTAAAACCCTGTCTCTACTAAAAATACAATAATTAGCTGAGTATGGTGGTGTGTACCTGTAATCCCAGCTACTTAGGAGGCTGAGGCAGAACTGCTTGAGCCCAGAAGGCAGAGGTTGCAGCGAGCCGAGATCACGCCAATGCACTCCAACCTGGGTGACAGAGAGAGACTCTGTCTCAAAAAAAAAAAAAAAAGAAAGAAAGAAAGATAGTCTTAAAGCATAAGTCAGTTTATATCTACAGTGGCTTCTGGTATTAATAAAAATGAAACCCAAAGTTTCTGCTACAGCCAATGAGATGTGATTTCTTTGACCTTTTTCTCCTACCTCTGTTCTGACACAGCTGTCAGAGGCATTTGAACTACAGTGACTTCATTGGGAACAGGGGCTGGGTAAAATAAGGCTGAGAACTGCTGGGCTATAATCCAAGGAAGTTAGGCATTCTTGGTCACAGAATGAGATAGGAGGTCAGCACATGATACAGGTCACAAAAAACCCGCTGATAAAACAGGATGTGGTAAAGAAGTGGGTCAAAACCCACCAAAACCCACATGGTGATGACAGAGACCTCTGATCGTTCTCACTGCTCATTGTATGCTAATTATAACACACTAGAATGCTAAAAGACACTCCTGTCAGTACCATGACAGTTTACAAATGCCATGGAAAGGTCCAGAAGTTACCCTACATAGTGTAAAAAGGAAAGGAACCCTCAGTTTTGGGAACTCCTCACCCCTTTCCTGAAATTTCATGAATAATCCACCCACTGTTTAGCATAGATCAACAAATAACCATAGAAATAGCCAACCAGCATTCCTTGGGGCTGCCTTGCCTATAAAGTAGCCATTCTTTCATGTCTTTACTTCTCTAATACCTCTTTCACTTTTCTCTGTGGACTCGCCATTCATTGTCTTGCACAAAATCCAAAAACCCTCTCCTGGGGTCTGAATTGGGACCTCTTTCTGGTAACACAATCACCCAGAGTTCCTTGCTCTTGCAAATTAAACCAACCTGACCCGCTCTCACCCTAGGGACTCTGCCTGGACTAGTCCTCCTGGATGGATCTTCACCTGGCTCCAGCCCTCCATTGTTTCAGCCTTCTCAAATATCACCTCATCAGCAAGAAGGGCTTCCCTCACCAGCTACATAAAACACAGTTTTCTACCCTTCTCAATCCATTTATCTTGCTCCTTGTTTTTCCCTAGTAATTCCCCACATGATGTTTTGAAACTGCCATTGCAAAATTATAACTGAGAAAATTATTAGTGAAAGAGAGCTGACCTAATTAACTTTGTCTTGCTTCTAAACTCCAAGCTGCCCTTGTTCACTCACGGATGTAGGCCAAATTAACTTTAGGAGGAACTTAGTTCACAGTTTAACTTTGAAACAAAGATGATAGGGCCGGGCGCGGTGGCTCAAGCCTGTAATCCCAGCACTTTGGGAGGCCGAGGCGGGTGGATTACGAGGTCAAGAGATCGAGACCATCCTGGTCAACATGGTGAAACCCCGTCTCTACTAAAAATACAAAAAATTAGCTGGGCATGGTGGCACGTGCCTGTAATCCCAGCTACTCAGGAGGCTGAGGCAGGAGAATTGCCTGAACCCAGGAGGCGGAGGTTGCGGTGAGCCGAGATCGCGCCATTGCACTCCAGCCTGGGCAAAAAAAGCGAAACTCCGTCCAAAAAAAAAAAAAAAAAAACACAACAAAAAAAGAAACAAAGATGATAACAGCCCTTTCCAAAAACAATCTCCTTTCCTTCCTGGAACTAGAGTGCTTTTGTAGTACTAACAAAATTAGCCAAAAGATTAGAAGTCATGGCTTAGGAGTCAAGCAGTTTGGAGGCTACAAGATTCTGACCCTCCACACATTACTCCTGGGGATAACAACACTATTGTAAAATCTAAGACCAGGGCTTGAGATATCTTGCAAACTCTGCACTTGATGGATAAATAAACCGGCTTATCTGGTCTTGTGGCTCCTACCTAGGAGCTGACTCAGCATAAGAGGACAGCTTAAACTCCATGATTTCATCTCTGACCCAAGCAATCAGCACTCTCAACTCACCAAATTATCCTTAAAAACTCCAATCCCCAAATTCTTGGGGAGACTGATTTAAGTAATAATAAAACTCCCAAACAGCCAGCTCTGGGTGAAAGACCCTTTCTTTATTGCAGTCCTCCTGCCTTGATAAACTAGCCCTGTCTAGGAAGCAGGCAAGGTGAACCCACTGGAGAGTTAAAGTTTTACATGCTTATTTACCCATTTATTTTTCATCTCTCCCAACTGGAATAAAACCCCAATTGGTAGGAGCTTTGACTATTTCATTCATTGCCTTATCCACATTGCCTGGAACAGTTTCTGAGACAGGACTCATGGGAAAAGGATCAGTGGGAAGTAGAAAGAGATGGTATCATTTTCAAGCATGATGATTTTAGAGTTGCACCTTGAATATTACTGTGGACATATCCAGTTGACAGCCAGAGACACTTGAGTCTGGAGCTAATGGAAGACATGTAGTTAGTTGAATTAGATTTGATTAAAGCTATAGGTTTAGATGAGAACATCCAGAAATAGTTCATAGAAAGAGAGGAGAGTCACAAAATTGTACAAGACATTATATCAAAAAAGATACTAATAAAATGATAAAGGCAGGGGGCAGAGAAATTCCAGGCAGACAGGGGCGAATCCCTGGCAAAACTCCACCTTCAAGCTGAAAAACCTAAAACCCATGGCCCAAAGTGAGAACTTCTATCCATTTTCCCTCCTGAATGTTACTTTTTCCTAAACTACCCATGACCTGCCCTACCCCAATCCTGTGCCTATAAAGACCCCAGACTCAGTTGGAGAAAAGAGAAGAAGTGACTGGATGTTGGAGAGAAGCGACTTGACTTCAGAGGGATGGCTTGATGGCTGACTTCACAGATGAGTCCGACCAGAGATGGCTGGACTTAAGGGGAGGATTACCTGTCCATCCCATCTCCTTTGTAATTCCCCTTCCTGCTGACAGCCACTTTGATTGTTCAATAAAATCCTCCCCATTCACCACCCTTCAACTTGTTCATGCAACCTCGTTTTTCCTGAAGCCAGACAAGAGCTTGAGAGCCATGATTGCAGATGACCAAGAAAGTGCTGTCACACTGGCCCTTTGTCCTTGGTGGTGGTGGGCAGCCGCCTCATGTGACGAGGCAAAGGGCCCACTGAACTGTTAACACTAAGCCATCAGTGGACAGCAGAACTGAAAGAGCACTATGGCATGCCCTCTGGGGCTTTGGGGGTCTCAGGTAGCCCCAGCTGGATGCTGCCATTGGGCCTGCACAGAATTTGCTCCTGCCAGTGCCCAAAAGTGGCTGGCCAGGTCTCATACTTGCTCTCCTACTTTCTTCCTCCCACAAGGGGTTGAGTGTGGCAAGCTGAGTAAATGGAGTTTGTTCCTGCCAGCACTCAGAAGTGCTCCCTCCAGTTCCTGCACTTGTTCATTTGTATTTTCCCTCCTGTGAAGGGTAGACAGGGGTGTGCTGAGTAAACAAGGCATCCCTGTCTTGATTCCCACAAAGGGGTCAAGAAAATATTCTGCTTCAATACCAGAGGGGCTCTGCAGCGATGTAATACGTGACAATCAGATCAGAGAGAAGCGGTGCCTCAAATTCCCAAGAGGAGAAATTGTCCAGGAGAAGGTGATTCAATGCCACAGAGAAGACAGGTGAGATCAGGACTAAACCTGCCCTTTTGGTTTGGTAACTAGGGAATGTAAATCAAAAATAAAATTCTAATCCCTTCCAACTGACTGATGGACTACCCCATCTCTGCCAAGGGCATTCCAAAGAATCATGAAAAACCAGTTCAGGCCACGATGAGAAGGAAGGGTTGGACATGCCTCATTATATCCTCCTCCCTTTGGAATCCAGGCCTGACTAGCCGGCATTAACATTAAAATAGCAATCTTAGGACTGACAAAATAAACTCCTGGTAGCCATAAGACACCAACATGACAGACAGCAGCCCCTGAAATAAATCAAAGTGTTTTACCTGAAAACATATTTCTTTGACATATTTTGAAATGGCCCTGCAAATTGTATCTTATGCGGAAAATCTACATTCTATAGAAAATCACCTTCCATTTCCAGGCCTTTTCCGTGATCCAGGAGAGAATTAACTAAGAGCCTGGCACCCTTTAAAGTCTGATAAGAAACATTTACAGTCTGTTCTCTGAAGCCTGCTACCTGGAGGCTTCATCTGCATAATAAGAACCTTGGCCTCCACATCCCCTTATCTTAAACCCAGACACTCCCTTCTATGATTCCAGTCCTTTAGATACTACCTTTACTCTTTCAACCAACTGCTAATCAAAAATCTTTGAATTCACCTATGACCTGAAACCTCCCTCCTCACCCCTCCAACCCCAAAACATGCACTTAACATATACTGACTGATGTCTTACGTCTCCTTAAAATGTATAAAGCCAAGCTGCAGACTGACAGCGTTGGGCACATACTCTTAGGACTTGGTCCTAAAATAAATCTCTTCAAATATTTTAACAGAGTTTGACTCTTTTCTTCAACAGGAAGCTTTGTCAATGCTGGTGAGGGCCACTGTGGAATGATGAGTTGAGAGTTTTGTGGAAAGCCAGATTTCCATGGATTGAAGAAAAAACAAGAGGTGGGAGAGTATGGGCCTATCTTTCATAAAGAATCTCTGAAAGGAGGAAAGAGAGTTCCTAACTATAAGGCAGATTAGGTCAAAACAAATTTTTTTTTGGGGGGTTTGGTTTTTTTAAGAGGAGACAGATTTGGATGTTCCACACAGCCCTGGAAATGAGCGACTGTTGCTGAGGACAGAGGTCAAGGCCGACTTGGAAGCCCTCTGCAATCGACATGGGCACCATTTCCAGACTCGCTATTGCACAAGTCTGGGTTCATGGAGGTGTCTTTGCTGAGTCTCCAGCACTGGTGTGAATGGGAAAAGTCTTTTGAGTAAGTCCTTTTAAGTAAGACAGAAATTGAAAGCACCATAGAATCAATGGACCCTCCTGCTGTGCTCTGAAGCAGGCCTGGCCCCCGACTCCTTAGTTGCCGGGTGGAGCCCCGTCCTCTCTCCAATTTTGCAGATTTGCTATCTAAAGAATTTGCAGCTGGGCGCGGTGGCTCAAGCCTGTAATCCCAGCACTTTGGGAGGCCGAGGCGGGTGGATTACGAGGTCAAGAGATCGAGACCATCCTGGTCAACATGGTGAAACCCCGTCTCTACTAAAAATACAAAAAACATTAGCTGGGCATGGTGGCATGTGCCTGTAATCCTAGCCACTCAGGAGGTTGAGGCAGGAGAATTGCCTGAGCCCAGGAGGCGGAGGTTGCGGTGAGCCAAGATCGCGCCATTGCACTCCAGCCTGGGTAACAAGAGCGAAACTCCGTCTCAAAAAAAAAAAAAAAAAAAAAAAAGAATTTGCAAAACCTTATACAATCCCCTTTGTAATGTGTCTCCTACAGGCTGCAAGTCACATATTGAAAGAAGATCCTTGGAACAGATGGTGGTACAGCCCAGAGTTTCCCAAGGTAAACACACAAGCCAAGTCCTAAAGACACCAGTTAGGGCCAATTAAAAATGTGAAAGAAGCAAACTTGGTTTTGTTTTAAAATATCATACTTTAATGAGAAATTTGATACTTGGTGACTGTCTTAACTCTTTTTTGTGAATATTGACGATATGCCTTAATTCATGGGTACACCATGGGTACGTGATACTTTCACAAATCTATGGTGATGAAAAACGTCTCTTTATAATGGGTTGTGCACTGTTAATCTGAGGCTGGAAGACTTGTGAATGGTTAAAATCAGTCTTTGTGGTTGGCCCACATTGTTTTCTTTGGGCTCTAGCAACTGCACCCTGTGTGTGTTGGCATAAGAACAGTGTGGATCCATGACCTTACTGGTTTGTCAGCAATTACGTAAGAGATCTCCACTTTCACTGAGAGTAACAATAATAATTTCCTCTGGGGACTTTTCTGAAAAGGAAAACCAACTTTAAGCAAAAAGCAGTGGTCTAATTTGGAAGCAATACCTAGCAGAAAGGGTATTCGTTTCCTAGGGCTGCCGTAAAAAATGACCACAAACTGTGTGGCTTCACACAACAGAAATGTATTCATTCTCAATTATAGAGGCTAGAAGTCCAAAACAAGGTGTTGACAAGGTTGGATGATTCTGGAACCCCGAGGGAGAATCTGTTCCATGCCTCTCCCCCAGCTTCTGGTGGTTGCCAGCAGTTCTTGGTGCTCTCTGGCTTGCTGATGCGTGATTCCAAATTTCTCCCACCATCATGTGGCATTCTCCCTGTATGCTCTGTGTCCCTAACTTCACAGGGCCTTCACATGACAGCAGTCACTGGAACTAGGGTCCATTCTAATCCAGTACGACCTCATCTTAACTTAGTTACATCTGCAAACACCCAATTTCCAAATAAATTCACATACTGGAACTGGGGGTTAGGGCTTCAACAGATTTTGTTGTGGGGACATAACTCAATCAAGATCAGGAGGCTATTGAGAAACAGGTATTTAGAGGCGTTCACTACGAATCCACACTTAGCATGCAAGAAGGAACATGCTATGCTGAGTAGTGAAACATAACTTTTATGTATTCAAGCTTTGGTCAAAGCTGGAAACCCTCTGGGGAAATTTAAAAAAAAATTCCACAGACTTTGATAGAGCCTGACATTTTTGGTAGTGGAAAGCAGATTGGCCCACTCCGTCTAGCACATATAACACTTTCCCTTTTTTTAAATTGGGTAAGTCTGGCCTGGAAACTAGAAATCTCAGTTGAAAGCCATAAACCATTTAGAAGTAGTCAGAATTTCAGTCATTTTCAGTACACGAAACTCTGGAAGAAGAGCATCTCCTTAATCACAATATCTAACTCTCAGACTGTTCTTTTATACACATTGAGGCTACAAAGGCATTTTCTTGATGGATTCCATCACACCGGGAAGTCCTCAGAATCTGCATAGCTTATTTTGGGAATTTTGCCAGACCTTAGCCTTTTAAATTTGTGTGATTTACATGACGAATAGTATGTGGAGTATTAAAGTCTATCAAAATAAACCAAATATTTCTTCTTTCCTTATGATTAGAATACCTGTAGTTTGCCTCGCTGAGTCAGGCATTACATTAGGTTTCCTCTGGGTTCATTTCATTTTATAATTTAAAAAATATTATAGAGTATTACTGTCCACCTGTGCCATTATTTTCTTTGAGTTTAAAGACATCACATCAGACAGAACTCTTTTTTGAACTGAATTTCTATCACTGGGGGCCTGCACGTTTTGAAGCTGACTAGGACTAAACATTTTCTTCATACCAGCTGTCACAAATAATTCAGTCTGCTAAATTCCAATACATTGGCAGGATGGATGAGCAGTCTCTTGAAAGGAGAATTTTAAATATCAGTTTCTTCCCTCTTATACCAGTGTTCGGAAATTCCAAGGAAAACATTTGGGGAAAGGGACAAAATTGGTAATAATGGAATTAAAAAGTGCTTCCCACATACCCATTTTGTGCTGATCTGCATTTAGGTGGAGGTTAGGACTCAGTTCCTAAGTCTTAAAAGCTTGATGTGTGCAGAGCAATGTACTGAGACTCTGGGTCCCTGCCCTCAGCACTCTTACTGCCTCACCCCACGAGAAGAAACCAGTGGTAGTAGTAACAATACAATGCTGGAGACCGTTAGTTTCCTTTTGCTGCTGTAACAAAGTACCACAGATTTAGTGGCTTAAAACAACACAAAATTATTATCTTATAGTTCTAGGGGTGAGAAGTCTGATGTGGTCTCACTGGGCTAAAAATTAAGGTATTGGCATGACTGGATTCATTCTGGAGTGCTCTGTGGCATTATAAATTTTCCTGACTCTTCCAGCTTCTAAAGGTACCACATTGCTTAACTCGTGGACCCCTCTCAACTTTAAAACCAGCAATGGTTGGCCAAGTCTTTCTCATGTTGCATCACTCTGTCACTGACTTCTTCTGCCTCCCTCTTCCACTTTTAAGGAGTCTTGTGATTATAGTGGCCACTCAAGTAATCCAGGATAATCTCTATATCTTAAATCCAGCTGATTGGCAACTTTAATTTCATCTGTAACCTTAATTCTCCCTTGCTACATAACCTAACATAGTCACAGGTTCTGGGGATTACAATGTGGACAACTTGGGAGGTTGTTCTTCTATCTACCACAGAAGAGAGTAAATATATCCCAGGGGTCAGCTGTGTGTCCTTTTCTGATCAGAAAGGTAGGAGGCTTTGTCCTGAACTGTGCTGCTCATAAGTATATTTTACTGAGTCATTCTGGCACTGGGCGGAGTGAGAGACAATGCAAAATGCCATTAGTGTTACCAAAATGCTAGGGTCCTGCTGCTCACCACACAGAAAGCTGATCACTGAGACAATGAGTATTACCAGGGAAGAAGGCTTTAATTGGGTACTGCTGCCAAGGAGATGGGATGTAAGTCTCAAATTGAGGGTTTATATAGCAGGGAAGGAATGTAGCTACATACACTGTGTTAGTTTATTCTCACATTGCTATAAAGAACTACACGGCCAGGCATGGTGGCTCATGCTGTAATTCCAGCACTTTGGGAGGCCAAGGCAGGTGGATCATTTGAGGTCAGGAGTTTGAGACTAGCCTGGCCAATATGGTAAAACTCCATCTCTACTAAGAATACAAAAATAAACTGGGTTTGGTCGTGGGTGCCTATAGTCAGTCCCAGCTACTTGGGAGGCTGAGGAAGAATTGCTTGCACCCAGGAGATGGAAGCTGCAGTCAGCTGAGATCATGCCACTGCACTCCATCCTGGGCAACAGAGTGAGACTCTGTCTCAAAAAATGAATAAAGAAATAAATAAAATAAGAACTACCTGAGATGGGGTAATTGATAAAGAAAAGAGGCTTAATTGGATCACAGTTCCACAGGCTATGCAGGAAGCATTGTTGGGGAAGCCTCAGGAACTTACAATCATGGCAGAAGGGCCAAGGGGAAGCAAGCACATATTCAGATGGTGGCAGGAGAGAGAAGGCAAAGGGGGAGTTGCTATACACTTTCAAACAACCAGATCTCATGAGAACTCACTCACTATCGTGAGAACAGCAAAGGGGAAGTCCACCACATGATCCAATCACCTCCCACTCCCTCCCTTCCTCAACATTGGGAATTACAATTCAACATGAGATTTGAGTAGAGACACACAGCCAAACCATATCATGCAGGAAAACAGGAATTAGAGGGGTGTAAGGACGAAGAGTTGTCTGTATTACTGATCTGGTGAGTTTCAGTTTCTTGATACTATCTGGGAGGCCTGATGGTCAGTTTCCTTAGAAAGGTATTCAAATTAGACAAATGTAAGTTTCAAGTTTTAAGACCAGGAGGGTCAATTTCTATGTTTACTCAGAAAGACCACAAACATCAGTTCTACAAGGAAATTAGGCCAGTTTCATTATCTCCTCCATTACCCCCTAAACCTGAGCATGGAATTGTCATCATCTTTTCCAGCAGCTGGGAAAAGCTAAAGATCTTGATTTTAAATGGCAAATCTAAAGATCTTAAGAAGGGCATCAAGCAGATACCCTTCTTAAAAATAATTTTGACTCATTTAGATAGTAATGGATGGTGGAATAAAAGTTCTTTTAAATGTGTTGAAAGAGAAAGTAGTGTGATAATAGCATCCTCTCTTAATCTGTTAATGCTCTTCTTACAAAGATTGACAATATTTTTCTTTTGTATAATTTAGTCCATTTTTCCATAGTAGATCCTCCTTTGAAATTCCTTCGCAGAACACAGCCTGCCCATCACTTACACAGCCATTGCCAAGCTCCTGACCCCAGAACCTGTTCTCAGCCGTGCTCAGTGGGCAACAGACTGTATGGTCTCACCTCCTGACTGTGGTAAACACCTATTCAGTGAAGCCCATTCGATTTTATCTTCTAGGTGCTTGAAATTGAGGCATGAAAACTCTTTATAACACAGAGTGAACCCTAACATAAACTCTGGACTTCTGTTAATAATAATATATTAATAATTGTTCATCAATTATAAGAAATTATCTCAGTATATTCATTTTCTATAAGAAAATACCATAAACTGGGTAGCTTATAAACAACAGAAATTTATTTCTCACAGTTCTGAAAGACTGGGAAGTCCAAGATCAATGTGCAGGCAGATTCCATCTCTGGTGAGTGTCTGTCTGATTCCTTGTTCATAGATGATGCATTCTTGTTGTGTGCTCACATGGTAGAAGGTCAAGGGGTCTCTCTCAGGCCCTTTTTATAAGGGCACTAATCCCATTCCTGGGGATCCATCCCTCTGACCTAATCACCTCCCAAAGTTCCCACCTTGTAATACCATCACCTTAGTAGTTAAAATTTCAACATACGAATTTGTAGGAAACACAAACATTCACAGCATAGTAGATATGCACCACGTCAATGCAAGATGTTAACAAAAGGGGAAATACATATAGAAGATCTAGGAACTTGCTATATTTTCAGCTCGATAGCTCTATAAACCTAAAATGGCTCTAAAATATAAAATCTGTTTATTTAAAAAACAAAAATGCTGTCTTGCCAGTTTCTTTTAGGGTCCAGGTGTGGGGGCCATTCACATTTGGGACTGTGTAGAATAAATGAAAATTATGTAAAACACGAACTGTGTGAGCTCCAACAGTGGGCAGGAGCAGACTCCAATTTCTGAGGCGTATAAAACACAGGGTCCTCTGCAGGAAAAGAATATATACAAAACAAAGTAGGAAATAAAATACTTATTTGGAAGAGGATTTGCAAGTGAGGGATCATGACACTTAAGCTCCGTTAACTATGACAAATCTGCCTTGGCTTATGCATGCTGGAGCAGAGAAAGCAGGGGTTCTGAGGGAGGACGGAATCCCATAAACACACAGAGAGAGGCAGAGCTGAGAGACCCAGAGAGAGGGAGATAAATTATTTGAAGGCCTCCCTTTCTACTTGTTTGTTGTAGGTTTTATTTTCTTGTGAAGCCAAAATTTGCTACCCATGAGTATTACCAACAACGCACCCCTGTTAGCTTAAACTAGTGTGTCGGAACCAAATACCCAGCAGATCCAATATCCCCTGTGAGGAGGGGATGGGCAGTTGGAAGTGGTTGCATTTTGTAAGTGGTACCACTGAGTCAGAAAGCCAAGCAGGACCCTGCTCAAGAAATGCAGTAGAGTGTGGATGGCCCAAACAGCGCCTGCTTTTTCAACTGTCAGTCCAACGGTCTTGTCATTCTCTCTGGAGGGGAGTTAACACCTCCGGAGAAAGCCAGTGCCTTACAATCTCATTACTTATTCCCTGTCCACATGACTGGTTCTGAGGTTCCCTGAAATTCAATTCTGTCTCCGTTGGAGACTGAGAAATAATGAACTGAGAATAAACCGGGATGGGTGTCATCAGAAGATGACATTTTTGACAGTATGTCCAGTGGCTGCTGTTCATTATAGTTGCTTATTGAGACCCTCTCCTGCCTTCGACTGCAGTGATTTGCAGTGACGGTATTTTTGTGACATTCCCTCCAGGAAGCTTCCTTTACACTTTGATGTAACAAAGGAAACAGACAACCTTAATTTAAGCTGAATTCAGTTGTGGGCTCCTTAAGCCCTAGAGTTAGGATACAGTTGGACAATGTGGCAAAAGACATATCACATATCAGAGATTTGTTAGAAAGAATGCACGTGGTGAGCGTTGGCCAATTATTCTGGTGTTAGCTGGGGTGGCACGTTATTTTATGCTGTGGCGCTATTGCTAGTGATGGCCGCTGTGTATTTGCTGTCCAAATCTATGGAGATAGTTCAATGCCTTTTTACTATGTACATCTTGGCAGCTGCTAACTACAGACATAAGAACAGAATCTCTGATGGTAGACAGAGAAGCAAGTTACGTGACCATTTTTCTGTGTTCTCAGTGCACTGTGCATAAAAGTAAAGAATACAATTTCACTCTCTTTCTTTAAGCAATTACAAGATGTCCAGGTCAATGCTGAGAGATTTCCAAGCAGTAGCACAAAAGTTCTGAAAACGGTCTTGGAAAGGAAGAATGATTACTCTCTCCACTGAGGCCAGTGGAGAAGTAGCAGACACAGAATTCAAACCTAGTTCTCCCTGACTGCAGTGATCTGGTGCCCACCCACTATTCAACCTTCCATCATAATACTCACCAAATGCCTTCCTAAATGGGGTCCTCAAGTGTCTGCACCACGTGTCATCTTTGTATCTATAATATCTAGCTTAATGCTTCTTATTTTTTTTGACACAGGGCCTCACTTTGTTGCTCAGGCTGGAGTGCAGTGGCACCATCATAGCTCCCTAAAGTCTTGATCTCTTGGGTTCAAGCCATCCTCCCGCATCAACCTCCCGAGTAGCCGGAACGACACGTGTGAGCCACCATGTCTAGCCTCAATGCTTCTTAAACAAATTGAATGAATGAATAAGTTGTAGCCCCAGCTTTGATTGAGTTGCTCAGAACGTCATTAAAAAAGTGGCCATGTGGATGTTTTGGTGTCCTTCATCCAGGGGGATTTCTTTTCGTACTGGAGGTTCTCTCTTGAAAGTTGATGGGTCTCAGCACAGTGCCTAAAGTGACTTGTGGGTTGGATCCTCTTAGGCAAAAGCCCATCTGTAGGAATCAATGTTTGGCCTATCCAGTAGACAAATTAATCTGACATCACTGACCCTTTTGAGTAACAGGCTGTTGTGTTGTCTCCTTGTCAAGAGTGGACCATTTGCTGTTTAGCTTTCCTTCTTTGGTACAGAAGGGCTTGGGTTTTGGGGTGAACTTGGTTAATCAACCATTCTGCATGGCATCAATGCTTTTGAATTTTTGAAATAAGTCTCGTGGATTCCTCTCCACTCCTCTTCTGTTTAGCACCACCTACACCTTGGTAACTCTGTCTCCTGGCACTCATTCTCCTTCAATTTCTCCCCCACATTCCCTTTCTGATGCCTGATGAATCTCTGGGGGAAAACTACCTCTCAAGGTTTTCCTGTCAAATGTTCCCTGGTAATGAGAACAGAGCTGAGTTTTTGGGTCGTTGCTATGGAGAAAATGTGTTTTCTCATTGCCCTGTTATATTTGAGCATGTTCCCAGTCTGAAATCTGAGGGTAACACTGCATTTGCACCCCTTTTTTAGGTCTATTGTATCTCAATTATATAAGCATCAGTGTGCTTTTTGGTTTTATTTTTAACAGTTGTTATGTTCCCCTTTCACCACCCAGTATAACAGGTGGCCTCGCGTGAGTGGTTGAGGTTGAAGACCATGAACCTAACTTCCCTGCATGCATTCTACTGCCCTTGATGTGGAAAGAAAACACTCAATTTTTAGATTCATGTGAACAATACAGAAATAACCAATATGTGATGAACACTGGTTCCTTCCATACTGCTCACATCTTTAGGCTTTTCCTGTGCTTCTAACTAGTTTTTATTTAACAGCATTGAATGCTCAGGCATTGATAGATTCTAGAGCTTTACCTCTTTTTTTTTTTTTTTTTTTTTTTTTTTTTTTTTTACAGCTGAATCCTTTCTTTAATGAAAATGGTATGAAAACCCGACAGGAAAAACAAATAACTGAGGTGAGAAAAAGGGGCTCAGAACTCACCACTGCTCTCCTTCCTTGCAGGGGTCCCTCAGGTTCATCCACAGAACCTCTTGGGCTGGCGGAGTTCACATCGAAACCCACACTACAAATTGCCACAAAAATGAACAGACTATATTGCTTTGGGAGCTTACAGTGAACTGGGGAAAATGTGGTGATCAACACGCAACTTATGGTCAAACAATGTGCTAGTTGCTTTAAGAGCAGTAAGGTAGCCGGGCGCAGTGGCTCAAGCCTGTATCCCAGCACTGTGGGAGGCCGAGGCGGGTGGATCACAAGGTCAAGAGATCGAGACCATCCTGGTCAACATGGTGAAACCCCGACTCTACTAAAAATACAAAAAATTAGCTGGGCATGGTGGCATGTGCCTGTAATCCCAGCTACTCAGGAGGCTGAGGCAGGAGAATTGCCTGAACCCAGGAGGCGGAGGTTGTGATGAGCCGAGATCGCGCCATTGCACTCCAGCCTGGGTAACATGAGTGAAACTCCCTCTCCAAAAAAAAAAAAAAAAAAAAAGAAATCTCTGTGATGACACTCAGGTTTTAATCTTGATGTTTTTACCTGATATTCAAGGTCTGGTTTTGCTCAAGGAATCACTCCTTATTTACCCCCTGAGTTCTGAAGTTTTTGGGTATACTCTGGGTGGCTGGCAAAATATGAAAGGAAATATTAGGGATAGTTTTAGATTATAGTCTCAAACCTTTTGGAAGGCCAAAAGGTTTTTAGTAACCTATGGAACAGGCTGAAGAAAGCCAGTTCTTAGTTAGAACATTAAGTCATAGGTGTAGATTAAGCATAATAAAAGCTTTTATTTACATGAGTAAACTCTAATTTGTTTATTCATGTAAACTTTGTGCTAATAGCCCTCTCAGGGGGAGAGGGTAATTACCCGTTAATGGTGTTTATTCTGGGCCCTGGAACCAAGACCTTTTATCATTCGTAAAACCACTCTTTAAACCATGTTAATTATCCACAAGCATGTTGACTTAGAACCTGTGTTATTAAATCTATACTGAATAAATGTGAGGAGAAGCAGCAAGTGGTGGTCGTTTAGCTGCAATCCCCCTCTGAGAGCAGCTGAGGATCCCCTAGCCTGACTCTTACACTACATTCTGTGTGTGAATTTCATTCATCCATCGCTGAGACAGGGTCTGCAGGACAGACCTCCACAGGTGGTGAGCAATGTCTCATAATTCTTTTCTCTGGAGTTCATAATCATGTCACAAATGCCACGTTCATCAAGACTTGTAATTTAAGGTCCCCATATCATCTCTTTGAAAAAGACTTGCTTGGAGATTCTGTGCTTGTTCATGCTTCCCAATTCAGTCCATGCATCCAATCTGATTTTAAATGGCTTCTCCTCTGGGAAACTGTCCTAAGTCCTTTAGGTCTCCCCTGCTCCTAGTACATACTTATGTCTGTCATAGCAGTATACCTTCAATGCCCCAATTAGTTGTTTATGTATCTCCCTCCCTACTGTTCTCTGTGTTCCTTGAAGGCAAGGACCATCTTTTATATTCTAACACCTCTAGCACTCAATTTTTTAAGCTAATGACAAACAAAAAGACCAATAAAAGATCTGCAGATATATGTGTATTTACACAAATGTCTATACTAGAGGGAAAATTACAGCTGAGTCTTTCAATATGTTTAACCACCTGCTCTGTAGATGCTGTAGATTGGCAGCTATAACTCTTGGGTCACTGTGGTTGGTAATGGTGGTGGTCAACTTGGTATTTCTAAACAAGTCCTTGTTTGCATTTCTCTATTTGCATTTGGTTACCATAAGCTATAATATTTAGAAATATGCTAATAATACTATTATCTCAAAGTTCTTGCTCTGAAATGTAAGCATCTTGATTTAGATATAGAGAATGACAGGCAAGGAAACCTGCCTGAAACGAATTCGCTAATTGGTTTCAGTTCTCCTAGAGAATGAATTTTCATCTCTGCCCTTCTGTCTTCTTTCTTCAGATCAGTCCAGGATCTCTCTGATGTGATTTGTCATAACAGAACTGTAATTTAGATCAACCACCAGAATGTCCCTGTGTAAGTGGATCAGGGATTACTTTTACTTGCTCCCTGCATGACTCAATTTTGGAGAACACTCTTTACTGTCAGAATCTGTTCTCCAATGAGACATGTAATGTGAAAAGTTAACAGTGGCCTGTTCCTCTGTGATGTTTGCTCCCTCAATCTCTTATGTGTTGTTCTCTCAAGAGTCATTTTCTATCTAGACCATGAATGTGATGCATTGATGATCTCTGCTTCAGACTGCAAAGAGGGCTTAGAAAGAAGTAAACGCTCCAGAGTTTAACTTAGAGTTAGCGTTTAACTCTAACTTAGGCTTAGAGTTTGGAGTGGCCCTTAATGGGCTTAAAGGATGCCATTTGCCTGTAAAAATCAGCCACCCCAAGTCAGAGCCAGATGGAGGTGTGGTATTACAGGCAGAATATTAAGTTTGGCCCCTTTCCAAACAAAAGTTCTTTAAATATTTTCCAGCATAGGTAAAGAGGAGAGACTAAGAGCTGGGTTGGAGAAGGAAAAGGAAGGACCACATGGGGTTGTGCGCAGTTTCTTTGCTATTGCTCCAAGAAACTCAGCTTTGGCCCCAACTTATGTAATCCACATAGTTAAACAAACTGTGCAGTTTACCACATCTTCTTGGGCTTTGTCTCATCTCTCGTCCTACCAGCAGCTTCTCAAAGTATTCTTACCCATCACATGGAGTGTCTTCTGAGATGTATGCAAAGTACCCCTTTCTCCATCTAGTTCCTATCTAGTGAAGTGTTTATTTCCCTAATCATGTATTAGTGTCCTTGTAGACTAAAATCTGGGGCAGAGGCCTCATGCCCCTACCTTGCCAATTTTTCTCTAGATAAAAATCTCATTTATGTGATATACTTTATCCTTTAATTCTTCATACCTGTATTTTGCACATAAGCTTCTACAAGAGTAGTTGGTGCTTTTGTCCTGAAGCCATATTCTATACTCTGTTCTCAACTGAGTCATGGACCCCATCACTAAAGCACAGAAGAGAGACCTTTTCCTCCTTTGAGCCTATCTGTATTTCACTGGGCTATAGACCTCACATCTTCACCATGGAGTATAGTCCCCATGACCTTACAGCCACAGACCCTACTCCCACTGCTCCAAAATCCTTGGACCAGCCATATGTGCCATGCAACATGACCTTGGCTGTACTCTGGCTTTTCACCTCTTCAAACAGCAGAGGAGCCTTTGCTTACCCCTCCTGTGGGGCTAGTTTTCCCTGTAGCTGGGCAGGACCATCATAGCCAGTTAGTATCTGCTTCTCAGACAGATAAGGTTTACTAAAAGCACTCTACACCAGCCACTTTCCTGATAGCTGAATGTATCCTGCATGGGCTAAACTGCCTAAATCTCCTTCAGCACCATCCCATCTGCTTTACCCTTTTAACATCTCATACCGTGCTCAGGTTCTCACCATTGTGCATGAGACTCCAAGGATTAATTCTACCAAGTCTATGTTAACTGTTCTCTGGGCTTTCTGATGCTCTGTTTGTTTCCTTCACAGAACTTCACATGTTGTAATTATTTACCTGTTCCTTTGCCTATCAATTTCTTTGCCCCTTGATATGGTTTGGCTCTGTGTCCCCACACAAATTTCATCTCAAATTGTAATCCCCACATGTCCAGCGAGGGACTTGGTAAGAGGTGATTGGATCATGGGGGTGGTTTCTCCCATGGTGTTCTCCTGATAGTGAGTTCTCATGAGATCTCATGGCTTAAAATTGGCACTTCCCCCTTCCCTCTCTCTCTCTCCTGCTGCCTTGTAAGATGTGCCTTGCTTCTCTTCTGCCTTCCACAATGACTGTAAGTTTCCTGAGGCTTCCCCAGCCATGTGGATCTGTGAGTAAATTAAACCTTTTTTTTTTTTATTAGATAAATTACCCAGTCTTGGGTAGTTCATTATAGTGGTGTGAAAATGGACTAATACAGAAAAATTGATACTGGGATAGTGGAGTACTGCTATAAAGATAACCTGGAAATATGAAAGTGACTTTGAAATTGGGTAACAGACAGAAGTTGAAACAGTTTGGTGGGTTTGGAAAACAAGAAAATGTGGGAAAGTTTGGAATTTCCTAAAAGCTTGTTAAATGTCTTTGACCAAAATACAGATAGTGATATGGATAATGCAGTCCAAGCTGAAGTGGTCTTAGAGGGAGATGAGTAACTTGCTGGAAACTGGAATAAATGTGACTCTTGCTATGCTGTAGCAAAGAGACTGGTGGCATTTTGACCCTGCCCTAGAGATCTGTGGAACTTTGAACTTGAGAGAGATGATTTAGGGTATCTAGTGGAAGAAATTTCTAAGCAGTAAAGTGTTCAAGAGGTGACCTGGCTTTTTCTAAAAGCGTAGTCAGTTACATGCATTCACAAAGCGATGGTTTGAAACTGGAACTTATTTGCAGAGCATAAAGGTTTGGAAACTTTGCAACCTGACCATGTGGTAGGAAAAAAAACATTTTCTGGTGAGGGATTCAAGTCTAAGCCAGCTGCAGAAATTTGCCAATTGCCAAGACAATGGGAAAAATATCTCTAAGGAATTTCAGTATCTTCACAGCAGCCCCTCCTATCACAGGCCCAGAGGCCTAGGAGGGAAAAATGGTTTCATGGGCTGGGCACAGGGTCTCACTGCTCTGTGCAGCCTTAGGAATAGGCACCCTGCATGCCAGCTGCTCCAGCTCCAGCCATAGCTAAAAGGGGCCAAGGTACAGCTTGGGCCATGGCTTAAAAGGATGTAAGCCCCAAGCACTGGCAACTTCCATATGGTGTTGGGCCTGCAGGTACACAGAAGACAAGAGTTGGGCTTTGGAAACCTAAACTTAGATTTCAAAGGATGTATGGAAATGCCTGGATGTTTAGGTAGAAGTCTGCTGCAGAGGAAGAACCCTCATGGATAACCTCTACTAGGGTACTGCGGAGGGGAAATGTGGGGTTGGAGCCCCCACATAGAGTCCCCACTGGCACTGCCTAGTGGAGCTGTGAGAAGAAGACCACCATTCTCCAGCCCCCAGAATGGTAAGTCCACTGATAGCTTGCACTGTGTACCTGGAAAAGCCACAGGCACTCAATGCCAGCCTGTGAAAGCAGCTGTGGGGGCAGAATCCTGCAAAGCCACAGGGGTGGAGCTGCCCAAGGCCAAGGGAGCTCATGTCTTGCATCAGCATGCCCTGAATGTGAGACATGGAGTCAAAGAAGATTATGTTGGAGCTTTAAGATTTAATGAGTGCCCTGCAGGTTTTGGACTTGCATGGATCCTGTGGCCCCTTTGTTTTAGGCAATTTCCTCCATTTGAAATGAGAACATCTACCCAATGCCTGTACCCCGATTGTATCTTGGAAGTAACTAACTTGTTTTTGATTTTACAGACTTAAAGGTGGAAAGGACTTGACTTGTCTTAGATGAGACTTTGGACTTGGACAATTGAGTTAATGCTGGAATGAGTTAAGATTTTGGGGGACTATTGGGAAGGCATGATTGATTTTGAAATGTGAAAAGAGCTTGAGATTTGGGAAAAGCCAGAGGCAGAATGATACGGTTTGGCTCTGTATCCCCAGTCAAATCTCATTTCTAATTGTAATCCCCACGTGTCAAGGGACAGACCTAGTGGGAGGTGATTGGATCATGGAGGTGGTTTCCCCCATGCTGTTCTCATCATAGTGAGTGAGTTCTCATGAGATCTGATAGTTTTAAAAGTGGTAGTTTCCCCTGCACCCTCTCTCTCTCTTGCTGCCATGTAACATGTGCCTTGCTTCCCCTTCACTTTCTGCCATGGTTGTAAGTTTTCTGAGGCCTCCCCAGCCATGTAGAACTATGAGTCAATTAAACCTCTTCTATTTTAAATTACCCAGTCTCAGGTAGTTTACTACAGCAGTGTGAAAACAAACTAATAACACCTTGTGAAACTCTAAGCTTATCAAAAGATGACAATGTCTAATGGCTCACGATAATACCCTCAAGCAACTAGCATAGTGCCTGCACTTATTCGCCTTCAATTATTGTTGAATTAATGAATGAATTTTGTACCCTCATTTTAGATGGAATGGGATGCTCTAGGAGAATTTGTTGTTGAATGAGTTCATGACCAAAGGTAGAAAGGCTTGTTCTGTAGGCAGATGAACATACATAATAATTAAACAAGCCAATATTTACATTTGTATAAAATGCCTATTATCTTGCAGTCGAATAATTTCCAATTTTTCCCAGAGTAATTTTCTAATCTGCTAAATTTAATATTTGTAAATGAAGTTTTGAGTTCCTTTAATATTCTCTCTTCTTCTTTTCTTAAATAATTCATGACCCAGAGGAGCTTAACCTTTTATTTTGTCTCTCTCTCCCTGTTCTTTCCTACTGTAATTTTAAAAAATCTCGGGCAACCTGAGAGGAAGCTGAATTCTTTTGTCATGTTGTATCATGTCAACATTACCACACAAGTTTCTTCAGAGGCTTACCTGTAATTATACTTGATTGACTGATTATTCCTGAAAGGCAAAATAAATTTTACAGCTGTGTAGGTAAACTTAAAAAAATCCTCCAAAATGTGATATGTGTGAGGCATGCCTTGGGATCATGACTTTTCTTGGAGCTAAACCAGTGGTCAATGACCCATCATGGGATAGGCGAATTCACCATCATCAACAAGAAATCAGTCTTTTCTATCCTGTGCCTTCAATCTGCTATTTCTCTGTACTAGAAAGCAAGAACATCTAGTCCCAAAGCCTATAGAGTAAGTTAGTGGTTGCCTAGCAACATCATTTTCAGCACAAGTTTGTGGCTTCTAAGCAAGTGAAAGGAGGGACCTTCCTTTCTTTCTCAGCTCCCTCTGAGTCTCTTGTATTTTTTCACTATGTTGGCCTCTGCTGATTGAAAGCGTATAAGATGATATGTGTAAAAACTCTTTCAGACATTCAAGTGGTAATACAAGATGGGATTATTACCCATTAAAGCCCATTCTAGTCCCTGATTCTTTAGCACAGTATCTTTGCAGCCAGGATATGAATCACTGGTCGCCAATTTTTGGTATATTCTTCTGCCGCAAACAGAAATGCAAATGTCAGCCCCAACAAGCAAATTAACCAGCTCCTAAATTATTTTGTTATTTCTTCTGGAGATAAGTGGCCTGTTTTGTGGTCTGTTCTTTTGGTCCCCTTCCTCTCATTCCCCAAGCACTGCAAGATTGATTTTTAAGAATATGTATTTGTTATTATTGCTATTTCCAAGTGAGTTTGATTTACCTAGTTTGTTTATTTTAGGTATTACTGCACTTTCTATTTGTTGAACCTCCGTAATTAGTTCTCCTTATGTTTTATGTCTTCAAAACTTTTGTGTATTGCATCTGCCAAGCGAAAGTCAGGAGTTCAATAAAGTCACTTAAAAATTATAAAAACATTTAGTTGTTGGGAGATAACTCTCTATATGTCTCACATATTTCTGCCTGTCTTGTGAACAGAGCTGCCTTTGTTTTGAGATATTTTTTCAAAGACGCTTGCATAGCCAACAGTCTTGGAAGATAGAAATACTGTCTCCCTCCAGAGCAAAGGGAAGATTTGATTAGCCTGGAAAGTTAAAGATAGTATCTCCTTCTGGAGCAAAGAAGGAAGTTTGCTCATGGCTCATTATAAAATATAGAGGTCCCCTGCACTTAAGTCCCTCTCCTTTAGCATACAGCATTTCTTAGGTCTCTCTTTATCTGTCTTTCTTTATATTTCACCATGGGAATTGGGGCTTGGAGAACTGGTGCAAATGCTAACACTCTGGCTATTGCTAAAGCTGTGAGTAATAATGACTTTTGTCTCTGACACAAGAGTCTCATGTCTTTTGCCTATATCTCTGAAATTGTGGCCAGACAACTTATTGTCTTGAAAGTATGATAAAATATCAGGCCTTTTGTAGTTCTAGTCAGGTTCTTAGTAGCTTAATGCTCACCAGTTCAGCAAATATACGTGTTGGAACATATTTAAAATTGGTCTCAAGATACATTTCTTTTAAGAAACATTTTAGAGATTTTAGAGGCCTGAAATTCTACATAAGCTATTACCAAGAGAGGATCAACTTTTGGGTTGAAAGAACTGAAGAAATGCAATAATGATCATTACATTTTATTAATCAAAACTTATTTTCAAATCTTCATTTCCAATAAAATTAAGTTAAAATTTCTTAGCTGGCATAACAAAGATAGTATGGATTTGGCTTACTTTACCTTTCTACATATGCCCAAAACTCCAGAAAACTCAAATGTTGGAAGTAACTGATCTATTTCAACTACTGTTTGTTTTCTGGTATTTCTCTCAGTAGTTGGTACTACAATCTGTTAGCTAACAAAAATAAAACCTGAAAGCTCATTATTCTTCTGTTCGTCAACATTCACATCCAACCATTAGTGTCTTAAAGATATCTTTTTCCAAACATTGCATGTGCAGATACTAAAAAGTGCATTGTATAAAATAAGAGAGTAGATTGATGGTTCCAGAAGCCAGGAAGGGTACGGGGAAGGGATAGACGAAGAGAGGTTGATTCATGGGTACAAATATACAATTAGATAGAAGAAATAACACCTGGTATTTGATAGACTACTAGGGTGACTACAGTTAATGTTAATAAATTGTTCAAATTAACAAAAAGAGAAGAATTCAAATGTTCCTATCATTAAAAAATGATAAATATTTAAAGTGATAGATATCTCAATTACCTTGATCTGATTATATGAATGTATCAAATTATCACATGTGCCCTGAAAATATTTACATTTATGTCAATAAAAACTGTAGTCTCTTAAATATGTCCCCTATTTTCCATGCTTAGTATCAGAACTCTTACTTTCTGCTCATTTGAATCACTGAATTAGCTTTCTAACTGGCTTCTTTAATTCCTGTTTGTATGTTTAAAATCTATCCTCCAAACTGGGCTCAGGCCAGTGTGATCCATTCAAAACACAAAACGCATGCTGTTTAAAATGTGCTTCCATTTGTTTGTGTCCTCTACAGAGACTAAAGTCCATGCTTTTCAGGATGACCTTCGTGAACTGGACCATCCATACTTCTTTGGCCTCATGTTTATTTTATGATCTGTGGGAGATGTATGGCTAGTGACCAAGAGCAAAGGCTCTGGGGTCAAGGCATCTGTTTATATTCTGGTTTTTTCATTTATGAGCTGAGAGACCCCAGGAAAATTTAAGTAGTATTCTATGGCTTAGTCTCCTCATCTGTCAAATGGGAATACAAAGAGCAGCTATTCATAGGGTTGTTAGAAGAATTTTTAAAAATTTGATAAAAACATGCATTGGTCCATTTTATGCTGCTATACATAATATTATGACACTACAGACTGGATAATTTATAGATATTTGAAATTTATTTGACACATGGTTCTGGAGGCTGGGAAGGCCAAGATTGAGGGTGTGCATCTGGTGAGAACCTGCTTGCTGCTTCGTAACATGGTGGAAGGCATCACATGGTGAGAGAATGCAAACAGAAGAAAGAGTTAAGGGTGCTGAACTCGTCTTTTATAAAGACACCACTCCCTTGATAATGAACCCACTCCTGCAATGATGACACCTCTCATTAGGTTCTGCCCCCCAACACTATTGCATTGGAGATTAAGTTTCCAACACACATTCAGACCACAGAATAACATTTAGTGAAGTGTCAGGCACACAACAAGTCGTTTACAATGTCAGTTATATTAACATTAGACTGCTTGTTTTCATCATGTGCCATGTTGTTTTTCTATTTTTTGTCTTGCTCTCTTTCGTTTTCCTTTGTGTAAAATGTTCTTGCCCTGCTTCACTATGGAACAGTGGTTGAGAGCATGGCCTTTGGGTGAGATTTAAACAGGTTTAGATTCAGACACTTTCATGGATTAACTGTGCAGCATTGCAAAGAATGCTCAAGAAGTGATGATGATTATTATCCTATGTACCCTTCAGGATTCAGCTCAGGGGAAATCATCTCCATGCCAGTTTTTAGGCTGTTACCTTTTGGCACCAAAGCTATCCTTTTATAGTTGACTTTTTGATGCTGGGGCCAGGACTTTGCAACCTGCTTTGCTACTTTGCCTGCGGGCTCCCTTTCTGGCTCCCTCTACTTGGGGAGGAAGACGGGAGCAACAGGGCTGAGGGAGGAAGAAGGGACTTGCACCTCCTGTTGGTGTCCTGTGTGCTTTCTGCCTGCTGTCTGTTCCTACTGGGCTGTTAGTTCTTGTTTTATCTTTTCAAAGGACAGGGATTAGGGTGAGGGCAATGAAGCATCTGCCTCAGGCACAAAATTTAAGGGAACACTAATACTAAGGAATCATAATAAATTACTGTATATTCAAATACTATATATATGTATGTATGTGTGTGTGTGTGTGTGTGTGTGTGTATGTGTGTGTGTGTTTTGAGATGGAGTTTCACTCTGTCGCCCAGGCTGGAGTGCAATAGCACAATCTCAGCTCACTGAAACCTCCGCCTCCCTGATTCAAGCGATTCTCCTGCTTCAGCCTCCTGAATAGCTGGGATTACAGATGCACACCACCACATCCAGCTAATTCTGTATTTTTAGTAGAGATGGGGTTTCTTCATGTTGGTCAGGCTGGTCTCAAACTCCTGACCTCAGGTGACCCACCCGCTTGGCTTCCCAAAGTGCTGGGATTACAGGCGTAAGCCACCACATCCGGCCTTCAAATACAATATTTAAAAAAATCAAAATTAAATGAAAAAACCCATAATGAACAAAATGTCAGAATTTTAGGAGAGACCAGTGCCAGCTGAGCCATATTAGAGCCTGAGGCCACTGGTTTTAATAAAAACAAACTCATCAATAAGATATTCAAAATCTGCCGGGCGCGGTGGCTCACGCCTATAATCCCAGCACTTTGGGAGGCTGAGGCGGGTGGATCACGAGGTCAAGAGATCGAGACCATCCTGGTCAACATGGTGAAACCCCGTCTCTACTAAAAATACAAAAATTAGCTGGGCATGGTGGCACACACCTGTAGTCCCAGCTACTCGGGAGGCTGAGGCAGGAGAATCGCTTGAACCCAGGAGGCAGAGGTTGCGGTGAGCCGAGATCGCGCCATTGCACTCTAGCCTGGGTAACAAGAGCGAAACTCCTTCTCAAAAAAAAAGATATTCAAAATCTACTTTGTTGCTAATTCCATTTTCACTTGAGAGAATTTCTACACTTGACAATTTCTTCTGTCCAAGAGATGATCTTTAATAATTTTTACTTAGCTTAAGCTGATATAAAGTGATACTAAATTAGCTTTTGGCATAAGTAAAATATTTAAACTTAAAATAACACCGTGGGCTGGCAGTAGTGGCTTATGCCTGTAATCCTAGAACTTTGGAAGGCTGAGGTGGGCAGATCACTTGAGCCCAGGAGTCAAGGACAGCCTGGGCAACATGGCCAAACCATGTCTCTATACAAAATACCAGAATTAGCTGGGTGTGGTGGCACATGCCTGTAGTCCCAGTGACTCAGGTTGCTGAGATGGGAGAATTGCTTGATCTCAGGAGGCAGAGGTGGCAGTGAGCTGAAATTGCATCACCGCCCTCCAGCTTGGCCAACAGAGCAAGACTTTATCTCAGAAAAATGAAAAATAAAAATAACATTGTGAATTTCAATATACCTAATTTTCCATTTTTCAATGTTTTTTTCTTTTTCTTTTTTTTTTTTTTTTTTTTTTGAGATGGAGTCTCACTCTGTCGCCCAGGCTGGAGTGCAGTGGCACGATCTCAGCCTACTGTAACCTCTGCCTCCTGGATTCAAGCGATTCTCCCACCTCAGCCTCCCGAGTAGCTGAGACTACAGGTACATGCCACCACGCCCGGCTCATTTTTGTAATTTTAGTACAGATGGGGTTTCACCACATTTGACAGGCTGGTCTCGAACTCTTGACCTCAGGCGATCTGCCCGCCTCGGCCTCCAAACGCTGGGATTACAAGTATGAACCACAATGTCCACCCAGTATTTTTTAATTACTTTAGTGTTCTGGAAAAAAAATTATCTTGAAAAATATACAAATTATGTATATAGGGGCTCACAATCTTTGTCTCAGCTCCTTATGGTTCACCACAGCACTGCCTTTTTACTTATCTAGTTCACAAGTTTGTATGTAGGTAACTATTCCTTATACTAACCTCTCTCTGTTATAATAACTGATGTGATTTCTCCCTCCTGAATGGATTCCAAATGACACAACCTCAAAATGCAAAGTGGATTTCTTCCTGTTCTCTTTCCCTCTCTTGGACACTTGCCCACGTTTATATTATACTTTGCTAATTTTCTGTATTTCAAGAAATATAATCCTCCCTGCCCTACACGGGCATTCATCTCTTCCTGGGCAAATTCAATCCATTCTTCAAGATCCATTCCATATGTCATGAAATCATTCTTTACCCTGAACCGAATGAGTATGTTTCCTTCTTTCACGGGACCACAGAGCTGTGCTGGCATCCAAACCATCTCATTCTGCCCTGTTTTATTGTTATTTGTGCACATTTCGCATTCTTCCCCCGCCTCCCAACTGAGTTGTAACTCTTTGACGATCAGGGACTGGTCTCTGATCTTTCTCATCTTTCCTATTTGAACGTTTCCTCTTTGGTGAGGTCAGGAGCTTTGGAGCACTAGGCACAGAGAGGGTTAGAGAAACAGTTGGGTCATGAAACACTGGGCTTCTGCACTTTGGTGGGAAGCAACACCTTTCAATGTTGAAGTTAGTTTTCTTTGCATTCCCAGTGACCTCAAAGCTTGCTCCCTTTTTTGCCATCTCTGCCTTGATGCTCAATTTTGGTTCTGAAAGGAACGATTAACTCCTCTTCTTTCCTTGGCCTGCTGAGCACAGGGTGGCATTTAAAACAGTTGAGAACAATCTCTCCCCTGAGTTAGAAAGCGAGTGATTTCCGGGAAGCAGAAGTTCCCTACGGGATGTTTGCCAGTGGGAGTCAAACAGCCCTGCTGTGAGTGGCTTTGTCAGCCAAGCCCTTCTCTTCACAGAAGTAATGTGATGCCGGCAGGACCTTTTAATGAAGGGACCATGGTAATTGAGATCAGCGGGGATATTCTGCTTACTTCTATAGCAATCAAAACACCTCCTACAAAATCAAAACATTAGGAACGGCCCATCCTCAGCCTCCCACTGGCCCCAACTTTGTTCTTTTGGAAAAGTCAAAGCCCACTGAGACTGGGGGGTAACTTTGTCAGAAGTTTGTTTATTTATATAGCACAAAGATGATTATTTTCAAAGTGGAAGCTAGCTGATTTCAGACTACAAAAAGAATTTTCCAAAAACAAATCTACGAGGTTAAGTTTCAGCTTCATAGAGGGATCATTTGGGCAAACTTCGCCAACCACAATAGGATGTGGCATATTAAATGACTGCTCTGGAATAGGCATTTGTGTTTGTAGGCCTCAGAAAGCCCTGAATCTTTTTTTTTTTTTTTACGTCACCACATCGATCAGCCCTGAATCTTGAATGCAGTCTGAGCTGAGAGCTCTCCCCGAGAAGCTTTCATCTTTATAATACTGACGCTGACCACTTTAAGCTCTTTGTCCCCAAACCATAGAGAAACAAAACAAGATGATGCAGATCGTACTAGAAACTCCTGTACTTGGCGTATTTATGTACTCACTGGTGGGCGTTGTATTTCCAGACTAGGACCATGGTTGATTTCATTCTCAACCTCGTGGCATTATTTACTGCAGAACAGTGATGAAAACCCCAAAGTATCTCGCTAAATTCCTGGTCCTTGCAGTATCATTTCAAAAGCTTGGTGGTGTTTTCTTTTAAAGTCAGCCACATTAACTCTTTTTGACCACTAAGATGCTCTTTGCAGTAACCTTCTGTAGGTAAAGGGAGGCATAGCATATACCTAGAGGTAACCTGTTAAGATATGCACTCTGAAGGAAGAGATTCCCCCAGACAGGCTTTGTGTGAGCAATATGGCTGTTTATTCACCCGAGTGCGGGCGGGCTGAGTCTGAAAAGAGAGTCAGCAGAGGGCGGTGGGATAAGAGTTGGTTTTATAGGTTTGGGGTAAGCAGGGGAAAGTTATAGTTTAGGGTGGTTTTTTGCAAGCTGGGAGGGGGTTGTAGGGTCTGGAGTCATGAGGTTGACCAAGGTCGGTTACAAAGTCCAATGGCCTTATCGATTGAGGGCAGAATAAGAAACAATAAAGAATGCCTCAAAGTTAATTAGGCACCACAGGGGTTGATCATTTCTTCTCCTTTTGTGGTTTTCCAGTTCCTTCAGACTTTCCAGTTTGGGGAGGCCAGCCAGAGGTGTACGTGTGGGTCATGGGGTCGCCTTGGCTCGACTTAGGGTATGGCCTATGGTGCAGCCAGTTAGCCTAACAGACCTTACATAACCAAAGGAAAAAATATATCTCGCTAGGTCAGTCCATTTCTTGTTTTACTTTCTCATCTATTCATTCACTGAGAGCATACTCTGTGCCTGCATCATGCTAGGAGCTGGTATGCAACATAAATAGGAAATACATAATCACTGCCCCAAGGAACGGCCTCTTCAAGTACTCAATCCTAGTATAATTAAGGTAGGTCCCTTCAGATCTCTGAAAGGCTTTCTAAAAGCAATAGTTCCTCAACTGAGAAACTTTGGATGTACTCAATGAACTAAGTCAAAGTCTCAGATATTTGAACATGGGAATCTTATGCAAAAACTAAAGCTGCTTTTCAGAATATCGTAAGTGGCTACTATCCATGCCTCACCACCAAGTGGTTTCAACCAGGGACAATTTTGCCTCCCAGGGGATATTTGCTGGAGACAGTTTTAATAGTCACAACTGGGGAGAAAATGCTATTAGCACCTGATAGGTAGAGGCCATAGATACTGTTAAACATCCTACAATGCACATATTTAAACTTAAAATAACACTGTGGGTGGGGAGTGGTGGCTTATGCCTATAATCCTAGTACTTTGGGAGGCTGAGGTGGGCAGACCACTTGAGCCCAGCAGTTAAGGCCAGCCTGGGCAACATGGCCAAACCTTGTCTCTATAAAAAAAAAAAAAACAAACAAAAAAAACTATCTGGCCCCAAATATCAGTAGTATTGAGTTTGAGAAATTGTTTTTTCTACCAATACAACTGTAACTGTTTTTTCCTACTTTTAATCAAGATAGACAACTATTTTGAGAAAAAATGATATACTTGCCGAGTTTATAATTTACATTTTACATTAACAAGCTGTAATTGGTATTTACGTTTATCTTGACTATACAGTTTTTTTTCCCCTAACCTTCTTTCACTTGTTACCACATTAGATGTTGGGAAAAAACTAATATTTTTGATTCTCAGTAGTAGTAGTTCTGCCTGACTCTAGCTTGTGAGCAGAAAACCTCTTTTGATCTTCAACTTCTTGCTTCTAATGGCCTCAGCAGACACTCTATGCATCTGCTGCCGTCACCTCTTGTCTCTCTCTGAGAAAAGTCCTGGGAGTTCAGTATTCTTTCTTTAGAGATAGAAAACCCAAAAGCCAAAGGAGAAGGCTTAATCAAGGTCACCCTGCAGGGCTTTGCACGGGCTTTCTGCCTCTCCTCCCTTGGCTCGTTATTCACTGGTCCCTTCAGGGGAAATGTACACTATAAATCAGAAAATACCATCATCTGTACTCCACTAAATGTGGAAAGGTTAAGTTTAGTCAGGCGGGTGATTTATACTTGCTTATTTCCTTTAAAACCTCTTCAAGAATTAAGGGAGTTTTCAGCTAGGATGACAAGGAAGGAAATCTAATATTTTAAAGCTCTGCTGTTGTTATTCTTCTTGGAGTATGAAACTATCATGTGTTTAAAAATCCCATGTATCCAGGAAGGCTTGCATCAGAATATATTTTTGTAGTCATTAACTCATCATAATTTGATTAAAGAGTTTGGTGTTGCATCCGTTAGGAATGTCCCGAGTCACCTCACCCATCCAAGGCAAAGACACTAGTCTGCAAAAGCAAGGGTCAAGAAGTCTCATGAGGAATGTAATAGACCGACTGTGAGGAAGTTTCTGAAACATGATATGAAAGGGCTTGGTTTGGTTATGGCGATCATAAAGTGACACATTTTTATAAAACAAGTGGAACTGCCAGCTTGAGAGATTTTTACAAGCTAAGTCAGGCCATTCACTCTCTTTCCTTAGGAGGCAAAAAACAATAATTTACAGTTATACACAGGAAATAAAGCATATTCCGCCCTTGCCAGTGTTCCTCGCCACCACCTTTGCTCCTTGCTTATTTTCCTTTCTTCTGATTTTTCTTTTTTCTTTATTATTATGATCAACACAAATCAGACAATATTTGGTGTCAAAGATGTACTTAGAGTAAACAACATTTCCTAAGGCCTTATTTGCAATGTTGGAAACTTGACCTGGACAGCAGGTAGCTTTTATGTCAGCGGCCCCACTGAGAAACGGAGAGCGAGGTGGTTCACCATTGCACAGCACCGTTTTGTGTTGGGCGTGACAAAATATTTGTTTGCAATTACAGTTATGCCCATCATCTCAGTAAAAGGTGACTTTTAGGGTACTTCAAAATTCAGGAGCTTAGTAATGTGTGATCTTCACCCACCCTTCCACTCCCACCTACCCTTGCTATTTCTGAGGTTAAGACTTGTACTCTTATCTGAGGAACATTACTCAGAATTGGATTACATAGTCTATGGAAAGATCATCAGTTTTCCTTTCTTTTCTTTTTTTGAAATAGGGTCTCACTCCCACTGCCCAGGCTGGAGTACAGTGGCATGATCATGGCTCATCACAGCCTTTACTTCCTGGGTTCAGGTGATCCTCCCTTCTCAGCCTCCGAAGTAGCTGAGACTGCAGGCACATACAATAATACCCTGCTAATTTTATTTTATTATTTTTTTTTATATTTTGTAGAGATGAAGTTTCTCCATTTGCCCAGGCTAGCTCAAGGTATCCATCTGTGTTGGCCTCCCAAGGTGCTAGAATTACAAGTTTGAGCCACTGCTTTCTTTTTATCACTACAATATGTAAATGACTTCTTAGTTGTGAATACATTTGATTTAGCAACAAATAAATTCCTTCTCCCTGGGTTGTGGAAATCTGAGTTCCTAATTTCATGACAGAACAACTCAGCAAGCAAGTGTATTTCTTTGTTATACTTTCATCTGAATGCTACTTGTCTTAATTTCTTATGCTAAAAATGACACGATAGTAAACCAAAGATATGCCTTCTAAACATGGCTCTTGTTTTTTTTGAGATGGAGTTTCCCTCTTGTTACCCAGGCTGGAGTGCAATGGCACAATCTCAGCTCACTGCAACCTCTGCCTCCTGGGTTCAAGCAATTCTCCAGTCTCAGCCTCCCGAGTAGCTGGGACTACAGGTGCGCGCCACCATGCCCAGCTAATTTTTGTATTTTTTTAGTAGAGATGGGGTTTCACCATGTTGACCAGGATGGTCTCGATCTCTTGACCTTGTGATCCACCCGCCTTAGCCTCTCAAAGTGCTGGGATTATAGGCGTGAGCCACTGTGCCCGGCCAAACATGGCTCTTTTAAAAGCTCAATAACTTAATGACTGAAGCCAGTGTTTTGTTGATACAATTCTTAATTTCTGTTAGAAAGCATGACTGTGTGTCTTAGAGTAGGATTTAACCCAATTTAGTATGCTAAGGCACGAACAATCAATGGAACATAATCAAAGATAAGATTCAAGGAAAAAAAAGAAACTGCAAATCAATCAAATATTCGCAAAATTCGTCGGAATAGTCTCAATTTTGTGTCCCTTGTATATGTTAAAATCCTGACGTCCAAGATGATATTATTGGGCAGTGGTGCCTTTGGAGGTGGGGCCTTTTGGGAGGTCCTGCCCTCATGGATGGAATGAGTGATCTGGATAAAGAGGCCAGAGACAGAGAAAGAGAGTGGAGGAAACTCTGACCCTGATTCTTATCATGTAACTTATATGAACATTAGCATTCCAGAAGACAGCTCCTTGGTTCTTTGAAATAATCTGGAATTAGGGATGTTGCCTAAATTTATCTGTCTGCATCCTGTTCCAATAAGCCTACAAATTATAGGTTCAGGGCTTCCAAAACAGAGCAAAAGCTGAAATGTCAGAGGGCATGGCAAAAATAGTTACAGCTCATATTGAGAAATAACAAATTGTATATACATATGCTCATATAGTTTTCTATTTATTATTTATTTATATTTTTTCCCAAAAGGAATAAGACCCACAGTTTCCAACGTATTCTGAAGTGATCCATAAACTATAAGAAATTAAAAACTACTTGTACAAATCTGCACGATAACATTTATCCTGATAATACTAGAATATAAACTCCATAAGGGCAGGTATTCTGTCTGTTTTGTTCACTTTTCTATCCCCAGTACCTGGGACATAGTAGGGACTCAATAAATATTTGTTAAATGCAGGAACAAATCACACAAATGCATTGTAAGCGCACAATATTCCACTAAATAGCTAAACAAAGACCAAATGTTATTCAATACAAATTATATATTCCTGCTTTCTCTCTCTCTCTTTTTTTTTTTAAACTGGTAATCCAAATGCAATTATAGCTGTTAAGCAGAATATTCAAATGACTAGTGTCTTAGGCCATCCAGGCTACTGTAACAAACTGCCATAAATGGGTGGCATATAACAATAAAAATTTACTTCTTACAGACCTGGGAAAGCCAAGATCCAGGCACCAGCAAATTCGGTGTCTGGTGAGGTCATGCTTCCTGGTTCACAGATGACTTCCTCATCGTATCCTCACATGGCAGAAGGGACAAAGGAACTCTCTTCCCCATTGTCTCTCTCTGGCCTTTTTTATGAGGTTACTAATTCCATCCATGAGGGCAGGACCTTCCAAAAGTCCTCACCTCCCAAAGGTGCCACCTCCTAATACTATCATCATGGGTGTCAGGATTTTAATATATGAATTTTTAGGAGGAACACAACATTCAGCCTACTGCAACTAATTTTGCAAATATTTGGTTGATTGGCAGTTTCTCCACTTCTAATGTCATCCATTGGCTCAGGCTGCCTAAGGAGTCTTGTAGCTTTTGCACTTTTTTGCTTATCTGCCCATTTGTCAATTTTCTGCAAGCCTGGTGGAGACCAAGAAACTCAGTCAGCCCTTCCTCTTCCTATCGCCCTCAGAGCACCTCTTAGTGGCAAAAAGCAGGCATTGTAATCCCAGCAAGCCTTTTGAAATTTCCTTCCTTCATCCATTTATTTAGTTATTGCCTACATATGTTTCAACAATAATGTAATGATCCCTCTGCTGTCCAAAGGTTTGGAGAAAGTTACAAAATAACATTTTTATTTTTTTCTGTAGCCTCTGCCCTGACCTCTATTTCTGTTCCCAGGTGACTTGTGGTACCACAATTTGGGGGAAAGAACATGCATTTAGTGTTGGTGTTGGGTATAAACTTTTAACAATTAGAAAACTCAGAACGCCAAGGAGCTATCACGTGGCACTTCTGTAGAAGAGTACTTAGAATAAAATGTGTTTTCTTAACACAAATCAAATAAGTTTGGGGGTTGATAAAAGGCTAATAGTTCAGAAAATGAAAAATGATATGTTAAAGTCCTCTATGCAAATTATTTAACATAATTGCTATGTCAGAGAGCTGGTAAACATTAATGAAATTTCAGAATCAGTGCATAGAAGGGGACATGGTGGATGGTTGAAAGTAGTCAGCAAACTGGCCAGAAAGCTGATTACAAAGCCCGTGCTAAAATCTATAGGGCCTGAAGATACCAAATTCCTTTTGTTTTTAACCAAATTGATTTTCTCCTGAAAGACTCTTAAGAAAACACATTCACACAGTGAGTTTAACTTTTCTTTCTCGGTCTCTGAGTTACCTGGTATACCATTGTTCTTGATGAATTGCTTCTTCCTTAATTTCTGTTTTGTGTCATTTCAATCTAAATTGGTTCAAAGGGACACCTTGAGATTTTTTTCACTAGCCATGACTACCCTGTGAGAGTACAGTAGTCCCCCTTATCTGAGGGAGATACGTTCTAAGACTCATTTCCTATCCATACATACCTCTGAGAGTCTATTTGTAAATTGGGCACAGAGACGAGCAACAATAACATAAATAAAATAGAACAGCTGTAACGATATGCTGTAATAAAAGTTACATGAACATGGTCTTTTTCTCAAAATATCTCATTGTAATGTACTCACCCTTCTTGCGATCATGTGAGATGGTAAAATTCGTACTTGCTGAGATGAAGTGATGGGAATGACATAGGCATTGTGACTTAGCCTTAGGCTGCTATTGACCTTCTGACAATAGATCAGACAAGGATCACCTGCTTCTGGTGATTCTGGATCATCGAGCCACAGTGATGTTGAAGGCTGGGAGGCAGAAACAGACAATGTCAGTGACTAATGGGGGGGTTGTGTCTGCAGTGTGGATCTGCTAGACAAAAGGACGACTCTTGTCCATGGCAGGACAGAGCAAGACAACGTGAGATTCACCTGAGATTTCTACTCAGAACCACGTGCAATCAAAAACTAATAGGTTGTTTATTTCTGAAATTTTCCATTTAATGTTTTCAGACCATGGTTGACCACAGGTAATTGAAGCCCTGGAAGGTGAAACTGCAGATAAGGGGGACTACTGTGTTTAACTATTTACAAATAATGACAGTGGCCACAAAGATTACCTGGAAAAAAGACCGTGAGAAAATTTCACACAGACTGTGCCTGGGCTTCCATGTGTCTCTGCTAACTCCTTTTTAAGGTATTATACGGTATAATACTGTTTTAAAAATATTTTATTTTGAAGTAATTTTCTTTTTTCTTGAGACAGAATCATGCTCTGTTGCCCAGGCTGCTTTGCAGTGGCACGATCTTGGCTTACTGCAACCTCCACCTCCTGGATTCAGTCAATTCTCCTGTCTCAGCCTCCTGAGTAGCTGGGATTACAGGCACCTGCCGCAATGCCTGGCTAACTTTTGTATTTTTGGTAGAGATGGGGTTTCACCATGTTGGCCAGGCTGGTCTTGAACTCCTGACCTCAGGTGATCTGTCCGCCTCTGCCTCCCAAAGTGCTGGGATTACAGGCGTGAGCCACAGTGCCCGGCATTTTGAAGTAACTTTAGACTTTAAAAAAGGTGCAAAAATAGAGCCAGGTGCGGTGGCTCACACCTGTAATCCCAGCACTTTGGGAGGCTGAGGTAGGCAGATCACCTGAGGTCAGGAGTTTGAGACCAGCCTGACCAATATGGTGAAACCCCATCTTTAAAAAAAAAAAAAAAAAAAGGTGCAAAAATAGATTACTCTGTGTACTCTTCACCCAGCTTCCCCTGTATAACCATAGCACATATTTTACATAACTAGAGCACAATCATCAAAACCAGGAATACAGTACTGTTTCAATTTTAAAATAATGTGCCCTAGCTGATGGTGTTTTTGCTATACTTTTCTATCTCATGTCTTTAAGTCTTTGTTGCTTCTCCTCTTCAGAAAGAGTAAAACTGAATTCTAGAGAGAGGTCCACTCATAAGAGGCAGATGTGGGCAATGAACTTGTTTCCTTACCCTGTGCTCTTGAAACTGGATTCTCCTTTCTCAAAAGCATTAAGCTTTAGTTCTCTATGTTGCCAAAATCTAATGTTTTAGCCTGGGGCTCAGAATATTGGCTTATTGTTCCTGTATTAAGAACTCTCAGACTCTTCTTGAGGGGGACTCATATTAATAACCCCAATCTCCATCTCATGGTAGAACATACATCTACTTAATAAAAACTTTCACTCCTTTTCTGTCAACGCCAACCCTTCACGCAAAAAAATGAAATCTGTGTATTACGAAGCGAATTATTTTCAGCTTAAATCTTTATTTCAGGATGGTTCCAAACTCTATCTCTGGTTTGGTTTAGTGATTTTCATAATGCTTAGGCATGGTGACCATTTCAAACTAAAGGCAAGAAAGAATATGAATATTTCTGGATAAAAATTTTAAAAATGTTTTTCTTTAAAATTAAAAAAAAAAAAAAAAGAAGATTCATGTGAAAGGTCACATTCCTGGCTCATGCTATCTTGTCATTCATACTCCTCCAGCCTTCTTGTTCTCTCTCTCTCTCTCTCTCTCTCTCTCTCTCGTGTGTGTGTGTGTGTGTGTGTGTGTGTGTGTGTGTGTGTGTGTGTGTTGTTTTGGGACTGTGCATGGTGTCTTATCGGGAGCTGCTGGTTTGGGGTCAATGCTGTTTCCACTGTCATCCAGATACAAGAGTAGCTTCATGTTCTCCACAATAATAGAAAACTCCCCCCTGGGATGTTTTTTGGGAAGTACAAGAAAAAGCCATTAGCAGCTTCATGTTGACCTTTCTTGCTTTACAGAGGTTTGTTGGCAGTAGTGCCTTGGTTTTCTTGATGGAAGAGATAAAAAACCAAACCTTCTGAAAAATCCCAAGGATCAATTTGCTGTTCAGATTGGAAAATAGTTATTTATAAGAAGCGCCGTGCCATCTACAAGATCTTGTTACCTTACCCAGCGACTCCCCTCCCCAATCCAAAACAAATGAGAGAAAGCCATTGCAGTCTGTGGTTGGGGTTGATTAAATATCCCTTGGGGCCCCAATGCCCTCGAAATGATTTGAAATCGCTGGGTTGTGTATCAAAAGGGCAGGGTGAGCTCCTGGCTCATCTGACTTTAATTTCAAATGGCTCCACACCAGTAGTTGAGAAAAGATAATTACTTCATTAACTTTTGGATGGTCTGAGACATTTGTGTTGCTTTCTGGTCTCCGCTTTGCTATAAGGAGAAAAAAGACGAGATCTAATGTGGCCATTCACGTCTGCCAAGTTTTCCTTTCTTTCCAATTCAGGAAACATGCATTGGTAGTGGGTAAGATCCAATATTTTATGAAGCTAAGACCGAGAGACTCACCCATGGAACAGCCCAGAGTGAATAGTCCCCAAGTCTTGGCTGGTCCGTAAGCCCAGAATCCTCACCTTTCTTCTCAAACCTTTTGCCCCCTTCAATCAAGAATTATTTTTAATAATATCATGCTCTTTTCTTTCCCTTAAATAAATCCACTCATCTGTGAAAATTAAATAGATTTATGTGTAGGGAATTATACACATTTGTTAGATTTTATCTGTAACTTGAGGAAATTTTAGGGAAGATTTAGAGGATGGTTTGGAGAAAAATATTATGCAGGAGACATTGAATTGTTAGGAAAAGCCACTGTAGAGTCTGGGGTTTTTATTGTCAAAATATTATTTCAATACAAAAGTCATGGTGTTTCTTTTGCCATTACTTTGAATGGCAAAAATCGACATGACTTTTGCACCAAATTAATAGTTAAGCCAGCAAAGGCGACGTACATTTTAAAAAAGAGCCGTGTAATTCTGTATCTCAAACTGCTAGCAGCAGGGTGCTTTTTCATCCATTACTGCCATCTGAATATTTTTCATCTTTTTGCCTCTGGGCATTAAAATGCAACTCATCCACCACCCACAAAACCCATTAGCATAAACAGTAAAAACGGAGTGGTCAGACTCCACAGTGATAGCGTTGACGTTATTTTAGTAAAATGCAGATGTAATGAGGATGTTGGTTTCACGGCAGTTTGCATCTCAATAGACTGAACTGTCTTGGACTTCAATTCTGGGTTCTTTTCTATATGACTATTGTCCTTTTTTAAAAAAAGAAAACATCTGTGTCCTCTTCCTTTTTTTTTTTTTTTTTTACACTTTCCCCCAAAGTTTTCTGATGTTAGAATTTAGAATTTTGTCTGCCGTTTAGAACAGGAAAAAGAAACATTTTCTACTAGCTCTCTTTTGGGAAAAATGAGAGAATTCTAATTACTTCTCCACCACAAAAGCGCAAGCATCCATGAAAATGGTCATCGGACAGCAGAGGTGACAGGACGTATGTAAGCTGCTGAACTTTTTTGCCTCCACCCTTCTAGGTAACTGCTGAGAAAGGCCCCCTTTAGTTTTGATATCCAAAAGGCAAAGCAAAGCATGTAATCACCTTTTGGCAGGGCAAGGCTAACCGATGTGGTTTTCTGCCCACCGCAGCTGAGACCTGCACCCTTGGCACAACTGAGGCAACAAAATTCTCCCTTTAACCCTTTTTGGAAAGAAGAGGGAGAGAGTAATACCATGAAATGTATATTTTCCTTTCCTTACCTCTTTGCCCCTGAGATTTTGCTTTTCAAACAATTAAATCACTAGAATTGGAGGAATTATTATTATTCCTAGTAATTGAGCAACTTTCAGTCCCAAACTGAAAGTTTCAGTACCCTCCTTGACCCTGAGAATCCCATGCTGTGCTATACATCACAGCGAAAATTGGGACATAAACTCATTGTCTTGCTTCAACAAAATTATATTATGTAGTGAAGTCTATTGGGGATGGGGAAGGGCACTTCATAGCATGAAGAGAATGCAGAATAGTTTTCTTAGTCCCCTGTCTGTGTGGCCTGTTGAAAGGGAAGGTACTGTAAACGCCACTGTGGAGTCAATAAAAGAAGAATCTTTAGGCCAGGGGCTGCATGCATGCTGACCTCTACTGGGGAAAGCTCTGGGGTACAGTGCTGAGGACCTCTCCTGGGAGTCAAATATTTTTTGAATTATTTTTCTGTTTGAAGAAGAACCTGCCTTCTATTCAGTCAGGGCTTTGTTGAGTAGCCCAAGTTTAAAATGAGCCAGGAGTGACCAGACATGTGATTATAAAAACGCATTGAAATTGCCAAGCGGAGTCTACAGCAGTGGTCCCCAACCATTTTGGCATGAGGGGCCGGTTTCGTGGAAGACTATTTTCCCACAGACCAGGAGTGGAGCGGGGAGGATGGTTTCCGGATGATTCGAACACATTATTGTACATGTTATTTCTATTATTATTATTATATTGTAATATATAATGAAATAATTATACAACTCACCATAATGTAGAATCAGCCTGAGCTGTTTTCCTGCAACTAGACGGTCCCATCTGGGGGTGATGGGAGACAGTGAGAGATCAGAAGGCCTTAGAGTCTTACAAAGAGCTCGCAGCCTAGATCCCGCCCACGTGCAGTTCACAATAGAGTTCGTGCTCCTGAGAGAATCTGCAGCTGATCTGACAGGAGGCCGTGCTCAGGCAATAATGTGAGTGATGGGGAGCAACTATAACTACAGACCAAGCTTCACCTGCTGGCCTGCTGCTCGTTTCCTGCTGTTTGGCCCTGGTTCCAGGGATTCCTAGTCTCCAGGAACTCATCTCTCTTAGGTCTTTTTCCTTGAAGACGGTTTCCTTTTTTGTTTTGAGGCTGGGTCTCCTTGCCCAGGCCGGAGGGCAGTGGTGCGATCTTGGCTCATTGCAACCTTGACTTCCAGGTTCAAGCAATTCTCCCACCTCAGCTTCCTGAGTAGCTGGGACTACAGGTGGAGACCACCATGCTGGGATAATTTTTTGTATTTTTAGTGGAGACGGTTTCACCAGTTGCCCATGCTGGTCTTGAACTCCTGGGCTCAAGTGATCTGCCCACCTCAGCCTCTCAAAGTGCTCAGATTATAGACGTGAGCTACCGTGCCTGGCTTTTCTGGAATTCTTGAATCTTATTAAAGATTCTAGGCTATATGTGCCTTTGGTTGAATTCTCCTGAGTGGTTTCTATTTCCCTGAGTTTGCCATTGTTCTTACTCTATTAAGTATCTATATTCCAGGGTTTTGTGCAATTCACCAAAGCTTTTAACATAATTTCTAAGAAAAATTTTGATCAAAGTCCTAAGAAAACAAGTAAAATTCTTCGGTAATAGGTAGTATTTTCATCAAATGATTGCTTTCCTTGTTTTTTTTCTGAGACGGAGTTTCGCTCTTGTTACCCAGGCTGGAGTGCAATGGCGCGATCTCGGCTCACCGTAACCTCCGCCTCCTGGGTTCAGGCAATTCTCCTGCCTCAGCCTCCTGAGCAGCTGGGACTACAGGCACGCGCCACCATGCCCAGCTAATTTTTTGTATTTTTAGTAGAGACGGGGTTTCACCATGTTGACCAGGATGGTCTTGATCTCTTGACCTCGTGATCCACCCGCCTCGGCCTCCCAAAGTGCTGGGATTACAGGCTTGAGCCACCGCGCCCGGCCTTCTTGTTTTTATTGTTAGGGCGCTATCGATTAATGTGAGAGGGGAGCTGTCCCATAGATAAAACCCTGTGGTTCTGAAGGATGAAAGGAAAAAATGGAGGCAATTGATCAGAAGCCTGTGTTTCCCTGCCAGGTCCTGCAGCCCATTTCCCCCATGCCCATGTAGAGGAAACTCTCATAGGAAACTGACATAGGCATAGGCATTTCGCTTACGTCCAGCCAATCTACCATTAAGAATATTCAAAGCTATTCCATCTGTGAGTGGATCTTGAGAAAGAAAAACAAAATATATTGTTATGTTGGTTATTTTGTAAATGCCCAGTGGGTTCACTTTGCCCGCTGCCTAGACAGAGCTGATTTATCAAGACAAGGGAATTACAATGGAGAAAGAGTAGTTCACGCAGCGCCAGCTGTGTGGGAGACAGGAGCTTTATTACTCAAATCAGTCTCCCAGAGCATTCAGGGGCTGGCATTTTGAAGGATGATTTGGTGGGCTCGGGAAATGGGGAGTGCTGATTGGTTGGTTTAAAGATGAAATCATAGGGGGTCGAAGTGAGTTCTTGCTGTCTTCTGTTCCTGGGTGGGATTGCAGAATTGGCTGAGCCAGATTACCGGTCTGGGTGGCGTCAGCTGGCGCATCGAGTGCAGGATCTGCAAAATCTCTCAAGCACCGATCGTAGTTTTACAGTAGTGATGTTGGTCCCAGAAGCAATTTGGGGAGGTTCATACTCTTGGATCTGGAGGCTGCATGGCCCCTAAACTGTAATTTCTAATCTTGTAGTGAATTTGTTAGTCCTCCAAAGGTAGACCGGTCCCCAGGCAAGAAGGGGTTTTTGGGAGAAGGAGTTATTATTATTAATTTTGAGAAAAGAAATTTATTCTCAAGGTTAGTTCAGCCTATGCCCAGGAATGAACAATAACAGCTTAAAGGTTGGAAGCAAGATGGAGTCAGTTAGGTCTGATCTCTTTCACTGTCATAATTTCCTGTTATAATTTTTGCAAAGACAGTTGCACTTTCTAGTAGCTAATATTTTCGTAAATCCCTCTCCTTCCTCCCATTTTCCTACCTCCTTGATCCTTTCTCTGTGCTACTTGCCAAAGTGTCAATTTGAATTCACTCCTTTATTCAACAACTACTCACTGAGCACCACCATGCACGAGGCAGTATACCAAGCACTATGGATTCATCCATGAACAAGACAGACAAAAAATCTTGTCTTGGAACGAAATCGTGGCGATGGCGGACCAAGGAGGTGACAGCGCGGCCTTGGGCTCTGGTGTCTCCCAGTCTGCTGAAGCCCGGAGGCCGTCACCGTGGACTTCCAGCATCGTCCTGGGGGCAAGACCGGAGCGGGGGCGGCCTCCTCCTCCCAGAGCAACGGTGACCGCAGGGAGCGCCTCGGCAGCTGGCCCTGGAGACCGTCGACATCTGCAAGGACCCACACTTCAAGAGAAACCACCTGGGCTCCTATGAATGCAAGCTCTGCCGGACGCTTCACAACAACGAGGGGAGCTACCTGGCCCATACCCAGGGGAAGAAGCAGCAGACCAGCCTGGCCCGGCGAGGAGGTCCCGCCCAGCCCGCGCCTGGGAAGGTGCAGGTGGAGGTGAAGACGTTTGTGAAGATCGGCCGTCCGGGCTACAAAGTGGCCAAGCAGAGGGACTCGGAGATGGGCCGGCAGAGCCTCCTTTTCCAGATCGACCACCCTGAGATCGCCGAGGGCATCATGCCGCGCCTGCGAGCAGCGATCGAGCCCCGGCCCAGCGCTGGCAGTGCCTGCTGATGGCCGCCGAGCCCTGCGAGACCACCGCCTTCAAGGTGCCTAGCAGAGAGATCGACAAGGCGGAGGGCAAGTTCTGGACGCACTGGAACCAGGATACCAAGCAGTTCTTTCTCCAGTTCCACTTTAAGATGGAGCAGCCCCTGGCTCCGCCCAGCCTCCCTGCCGGGCCCCCTGGAGTCCACCCACCAGCCCCAGGGATGCACCCTCAGGCCCCAGGGATCCTCCCCCAACTGATCAACAGTCTGCCCCCACGGCTGCTGCTGCCGGAGTCTTTGCCGCCGCCCCTGCCAGGAGGCCTGCGTCTGCCACCCATGCCCCCGAAGGGGCCTGCGCCCTCAGGGCCCCCAGGACCACCTCAGCTGTCCCCGCCAGCTCCAGGGGTCCACCCCCTGGCTCCAGTGGTGCACTCCCCCACATCTGGGGTCCACCCCCAGCTCCTGGCCGTCCATCCCCCAGTCCCTGTGGTCCACCCATCAACCTCTGGGGTCCACCCCCCAGCTACTGGAGTCCACCCTCCAGCCCCGGGTGTTCACCCACCGGCCCCTGGAGTCCACCCACCAGCCCCAGGGATGCATCCTCAGGCCCCAGGGGTCCTCCCCCAACCTCCTGGGGTCCATCCGTCAGTTCCTGGGGTCCACCCTCAGCCTCCTGGAGTTCACCCCTCAAATCCTGGGGTACACCCCTCAACTCCCATGCCCCCAATGCTGAGGCCCCCACTCCCCTCCAAAGGCCCAGGGAACATACCTCCCCCTCCCCCAACCAACTGAGAAGCTTTTCCCTTCCTAGCAAGCCCGGCCCATGTGCTCCTGCCTTTCCCATGGAGAGAAGGCTGCTCTTTTGCACTGTCCCTGCTCATTAAACAGCCTCTCCCGCAAAAAAAAAAAAAAAAAAAAAATCTTTGCGACATTTACATTATAGTGAGAGGAAGGCAATAAGCAAATAAGAGTAAAACGTATGAGTCACACGGTGCCCAGGAGAAAAGTGATGAAGAGAAGGGTATATGTCATGCTTCTTCATATGCCGTTAGGGCAGGGTAGAATTACGTTTTGGCAACCACAGTCTGAAAAAGCATCATCAAAATGATGGCATTTGATCAAAGACCTAAGAAGACAAGGGAATAAGGTGAACAGTAACCAGTGAGTTGTGATTTCTGGGTAGGGCTCAGTGGTGAATGTCTGCTCACACAGCATCCACAGAGGCTCAGTGGTGAATGTCTGCTCACACAGCATCCACAGAGGCAGCTCACCTAAAGGATGGGGGATATGGTCCCAAGATGGCGTCCTCATGTGGCTGGTGAGTGGGTATTGCCTGTCAGCTTGGGAGTTTGGCTGGGGGCCTCAGTTCCTCCCCACGTGAAATGTGCACCTCTGTGTGCAGGAATGGAGGGAGTCATCATTCATTGAGAAGTGAAAGGCTAAAGGAGGAGCAAGACATCTAGAGTCTGATGTTGGGCACATTAAGCGTGAGTTGTCTGTTAAATATTCAGATAAAGATGTCAGCAGGCAACTGGGAATCTGGAGTTCAGAATGGAACTTATAAAAAGAAATTGCCCTACCCAAGGGAGTTAAAAGACATCCTTTTCTGTCCCAGTCTTTCATTACTAGTTAATTATGCTGAGCTGATCAAGACAGGGAAATGGCTATTACTTATTCCTATTAGAATGTGTATATATTTTTTCAATATGGTAGTTTTAAAACAAGTTCTTTGACATTCTTCCCATCAAGAGATGGAATCTATGTCCCCTTTCCTTGACCTAGGCAGGCATTTGTGGTTGCATTGACCAACTCGGTATGACAGAAGTAATGTTATGGAATTTTGAGGGTGAGGCATAAAAGGCAATGGAGTTTTTGCCTCTCTCTTTGGGATGTTCATCCTTGAGATCCAGCCAGCATGCTATGAGAAAGCCAGGGCAACGTGGCAGGGCACATTGCTTATGGAGAGGAACTGAGGCCCCCAGCCAAACTCCCAAACACATCCCTCATTCTTCAGTTCAGCTGGTTATGTGGTTGCTTTGTGGAGGAGACAGGAGCATTCCTCACTGAGCCCTACCCAAATTGCACATTTGTGGCAAAACACAATTTTTACTGTATAAACCACTGCTAAAGGTGGTAATGGGTTATTCAGAGACTTAACAGACAAGGTGTTGAAATTAGGACCAACTTTTTTTAACCATTGTATTGCTAGCACCTGGCATCGTCTCAGTACATGCAGTAGGCAGTCAGTAGCTGTTTTAAATGAATGAACCAAGATGAAGCACCTGTGACCATCTTACAAGTGGAAGGAGGGACGGTTGAGAGCACCAAGAAAAGCTCCTAGTTTGGAGGAACAGAGTTGAGCTCAGAAGGAACTCAGTTCAGGGAAGTTACTTTTTTTTTTGAGACAGAGTCTTGCTCTGTTGCCCAGGCTGGAGTGCAGTGGAGCGATCTTGGTTCACTGCAACCCCGCCTCCTGGGTTCAAGTGATTCTCATGCCTCAGCTTCCCAAGTAGTTGGAATTACAGGTGTCTGCCACCATGCCTATTTTTTCTATTTTTAGTAGAGATGGGGTTTTACCATGTTGCCCAGGCTGGTCTCAAACTCCTGACCTCAAGTGATCCACCCACGTTGGCCTCCTAAAGTGCTAATTACAGGTATGAGCCACCACGCCGGGCCAGGGTAGATAAAAATTGTATGCTCTGAATGTGTAAAACAGGTTGTCCAAGAAATCTTATGGACAATAAGTCATTTACTTTGGAAATGATTTTAAAGCCTTTTGAAATACAGCTATGCTAGAAATGAGATGCTGCCTCTGCTAGCTGCCTCCGAGCTGGTTACCAGGGGATAGATTTTCTTGGAACAATAGCCATAAAGGAACTTCATATTCTGATGTGATGTGAAAATGTATTCAACAAAGTGAATATATAATGAAAGCAAGAACATGATATAAATAATTTGCACTGCAACTTTTCCTGTATGCAGAAAGTCATACCAGTGTAGAGCCTTAACATGTTTGTGGGTAGGAGAGAGGGCACAGAAGAGAATAGACACAGGGCCATTCAAGGATCCTCTACAAGACAATCATTCCTGAGTGATCCGCCTAATCGGAAAACGGTGTGTATGGTTAGGCCAAAATTAGCCTCTTCTTTCATTTCAACTTGATGATTCAGTCAAGTCCCTCTTAGTCCTGGTGGTACCTTGAGGGGGCACTCATATTCACAACTGATGGAAGTGGGACTTCCTTTTTTTTGGAAGCCAATTTGGTATTGTAATTAAAGCGATAAGAATTAAAAATATCCCTCTACTTAGACACTCTCACGAGTAGCTAACACATAAGTACCATTTACTACGTATCAGGCACTGTTCTATACCAATATATGTGAATGCATTTAATCCTCATGACTGCCTTATAAAGTACTTTTATTTTACAAATGAGGAAACAGAGACTCAACTGAGGCAGAGCTTGGTTGGGCTCTGCCTCGGCTGGGTCTGCATTGTTGAAGGAGATGCTAAACTGCCTTTCATTATAAAACAAAAACAAACTAAACAAGAATCTGTGGTCAAAAACATCGTTCCCAGCATTATTTATAATAGTAAAAAATTTTTAAAAGGAGCTAAGTATTCATATGCAGCCATTATAAATGGATATTTTAAAAAAGAGAATGAACACTGATGTGCACCTGGCAGTTCAGAGCCCAGGCTCCAGAGTGAGACCTGACAGCGTGCAGACCAGACACGGAGAAGCCAAGCTTGTTGGGGAGAATCGGACGCAGGGAGAGCAGTGCTCCTGGGAGACAGGCAGAGCAGAAGAGGAAATAGAACAAAATTAAGGACGCTGCAAAAAACAGGAGACACACCAACTCTTCTATCTTTTCTGTCAACATCACCCACGAAAGAAACTGCACAACCAAAAGATTTCTGGGAACACAAGGACCAACAGAGAGCATTTCACGTATTTGACTGTGGAGCTGAGACTAATATAAGAGTTGGATCATGGGAATGAAAAACATGAAGACATGTAAACATTATATACCAATAAAGTAGAAATGCAATCATTGTTTACCTCTCCTTCACCAGACACTCCCTACAGGGCAAGGCCATCTAACCTCGTGCTTCAAAGCTCCAGTGAAACCCTCCCTCACCAGGAGACTACTCAGGAGACAAGAGTCGACTTACAACTCAAATTATGCCTGCTACTCTCCTCCACCTGGAGACTTTCGGACGCCTTTGTAATCAAGTTCTAGCCACAAAGGCATCAACTTGACCTCCTGGTAGATAAAGGCACCAGAGTGGGCACAGGGATCCCCACCTGCTCGCCTTCCCCGCATGTCATTCGTGCCAGGCCCTCCTTTTAAAAGTGCCCACTTTCTGCTCCAAAAGCCAATCAGTACCCTTAAGGCAGGAAGCCTGTACTTTCCCCCCAAGCTAGCTTTGGAATAAAAAGGCATTTTCTTGATACCAGACCTCACTCTTGTTAATTGGAGTCTGCAAGTAGCGAGTGACTGAACCTCCATTTCTGTTACAAAAATAGTGAGGAGGCCATCTGTGAACCAGGACAAGAACGTGACCAACCTGACTGCTGGCACTTGATCTCCTACTTTCAGCCTGCAGAACTGAGAGACAGAAACATTAAGCCACCCAGTCTATGGGATTCTTTTACAGCAGCCTGAACTAAGATAGACTTACCCAGTTAAAAATTATGTACAGGCTGGGCGCGGTGGCTCACGCCTGTAATCCCAGCGCTTTGGGAGGCTGAGGTGGGTGGATCACAAGGTCAGGAGTTCGAGACCAGCCTGGCCAATATGGTGAAACCCCATCTCTACTAAAAATACAAAAAATTAGCTGGATGTGGGGGCACGTACCTGCTACTCAGGAGGCTGAGGCAGGAGAATTGCCTGCACCTGGGAGGTGGAGGTTGCAGTGAGCCAAGATCATGCCACTGCATTCCAACCTGGGTGATAGAGCAAGACTCCATCTCGAAAAAGAAAAATTATGTACATATGACATTATTTTAAACTACAGAGCCGTGGTTCTCAAATGCAGCTTTGTCCCCTAAAGGATATTTGGCAATGTCTGAAGACACTTTTGATTGCCAGTGGTCAGATGCTGCTAAAAAACACCTTACACTACTCAGGAAAACCCCCTACAACAAGGAATTATTCCCTACAAAATGTTAGTAGCATTCAGGACAAGAAACCCTGCTTTACAGATAACAATCAGCTCTCTTAATTTTTATTTCCCTGGAACTTTTCTCCGTCTCTCCTTTGGGACAAACTTGAGGGTCAAAATGTGGCAGCAAAATATTTTAGATCAAGTAAAGACTGTAAATTAGGTCTATGAGATATTTTCCCAGCACTGGGAGACATATGTTGGCCCCAATTTCCTACTCGGACTTCCAATTAAGACACAAGAGGTGTGGGTCCCCAACATGGGAAGACTTCTCACTGGTCTGTAGATCAGTAAATAGTCAAGGCTGTTACCACAGAGTCATTCACACCAGCACAACGGCGCTCCTCCAAGAATGTATTTACATGAAAACACCATTTTAGACAAATGGAAGGCACATCCTAAAGAACGGTTTGTCCAGGCATGCCTTCCTCATTCCCTTATATCACAGCTTCCATTTCATCTTCTTTTGTATCATAAATAGAACTTGAGACCTGGTTAAAGGAAACTGAGTCTGCCTTTTCTCTCCCCACCTAATATTACTTTGACTATTTAATGTCCAGAGTCATCCTTCAAAGAAAAGTCTTGCCCAGGGTTATTTTATTTAATTTATTTATGTAATACAGTGTAGAAAGCTATCATGTCATAAGCAATGATTCTGTACAATCATCCTGCAGAAAATTTTTTTTGGAGAATTCTTGGTAATTTAAGACCAGCAGAGCACCCCTCCCCACCCACCCCGTAAAAGTGCTTACAATGAACAGGGATTCTTTTTCTTTATCAAAGACCCAAAGATACGTGGACAAAAAAAAAGCTTGAAGTCTCAATGCCTAATGTGTGCACATAAAACAGGCACGAAGGAACAAACGTGTATCCTCTTAATTCCTATATCACAAATATAGCAGAAGCAGCAATCTGTACAGTAAAATGCAATCATGGAAAAAAAATCTCTCTAAAGCATCTGAAATACTTAAAAATGTTTAACTTTAAAATGCATAGTGATCAGGAAAGGAATACTTAGGCAAGAGAAGCAGCTAAACTCCCACGTTCACGTGAAGCATCCCCCATCGATTCTTAAAGCATATTTAAAGTAGGACTTAGTGGGGTCACAAACCACAAGAATAATATACAACTGGCTAAGGAGCTATGTGATAAATAATCAGGAGAGAATCTATTCATGCACTAGGTTTGAAACAGCTAAATTCTTTACAGTACACAAAACCCATTAATAATGTAGTGTAGAGACCAAAATGTAAAGAGACAGAGAGAATACATTACTGATCTGTGGATTAATTCAAGTTCAGGCATCTACTTGTGTTACAGCACAGCTGTCAAAAGGCGATAATGAGTAAATCATAAGACAGAGGGGTTTGTTTCTTTCCACATTATTCTATAAATGGACACCGATGGGTAGTGAAGCAATGGTTTTGCTGTCCAACTTCAGAGGCTGCTGTGGCGGGTGTCTAGTTCTGCATCTGCTCAAAGAACTTGTAGGTTGGATTTTCATAGCCGTTCTGCTGCATCTTGGACAGGTGGCGCTCCTCCGGGGTGACAGCGGCGTCAACCTGAAAAACAAAGAGGAGGAGAGCTGAGCAAAAAATAAAAATCGATCCTTTAAGGGTGCACATGGAGAAGCAGTAAAAAGGCAAGAAGCACAGTACTCTTGCCAAGACTGCAGAACCCCCATGTTTCTCCCCTACTTTGACACCTTGGAGCAGAATGCTTTTGCCCACCAGTTACACAGATGCTGTGCTCCACCTAGCCACCAGGTGGCGGCGGAAACCTTGAGACGCTTGTAAAAACTCCTGTGGTGGCTTCTGCTTCCCCAGCTCAGCAGTAAGTGGATAAAGCCAGTGCAATGGTATTTTTTCCTCCCTTGTTGGCTCAATAAAGGACAAACGGCGTTAATGGAAGCCTGTTTTACTTGAAAGTGTGTTGGCAAGATAGATAAAACCACAAGAGTATATCATGGGGGGAGATTCAGCAAAGTATACTGTATCTTGGGTGACACTCAAATCTATGTAGAAAAATACTTGATTCCCTGGACTGCTGAACACCTTGCCATGCTGATTTTAGTCTAGCCCATTCCTATCAAATGTTATGTTTGTTAAAATGTAAAAGAGAGGTTTGAGAATCATGTAATTAGAACAATAACATACATATACCAAAGGGGGCCATTATTTGGCACAAGAAAAAAGGAAGACTGGAGCAAGGAGGAACACCATTCTAGATTGCATATTTTTTTTTTTTTTTTTTTTGAGACGGAGTCTTGCTCTGTTGCCCAGGTTGGAGTGCAGTGGTGCAATCTCAGCTCACTGCAACCTCCGCCCCCCGGGTTCAAGTGATTTTCCTGCCTCAGCCTCCCAAGTAGCTGGGACAACTGGCACCTGCCACTATGCCTAGCTAATATTTTGTATTTTTAGTAGAGACAGGGTTTCACCATGTTAGCCAGGATGGTCTCGATCTCCTGACTTCATGACTTGCCTGCCTCGGCCTCCCAAAGTGCTGAGATTACAGGCATGAGCCACTGCACCTAAGATTATATAATTAAAAAAAAAAAAAAAAACTGAGCTTCAGGGTACTATAGAAGTATGTTCGGCTAAAGGTTTAAAATCAGACCCTCTCTGTTAATATGTTGCTTTACTTCTAAGGCCAGGCCAGTAATTGAGGACTTTTTTCTCTCCCTGTCACTGCTAGAGCTGTGTGGGGCATTTACTCTCTGCAGATTGCGTGGGGTACTTACTTCTACAACAAGCACAGTGGCTGTTCTGGTTTTACTATATTTGTTATACCTTTCCCCATTCCCAGAAGAGAGGTGGTCCTTAACTCTGCCAAATGAGTAAAGGCTTACTTTTTTGGCTGTTGAAATTCCTCTTGTGTAAAAGCATGGTAAGTTGAAGGGAATAAATACAAAATCATTAGAATGAAGAAGCATGTTTTCCAGAGAAAAGTTTGGATGTACCATATGGAAGATTATCCTTCAAAGGGATATTTCCTAGAATGGGCTGCCCACTCATCCCCAGGAGGATACTACAGGCCTGTTCCCCCTTGCTGAGTGTTGCAAAGTGACATTCGCCCCTTATGCAGCTTTTCCCCCTACACACCCCATCTGGCACGGATCTGAGCCTACACAGCATTACCCCTGAAGGCAAGGAAGAAAAAGTACCAGCAAGGACATGGTGTTGGCGCTAAGACATGAGGTCTGGAGATGGAGCTAGACACGTCATGACTAGACTACACTGGCTGGTAACAACTCAGACTATAAGATCTGTTAATATGGCCAGGCATGGTGGCTCATGCCTGTAATCCCAGCACTTTGGGAGACCAGCCTGGCCAACATGGTGAAACTTGGCTCTACGAAAAATACAAAAATAAGCTGGGCGTGGTAGCGTGTGCCTGTAGTCCCAGCTGCTCCAGAAGCTGAGGCAGGAGAATTGCTTGAACTTGGGAGGTGGAGTTGGCAGTGAGCCAAGATTGTGCCACTGCACTCCAGCCTGGGCGACAGAGTGAGACCCCACCTCAAAAAAAAAAAAAATCTGTCAATATTATCAGGTCCCCTGAGGTCCCTTTGTACAGCCCAACTTCATGAAGTGATTGACTCTTCGGTCTGGGAATGAGGTAGAATGATTACCGGGGCTAATCCCAAGGCAGCTGCAATAGGCAGATATACAGCTCCCTCATCCCTTGGGACCTAGTGTTCCATCCATTACATGCCCTGATTCTTAAGTTCCCATTTATGGAAGAGACTGTGTGCCACTGTGAATCCCTCCCGTCTACCACCCTGTAGCTCAGAGCTGCCTGAGTTTCCCTGCAGCCAAACCCTGAGGTTACTTCAACAACAAACCTGGACATTTCCCCTTAGCACACGCCCAACAAGCTCTAACCAAGGCCAGTACTCAGAGGACACTGCTCAAATGGATGCTCAGCTTCACTGTCCTTCTGGGAGCAAATCAGAGATGTTTCCTCATCCTTTCCTCTTTCCTTTGATCTGCACTGTTGTCAACAAATGAGGTCACCTGGCTTTAACTGGCAACTGTGTAATGAGCCTCCAACTTGTAAGTTAAAACACCATCCTTAAAGATTAGCACCAATAATGAGAGATTTCATTCACTCTCAATCTGCTTGCCAGGAGACAGCCTATCTGCAGCAGTATGCCATTTGAACTTGGGCATCATTTTTGCTCCCAATTACCTCGTAACTGAGATCTCAAAGAATGCCCAAGTTTAAAAAAATTATCTTGCTTAGCTGCTATGTTTCTGATTGTAGAAAAAAGCCACAGTGCTGCTTCATTGTTGGAATATTACACTTTTATCTCTTCCAGGAGGCACATCCACCATCATACTGCTGTCAGCAATCATTTGCATGCATCAAGGTCAGGGGAACTCCTGGCAATTTGATAGGCTTATCTCCTCTTCAAACTCCAAAGCCAAATGTCTTTCCTTGGCTTCTGTTTTGCTACGTGCTAATCCTATTACCTTTTGCCATTGAGAAGACAGTTACATTTTGTCATTCCTGCCATGTGGCGGGTTGGCCCTCAGACCTCAGAGGGCTCAGGAGCTACAGGAGAAGGGATTATCTTTACAAAAAGGCATCTAAGGAGCATGAATTGGATCTTTCATCTCCAACCCCTTGAAAGCTGGATGTGAAAAACTGAGTATTCACGTCTATGGATAAACCTGCCGCTAAAGGAAGTGCACCAGGTAAGGGCGGCCTTCCTCTCCAGCAGGCTCACCAATCTCTTCCTCGTGGTTACGCTACAGCAGTGGCATGGGCCACCATGTGAAGGCCAGCCCCACCTCAACCCTGTGCAGACAGAGCCTCTACACAAACACAATACTACTTCCCTGAAAGCAGAGCCAGGGGAGGTTTGGGCCCGTGGTGCTTCTTTTGGAAGGAATGATAAAACAATGAAGTCAGGGACAGAATTTCCATTTTCCAACCAGGCAGAAACATCTGCCACTTGCTGGGATGAAAACACACATACGTGGCCAGGCATGGTGGCTCACGCCTGTAATCCCAGCACTTTGGGAGGCTGAGACAGGCGGATCACAAGGTCAGGAGTTCGAGACCAGCCTGACCAACATGGTGAAACCCTGTTTCTAGTAAAAATACAAAAATTAGCCGGGCATGGTGGCGCAAGCCTGTAATCCCAGCTCCTCGGGAGGCTGAGGCAGAATCTCTTGAACCCAAGAGGCGAAGGTTGCGGTGAGCCAAGATCACACACCACCGTACTCCAGCCTGGGTGACAGAGTGAGACTCTGTCTCAAAAAAAAAAAGAAAAGAAAACGAAAACACACATACATATAACCACTGAATATTCATTCTCTCCCCAGGCAGCCTGGATTCCACAGCAGCAGGAACTGATCTGGTCTTCATTCGGCCCAGGCCCCCTGCACTGCACGGCAGCGTATCTTCAACTGGCTGCTGCCAATGACACATGCTGAAAAGAGCTGAGCCCAAACGGCCTGACCTGCCTTGTCCTAAAATAGCTTTGAGAACTTCTGACACTCTTTGCCTTACCTCCATACCCCCTCCCTTACCCTTTTCTTCCTGAACTTGATTCATGGGAACCATTTAGTCCTTCACTATATCCAGAGGAATTTAGAGCTCAGCTATCTGACTGCAGGGATAAGATTCTATTTGGGTGTCCTTAGTTTCTAGGTCTCCTCCATCATCTTGCCACTAGAGTATCTACATGGAGGTGCGTGAGCTTGGAGGAGGGGCAGGCAACACCACTTTTGCATTTGATTATGTAATCAGCAGGATGTGGATTAATAGATGTCCCTTTATACAAGGGACTGAGTTAGGCCAAAAGACAGAATCCTGTCATTGAGATGGACCAGACAAGTAAAGGAGGGTAAGGGAATGGCGTGGCACATCAAAGGAGCCAGAAGTATGTGAAAAATGAAAAAAAAAAAAAAAAAAAAAAGAAAGCAAAGAAAATAGCCAGCAAGTTTTCTTTTCTTTGTGATGGAGTCTCGCCCCGTCGCCTGGCTGGAGTGCAATGGTGTCATCTCGGCTCACTGCAACCTCCACCTCCCAGGTTCAAGGAATTCTCCTGCTGCAGCCTCCTGAGTAGCTGGGACTACAGGTGTGCACTAGGACGCCTGGCTAATTTTTTGTATCTTTAGTAGAGACGGAGTTTCACCATGTTGGCCAGGCTGGTCTTGAACTCCTGACCTCGTGATTTGCCAGCCTCAGGCTGCCAAAGTGCTGGTATTACAGGCGTGAGCCACCGTGCCTGGCCCTAGGAAGTTTTCAAGCTAGTCACTTAACCCTCCTAGTAACCTCCCAGTAATTGCTTGCTACTTGGTTGTGTAGATGCTCATTTTCCCTAATTAAGATGCCATCTCTTTCTAGTTATATAGAACTAGAAAGTAGTTGGCTATGTTTATTGCCAGCATCAAGCAATTCTTCAGGAAGGTTCAGGAACTCCTTTGATATTCCTTTGTGATTTTTTTTTTTTTTTTGAGACAGAGTCTTGCTCTGTCACCCAGGCTGGAGTGCAGTGGTGAGATCTTGGCTCACTGCAACCTCTGTCTCCCGGGTTCAATTGAGTCTCCTGCCTCAGCCTCCCAAGTAGCTGGGACTACAGGTGTGCACTAGGACGCCTAGCTAATTTTTTGTATCTTTAGTAGAGACGGAGTTTCACCATGTTGGCAAGGCTGGTCTCAAACTCCTAGCTTCAAGTGATCCACCTGCCTTGGCCTCCCAAAATGCTGGGATTACAGGTACGAGCCACCACCCCCAGCCTGTAATCATTTTTGATGCTCTCCTTCGATGTTCCAATTTCTCCTCCTGCTGCTCACTGTAAGTCGCTCCTAGGTTCTGCGTCCACCCTCACTTCTCTGTACCGCTGCTTTCCATTCAGGCTGACCACTCTCTCCAACTACTCTACAATGCCGACGTCAGTGCGTCTGTATCCTGGTGGGTCAGCTTCTTTCTGAAAAAAAAGGACCTCTAAGGACATCTTTTTATAAAGTCACCAGTATGACAGCACACTTCTCAGAAAAAGTCGCATGCCAAACCTCCATAAAAGACAAATAAGCAACTCTATGCTTATTTAGGTCATTAATGAGATGACCAGGAGGTCAGTGCAGGGAGACGTCTGGGGTTCCAGTGATCAGATCCGTGAGAGGAAAACTTTTTCACATCCTGTGATAAAGAGAAGCTGTGTCCCTGACTTCTACTTATTAAAGGTGACATCTCAGCAGAGAGTGGCAGAAAGAGCTACGATACGTATTTTTAAGTATCTAGTGTCTACATATCTGAGTGTAGAAAAGTGCTGCTTGCTACTAAACAGATCCTGGGATCAGTGGGCTTTGCAGAACGTCCTAAAACAGGAGCAAGGGTGGATAATTCAGCTAGTGCTGAGATTTCTGGCCACCAGAGAGGTATTCTGACATGGAGGGCGCCTTTGGGGAGTGGTAATAACAAAAGGCTACTGCTTCACTGCTTGAAGCACCAATAAGGCACAGTTACCTCCTTGGGAAAATGTGGACAATGGCTCACAGAGTGACTCTATGGCCTTATGGCTAAATAAATCATTAAGTCAATATTTGCTGCTTATTATTATTTTTTGAGACGGAGTCTTGCTCTGTCGCCCAGGTTGGAGTGCAGTGGCACAGTCTTGGCTCACTGCAGCCTCCACCTCCTGGATTCAGGTGATTCTCCTGCATCAGCCTCCTGAGTATTAATTTTTTTTTTTGGAGAAAGAGTCTTGCTCTGTCACCCAGGCTGGAGTGCAGTGGTGCAATCGTGGCTCACTGCAACCTCCATCTCCTGGGTTCCAGTGATTCTCCTGTCTTAGCCTCCCAAGTAGCTGGGATTACAGGCGTGCACCACCAACCTGGCTAATTTTTTCTATTTTTATTAGACACAGGGTTTCACCATGTTGGCCAGGATGGTCTTGATCTCCTAACCTTGTGATCCGCCTGCCTTGGCCTCCCAAAGTGCTGGAATTACAGGCGAGAGCCATCGCGCCCAGCCACTGCTTATTGTTTTTTAAAAAAGGGAAATCTAGCAAGTGCTCATTTCCAAACGCTAACAACTCCACTAACAGAAATACAGTCATGGGCCACATAATGACATTTTAGTCAATGACAGACCAAGTATCTATGATGGTGGTCCCGTAAGATTATAATATCATATTTTCTTTCTACTGTGCCTCTTCTATGTTTAGATACACAAATACCTACCAGTGTGTCACAACTGCCTGTAGTACTCAGTGCAACAGCATGCTGCACAGCTGTGTAGCCTAGGAGCAATAGTTTGTAGGTGTGTAGCTGGCTTACCATCTGGATTTATGTACATATATTTTATGATGTTTGCACAAGATGAAACCACCCCATGACACATTTCTCAGAATGTATCTCCAGTGTGAGGCGGTAGAGGCTTGTTTTCATTTCTACATTCGTTCTCAGGTTTTTTCCCTAGGGTTCCTATCTCTGTGATCTTCTGTAGGAATTTTTCACTCTAAAAACGAGGAATTTCCTGGAAACCAATGCCTTCCTCATGGCTTCTTCATGGACTGACGAGATGTAGGTACAATGGTATTCTGTCCTGAGTGACTGAAGCGAGTCCAGCTGGAAATATTCATTTACACATTTTTGTTGATTGAAGGAGGGTTACACATTAATGAGGGTTAGCCAGAGCTGGAAATAAAGGCATTTCCATGTGCTTGAGTGTGAGAGGACCTGTTGGGTAGGAAGAGGATGTCTGCAGAAGCATCACTTCCATTCAGTGCACACTCTGGAATGCTGAGAAAAATGGCGCTCGGAGAGCCCACAGTGCTCTCACCTGGGAACATTCCTGGGCTGGGGTGCAACTCCCTGTGTTGAAGTTCTAGCATCCCAGCTAGACTATACTTTTTGAGAACAGAAAAGTGGAATGCAGTCTATTCCAACACTGTTGTACAGACACACCATGTGGCTGGACAGAGGGCTGCTTTAGGGAAGGACAGCCACAAAGGTCTTGAGAGGAAGAAGGAGATGAGATGAAACACAAACGAGGTGGGTCCCTTCATCTAGAAAGGCCTCCAGTTGCTCTCAAGTAGACAGCAAAATGAATATCTAGAGAAGAGCTGAACAGCCATCTTTCCCGATTTTGCTCCTGCAAGGATACCTCCTGGCTTAAAAATTATTTTCAGAATCTGGGTCAAAATGTCAACTTCTCCTCTGACATTCCAAGTCCAATGAGACACTGCCTGGTAACTGACAAAAAAGAGGTGATTTAATTCAGGCAGCTGGAAGAGCACTTAAAAGGCAACTGGTTAACTGGGAGGCAAGAGACACCATCTTCCCCTCCCTAAGGCTTGCGCAGAGAACTAAAAGGAAAGAGTGTTAAAATGATGTGTCAGTGACTCTCAAATCTGACTGCCTGTCTCATTCAGGTGGGGAAGTTTTCAGCACTCAGATTCCAAGCCTCCTATTTGGGAATTCTGTTTCCTTAGGTCTGGGGCAGGACCTGGTAAGCCTCATACATAGACTGGGGAAGGGGCTCCTGGCAGACACCTTGCTTTTCTCCCTACCATCACTGGGCTCTGTTACGGGCTACAATGTGTCCCCCTAAAATTCATATGTTGAAGTCCTAACCTGCCAGTACCTCCACATCTGACTGTATTTGGAGACAGGGTCAAAGAGGTCATTAAAGTTAAACAAGGTTATCATCAGGGTGGATCCTAATCCAGTATGACTGGTGTCCTTACAGGAAGAGGTGAGGACACAGCAGAACACAGAGTGAAGGCCATGCCGTTTGCAAACAAAGGAGAGAGGCCTCTAGAGGAACCAACCTGGCTGACACCTTGATCTTACACTTTCAGCCTCCAGAAATGTGAGAAGGTAAATTTCTGTTGCTTAATCCACCCAATCTGTGTTACTTTGGTTATGGAAGCCCCAGGAAGCCAAGTCTTTGGCCTTTGGCATCAACGATGGGCATCTTTAACTGACAGATCAGCAGCAAAGATAGAATTGTATTAAAGAAATTAAAAAGGGCTCTTGAAGGCTGGGTGTGGTGGCTCATGCCTGTAATCCCAGCACCTTGGGAGGCCGAGGAGGGTGGATCACTTGAGGCCAGGAATTTGAGACCAGCCTGGCCAACGTGGCAAAACCCCTAAAAATGCAAAAATTAGCCAGGTGCAGTGGTGTGTACCCATAATCCCAGTTACTTGGGAGGCTGAGGTAGGAGAATCGCTTGAACCCAGGAGGTGCAGGTTGCAGTGAATGGAGACCATCCCACTGCACTCCAGCCTGGGCGACAGAGCGAGACTCCATCTCAAGAAACAAAGAAAACAACAACAATGAAAAAAGTCAAAACAACAGCAACAGAAAAGGGCTCTTGAATTCCTCAAGTATGAAGACATCTTTATTTACTCAAACATAAAACCAAAATGTAAAAAAAAATTAATTTGAGCAGAAATAAAAGAAACTGACACTAATGAAAATATATCTTACACTGTTTTGAGGGACATAAGCTTAGATACTATTACAAAAGGTGCAGTGCCCAAATGTGACGGTGGGGTCATTGCTTTTCTGTGCTCATGCTCTGGTCTGAGTCATTCCATTCCTTTCCACTGCTGCCTGCTGTTCCCTTGGTTTCCTTCCTCACACTGCTCATCCACGTCAGCATGAATGGGGAAACGAGGCTCATCCCCAGTTTCCATCAGCAGCTTCTGTTGTCATCTGCAGAGGTGTTAAATGCTGAACAAAATGAGATTTCTGGCTTCACTACAGATTTAATTTATTTAAACTTTGCCTGTCTTTCTAATCAAGAATGGTTTAGAAAACAGTTCCTTGAGGATGGTGAAATCTTCAGGTCCCTAGAAGCACCTAGGCTTTTCTCTGATGGCAAAAGCAATGGGGGCCGGGCAATGGTGGCTCACGCCTGCATCCCAGCACTTTGGGAGGCCAAGGTGGGTGGGTGGATCACCTGTGGTCAGGAGTTCGAGACCAGCCTGACTGATACGGTGAAACCCTGTCTCTATTAAAAATCTAAAAATCAGCCAGGAGTGGTGACGTGCACCTGTAGTCCCAGCTACTCAGGAGGCTGAGATGGGAGACTTGCTTGAACCTGGGAGGCGGAGGTTGCAGTGAGCCCAGATTGCGCCACTGCACTCCAGCTGGGCGATGGAGCAAAACTCTGTCTCAAAACAACAACAACAACAACAAAACACAATGGAGAATAAAAAGCAATGGGGAATATGAGGGGGAAATCTGGACTCTGACTTTGCCCCTATGTAATTTGAACCTTTCTGTCTTGGCCTCAGTTTCCTCATCTACAAAATGAGAAGATAAATTTGATTGCTCATCAAGATATCTTTCAGCTCTAAAAACTCTGTAACTCTTAAAATATTGCAATAAAATGTCATACACAGTTTTTGGTTTCCCCATGTATATAAAAGTTATATTTATACTGTACCCTCTGCAAGACAGGTTCCTAAAAAGTTTCATATGCTATGAGATTTTTACACTCCCCCCATGGCATTTTAAAAGCATAAAAATAACTTATTTGTAATTATTTTCTCCCTCTCTCTCTTGTATTTGTATAGCACCTCGAAACTAAGATATTTCAGATGAAGTGTAGGATAATAGGTTGAAGAACTCTCAAATAACAATCATGTATGTTTTGGTGGGCCATTTAGTATACTGTGATTTCCTGAGAAACTTCAAAGGTAAGAATTGCAGTGAAAAGTCACATTATTTACTATTATCTGATTGTATTCAGAGGCCAGACTAAGAGAAAAGAAATCCAGGAATAAGTATGTTTAGGTTTTTTATCGAAAAAGCAAGCTTCTACTTCTGTTTTTATTTTTAACTTCTCATGCTGATTTTTGTTGCTTGTCTTTGGAAAAAAAAAGTCTAAGAGTAATCATACTTTTTTAAAGTCATGCATTATCATTTGTATTATTTTGATAACTTCATTACAAATTATAAGTTGAGATAACACACAATCTCAATGCCTTGATCAGAATATTCACAGTAAGTTGCAATGAATGAAAAGCAAGACAAGAAAGAACAGCTGTAACCCAAGCCTCAGGGAAGCATATTGATTTGTTTTTTTAAAGAGATACTTAGCTCTTAGCAAAAAGCTAAGCCTAATTCTCTCATTGTCTTCTTTAATTCCCACTTGCAAACATGCAGTCAAGTTCACCTACCTCCACCACACCATGGTGAATGGATGTGTACTGTTTCTTCTTCAGCATCACCAAGGTGATGACAATCACTGTTGCTATGACAACACCGCCCACCATGAGTCCAATGATTGCGCCTTTGTTTGAACCCACATCTTCTGCAAAGAACACCTTGAAAACAAATTAAGAAAAAAAATTTTAACTTCTAAATGCAATGTAACTTCTAAATGCAATTAAAAGAACTTCATTTCTTAAATGCACAGGACATTTGCATGAGGCTATATGAAAAGTTTCAGTATATTCTCTGCCCAGCTGATTGGTCACATATTTGGTGCTTACTTAAAAAAAAGAAATCACATAGTCTCCTTACTAAGAATGACAATCATAGTTGATAGAACAATGTACAACATGTGGCTTCCCCAGTACGAAGAAGCCTACTTTCCCCTCACAAGTCAAAACTGAAGTCTGCAAGGACCTGAAACCCTTTGACAGGTGGAACATTTAGTGAGTGGTGGGAAGACAGCGCTTGGATCTATCAGAAGCTGGAAAGGCCTGGATCATACTAATGAAAGGAGGTCAGCATTTTCCCAGTCACAGCAGGTTTGAAATTCTGAGCCCTGATGTCTGACTCTCAGTGACTGCAACTTAGGTGTTTTTCAACCGTGTAGTTATCCTAATTTCCTTGGAGGAACATTTTTAAAGCACAGGGATAAACATTCTGCAACAAAGGAGTTAAACAATAAAAAAAAGACCTCTTGTTATCTACTTTTAGCCATAATAATTCAGCAGGATTCTAATGAACCTTTAGCAGTATAATGCTTTTTAAAGCATAACGCTGTTTCAAAGGGAAGTACAGGCAACAAGAATTTAAAGTCATTTAGCACTCATGCTTTCTTATTATTGTCTCCACACACCAAAATCTGAAATGTTGCTTTATTCTTGCTGTTTATTTGGATTAAACATAAAAAAATTTTTGAGAACACTGTAAAAAATAAATTTCATTTATTGCACTATATTCCTTCATACTGTTTATAAAAGCAAGTCATTATTTTTCGACTTTATCTACATCTTGTTATATAAGGAGTTGATCTTATGTCAGATGATGTAAAACTACTGCTAAACATTACCACATTTGCTACGTAATTTAATGAAAATACAAGCACACCTAGCTTTATTGCACAGTAGTGCTCTACAGATAGTGTTGTTGTTTTGTAAACAAATTAAAGGTCTGTGGTAACCCTGCATTGAACACATTTATTAGTGCCATTTTTCCAACAATGAACACAGGTTCACTTCATGTCTGTGTCACATATTGGTAATTCTTTCAATATTCAAACATAAAAAAATTATTATATCCATTTGGTGATCTGTGATCAGTGATCTTTGATGTTACTATTTTAATTGTTTTGGAGGGTCATGAAACATGCCCATGAAGATGGCAAACTAAATCAATACATGTTGTGTGTGTTCTGACTGCCCCTAAACTGGCCACTCTATTCTTCGACTGCCCGGCTCCCTACTCCTTGAGACAACAATATTGAAATTGGGCCAGTAAATAACCCTACAACGGCCTCTAAGTGTTTCAGTGAAAGGAAGAGTCACGTGTCTTCACTTTAAAGCAAAAGCTAGAAATAATTAAACTTAGCAAAGCACATTGAAAGCCAAGCTTCTTATGCCAGTTAGCGAAGTTGTGAATGCAAAGAAAAGCTCTTGAAGGAAATTAAAAGTGCTACTCCAGTGAGCACACAAATCATAAGAAAGCGAAACAGCCTTATTGCTGATAGGGAGAAAAGTTTTAGTTGTCTAGATGGAAGATCGAACCAGCCACAACGTTCTCTTAGGCCAAAGCCTAATCCAGAGCACAGCCCCCAATTCTCTTTGATTCTATGAAGGATGAGAGAGGTGAAGAAGCTGCAGAAGAAAAAAAGTCCGGAGAGGTTGACTTCATGAGGTTTAGGGAAGAAGCCATTCTCTATAACACACAAGTTCAAGGTGAAGCAGCAAGTGCTGATGTAGATGCTGCAGGAAGCAGCTTCTGAAGCACCTGGTGAAGGTGGCTGCACTAAATAACAGGTTTTCAGTAGAGATGAAACAGACTTATTTGGAAGAAAATGCCATCTAGTACTTTCATCACTCTAGAGAAGTCCTGGGTTCAAAGTGTCAAAAAAACAAGCTGACTCTCTTGTTATGAGCGAATGTAGCTGGTGACTTTAAATTTTTGAAGCCAACACTGATTTACCATTGTAAAAGTCCTAGGGCCCTTAAGAATTACTGTGCATCTACTCTGCCCATGTTCTATAAATGGAATAACAAAGCTTGGATGACAGCATGTGTCTCATCAGCATGGTTTACTGAATATTTTAAACCCACTGTTGAGAACTACTGCTCAGAAAAGATTGATTTCAAAATATTACTGCTCATTGACAAAGCACCTAGTCACACAAGAGCTCTGAAGGACAGGTACAAGGAGATTACTGTTGTTTTCATGCCTGCTAACACAACATCCATTCTACAGTCTGTGAATCAACTTTCAAGTCTTATTATTTCAAAATACATTTCAAATATATTTTGTGGGGCTATTAACTGCCATAGTGAGTCATTCCTCTAATGGATGTGGGCAAAGTGTACTGCAAACCTAAAAAGGATTCGCCTTCTAGATGCCATTAAGAACATTTGTGATTCATGAGAGAAAGTCAAAACATCAACATTAACAGGAGTTTGGAACTCTCATGGGTGACTCTGAGAAGTTTAAGACTTCAGTAAAGGATGTCACTGCAGATGTGGTGGAAATGACAAGAGAACTAGATAGAATGAGAAGTTCAGCCTAAAGACATGACTGAACTGCTACCATCTCAGGATCAAACTTGAATGAATGAGGAGTTACTTTTTATGGATGAGCAAAGCAAGTGATTTCTTGTAATGGAATCTACTCTTGGTGAAGGTGACGTGAACACTGTTGAAATGACAACAAATTAGGAGATCACATAAACTCGGGTGATGAAGCAGTGGCTGGATTTGAGAACACTGACTTCAATTTTGGAAGCTGTTCTATGGTGGGCAAAATGCTATCAAAGAGCATCACATGCTACAGAGAAATCTTTTGTGAAAGGAAGAGCCAATCGATGCAGCAAACTTCATTATTGTCTTATTTTAAGAAATTGCCACAGCCACCACAGCAACCACCACCTGGATCAGCCAGCAGCAGTGAACATCAAGGCAAGATTCTCCAGTGGCAAAAGGATTAGGACTTGCTGAAGACTCAGATGATCATTAGCATTTTTTTTTTTTTTTGAGACGGAGTTTCGCTCTTGTTACCCAGGCTGGAGTGCAATGGTGTGATCTCAGCTCACCACAACCTCTGCCTCCTGGGTTCAGGCAATTCTCCTGCCTCAGCCTCCTGAGTATCTGGGATTATAGGCACGCACCACCATGCCCAGCTAATTTTCTGTATTTTTAGTAGAGATGGGGTTTCACCATGTTGACCAGGATGGTCTCGATCTCTTGACCTCGTGATCCACCTGCCTTGGCCTCCCAAAGTGCTGGGATTACAGGTGTGAGCCACCGCGCCTGGCAGCATTTTTTAAGTAATAAAATATTTTCAAATTAAAGTATGTATGTGGTTTTTAAAGACATAATGCTATTGTACATGTAACAGACCATAACATAGTATAAACATAACTTTTATAGGCACTGGGAAGCCAAAAAATTTGTGTGACATTTTATTACAAAATCTGTTTTATTGTGGTGTTCTGAAATTTCCAAGGTATGGCTGTAGCTCCCTGAAAAATTCTTTCAATATAGCCTCAAGATAGTCAAATGACTGACTTTTCAAAGCTAAAACTTGCATGCCAGATCTGGAATATAAAATATAGCAAATGAAGCAAACTTCTAAAAGGGTGTTACTCATGGTATATCCATAACAAAATGAGAAACTGTTCATAATTATTCGCTTTACTAAACAAATATGCTAGCTTAACATTTTTATAAAAAGCAAATCATTAATTAGCTAATGATAGTATGAGGTAATCGGGAATAAATGCAAGTCTAGACATATTCCTGTGCCTTTAAGAAACTACTGTAATTTTGTAATATTCATTGCACTAATTATAGTATATTATCTTATCAACTAGTACAGTAGAGGGAGCTGATTCTCCTAATTGCTGCTGCCGCCATTAGTCACTGTCGCATTACAGGCGTCAGTGTAATTGCGGAGATGGGCTTGTACGATGCAGGCCCCAGCGAGTGCACATTAATCTTCAGCTTTCTGCCCTACCCACTCTCAACTCTTCAGCAGTTCCCCAGTTCCGATTAACCTCTTCAGCAACAGCCTCATCAAGAGAACCCCTAATTTTATAACAATTGATACTGGATTATCTTGCCAATGAAAACCATGCTTCAAAAAGCTAAATGTCTTTGTACAAAAAAAGAATTACGAGACTTAAGAATGCAAATCTAAATCCCAAGTCAGTCTTTCATTTGCTACAGTTATTTATAGTCAAGTGAGGCATAAATAATAATTTGAAGGTGTTTCTTTAGGATATTAATACTAGGATTTATCCATTTTATTTATGAATATTGAAAAGACATTTTCTGCTCGAAAAAAGCTAGCACACACATACACACACACACACACACACAAAACAAAAGAAGTGCTTGACAGAACTTCAAGTATTATTGCTATAGAAATTTTATTACCATTTTCCTGTCCACCTGCGATAAAATTGTCTTCTTTATTAATTTAACCCCCTTACCGCACCTACTGATAAGATGGAAGCCTAACATAATCCGTGATTTATCTGAGTTTCTAAGCTTTTGGTAAAGGATTTTATATAACTACTAGAGCTGACCACAAAGGAGATGTCGCTTTGTGATTTACTCCAATTCTAACATTAGGGGGGAAAAGTGATTTCATCTGAAAAGGAAGCTGCTGTCTTCTTTGCCCAAGCCTTTTGATGAATAACACTATCAGGAATATCATGGGGTCCTGCTCACCCCATGATCTTACTCTTGCAAGAGAAGTTATATCACGGGAGGGAGGGGAGGGAATGAAAAAGAGCCAGGGGAGAGATGAATGAGCAAAGACAGTTCCAGATGGGAACTGAAGCCACATAAAGTGTTCTGTAAAACCAAGCAGCCTGTGCACGTGTTTGACTCTGATCCTTCAATAAATCTATTGTAAACCTACTTTCCTAGAAAACACAGTGGAAGTTAAAGTGGCTGCTATATTGAAATTAATTCTACTTTACATTCTGAGTCCTGCATGAGCTTAGCTGCCTTTTTTTTTCTTCGTTTTGTTATTTTTGTGCTTTTTGTCTTAGCTGCCTTTAGTCTGAAAAAACTATTCACGAAGCCTCTTATTTTCTTTATGTTCCGTGGTAATCCTATAGGCAAGCATTTTATTTTTATCTTTTCCTTAATTTGATTTCTGGCACAGGATGAACCACAGTTCACAGGTCATTCAGCAAGACAGAGTAGCGGAATAAGGTAAATTATTTTACGTACCAGTTTTTGATGATGAACTTCATATCCTGAGTCGTGTCGGAATTCTGCATCCATCTTCACTTCAGAGATCTCCTCCGTCTTGATGTTTGTCAACCCAGAACCTGTATTATATCATAATTAAAATATGCAGGACAACCAATTAGTTTTATTCACAAACAGTAACATTATAACACAAAGCTACCCAAAACTTCTTTCTAGGCCTGAAGTTAGAGGAAAATTGTTTAATGACTTTCTTCAAGAAAAATGATACCCTACATTTAAATCTGTAGTTATTACTTATTTTCAACAAAAAGAAATGAAAGGGTAAAGAAATCTGAACATAAGGCTTCTGCTGCCTTTAAACACATGCTGTAATTTTTGAAAATGGGGGAAAAGCAGAAGTTAAATGCAGGTTGTGAGGTTGGCAAGGATTTGTTTCTGGAATATGTTGGCTTGGCTTAGCAGCTTATTGTTTGGCCTATTATGTGCCTTTTTCCATGTGCACTCATTACTTCAGAAATAATAGTAAAAGGCTTTAAAAATGAGCATTAATTACCTGGTAGAACAAAACTGCTACTTTGGAGCTTTGTACCAATTACAAATAAATTATGTTCGTGTATCTATGCAGTGAAGCATTGTAAAAATTATATAATTTTAGTCAAGTGTTCTAGTTATAGATACAGATTGTAATTGGTTCATCTGCTGAATAATGAGCTACAGTACATAATTTTTTTAAAGGCTTCTTTGGGACTAACAGAATTTATAACCTACAAACTCTTCCTTCTCTATAAATTGCGATATGATTCTTAACACTCATTGTTCTGATGAATTTCATTATTCAAATAATAATTTGAAGCCTAAAAACAAAATGCAAAGCCATTTAAAAAACAAAAACATTAAGTAAAAAGTATGTATGTCTGTGTCCATGCTGTAACATTTAATTATCAAAAATCAGAATCTTAGGATGAAAAGGGCTTTTGAAGTCACCTCCTCTACAATGTTCCCACCCAGGAGCAGATTGTCAGCTCCTGTTTGAACACAGAGGAATGTGTCAATTTCTCTCCATTTTTTGAAAGACTTGCCTACCAGAATGGCCTTTTTTACATGAAGCCAGAATCGGTTTCCCCGTCCTTTGAGCCTGGTTCAACACAGAGCAAGCCTAATCCCCCCTTCCACATTAGAGCCTTGAACAGGTATCAGATCCCTAAGGAGAGGCATGTCTCTGTGGGTTCTTGTCTTACTGGGGCTACACAATCCCAATTCCTTTGCCTCCCAGGGGAATTCACTTCCTGCTCTTGGCCTAATCACTCTTTCAATCTTGTCTATGAGATGCTGGGAGACTTGTCACACATCTTGCTGACACTGAAAAGCACAATGTCCACAGCATATGATGTGCCAGTCTAACAGCACAGCCTATACAAGGAGAAGGTAAAGGCAATCTGACAAAACCCAGGAAATCCACGCTGGCTGTGACATAGCACCATTTCCTCATCCAACTGTTCAAAAAGCTTCCACTTGATAACCTATTTGCAAAGAGACCCACGGTCAATGTCAATCTATACCTGGCTTGTAGATTGTGAAGCTATCTTCTCTCCTTTTTATTACTCAGAACTTCATTTTCCTATCCCTACCTTCCCAGCTTTCCACAAAGACCGCAGGCAATGGTTCCATCTTATCTTCAAGTTCTCTTAGCCTGCAATTGGTCTGGGTCTTAAGAACTTGGATGTGGGTAGCAAGATGTCATGGTTTAAAATATATCCACAAATTTGCTGATATTCCTTCCTTCAAGAGGTAGAGCTTAATTTCCTTCCCTTGAGTGTGGTCGGGATATAGTGGCTTGCTCTAGAGAACAGGGTGTGGTAGAGGTGACGGTATATGACTTCTGAGACTAGGCCATGAAAGGCACTAAAGCTTCCTTCTTTATCTCTTTCCTGGACCTCCTGGTGCGGGGATGCGAGATACCATGTTGCAGGGACTCAAGCAGCCTTACAGAGTTCACATGGTAAGGTACTGAGGTTTCCTAATAATAGCCACATGAGAGAGCCATTTTGGCAACAGACCCACAAGCCCCAAGCAAACCTTCAGATGACTTCAGCTCAGGCAATGTCTTAACTGAAACCACACGAGAGACCCTGTGCCAGAGCCATCCAGCTAAATCACACCCCAAATCCTGATCTATAAAAACTGTAAGAAACTAATGCTTGTTGTTTTAAGCTGATAAATTCTGGGGTTATTTGCTAAATAGCAATAGGTAACTAATGGGCTAGGGCTTTGTTTTCTCATGTTGATCTATCTTTTTTTTTTTTTTTTTTTTTTTTTTTGAGATGGAGTATTGCTCTTGTTGCCCAGGTTGGAGTGCAATGGCATGATCTCAGCTCACTGCAACCTCTGCCCCCGAGTTTAAGCAATTCTCCTGCCTCAGCCTCCTGAGTAGCTGGGACTACAGGCATGCACCACCACATTTGTCTAATTTTTTTTTGTATTTTTAGTAGAGACGGGGTTTCTCCACATTGGTCAGGCTAGTCTTGAACTCCCAACGGCAGGTGATCTGCCCCCCTTGGCCTCCCAAAGTGCTGGGATTACAGGCATGAGCCACCCCGCCTGGCCTATGTTGATCTATCTTGGGCTTTAATTTCCTTTCATCAGAAGTTCATTCTCTTTAATAAAGACATAAAAGGCACAATGAAAGTCGGACAGTTTTCCCTTCTCGTCTCTTTAACTCTGGTCCCCTCAATGACCCAACCCTCAATCCCCGATGCCGTACCAAGAGACCCACAGAACTCTCTATTCTTATTTTCTTACTTTAATATTGTAAGTATTTTTTGCAAGTTTCAACTCATTCTGCTGAAACTAACCTTTCTGACACTTATTTTTATAGGGTAGTGATGCTAAAACTCTTTTTTCTCACTGGTTGTATATTTTTATTTTTCTATAGCCCTTTTAAATCTAAGACCTTGTATAACCACAGTGATTTCTTTACAGCTCACTTCTTTTCTGTTATTAAGATCTGGCAACTTGTGTGGTGGCTCACGCCTGTAATCCCAGGACTTTGGGAGGCCGAGCCAGGCAGATCACTTGAGGTCAGGAGTTTCAGACCAGCCTGGCCAACATTGTGAAACCCCATCTACTAAAAATACAAAAAAAATTAGCCAGGCGAGGTGGCACACACCTGTAATCCCAGCTGCTCCGAGGCGGAGGCAAGAGAACCGCTTCAACCTGGGAGGTGGAGGTTGCAGTGAGTTGAGATCACGCCACTGCACTCCAGCCTGGGTGACAAAACAAGACTCTATCTTAAAAAAAAAAAAAAAAAATCTGGCAATGCAATAGGTTAGAAATGTATTTCTGAGATTTTTAAGAAAACTTCCTTGAATAGTGCTCCCTTTTAGATTTGGGGGCCAAATATTTATACTGAAAAATTAAAGAATGGCTTTTGGCCAGGTGCAGTGGCTCATGCCTGTAATCACAGCCCTTTGGGAGGCTCAGGCGGGTAAATAGTTTGAGCTCAGGAGTTTGGGACCAGCCTGGTCAACATGGCAAAACCACATTTCTACTAAAAATACAAAAATGAGCCAGGTGTGGTGGCATATGTCTGTAATCCCAGCTGCATGGGAGGCTGAGGTGGGAAGATGGCTTGAACCCAGAAGTGGAGGCTGCAGTGAGCCGAGATCATGTCTGGAAACAGAGACAAACCCTGTCTCAAAAGAACGAAAACAAGAGCTCTCCATTAAAAATTTTACAAGCCTACACTATTTTTGAAATGATACTGCAAATACTTTTGGTGGTCCAAAAAAAATTTTTTTTCAATTCATGTTATCAAGTCAGCATGACATATAAATTAATGTTTACAGCTCAATAGTTTGAGAGGCTCTTAGCAGAGAGAGCTCTTGCTATAATAGTTCATTTCTGTTTAGCATGAATAAAAGTCTTCATTTAGTGAAGACTTTCTACATTAAGAACATCTTACTAAAAGAAAAAAATCAACAAGCTCGCACATAGGGAAATATTAATAGGTGGTACTACATGTAATAAAATGTGATGAGTAGTTTTAAATAAATGGCAAGGACTGGCTGGGTTTTAGCCTGAGGTCAGGAGTTCGAGAGCCGCCTGGCCAAAATGGTAAAAGCCCATCTCTACTAAAAAACACAAAAATTAGTTGGGCATGGTGACAGTTGCCTATAATCCCATCTATTTGCGAGCCTGAGGCAGGAGAATTGCTTGAACCCAGGAGGTGGAGGTTGTAGTGAGTTGAGATAGTGCCACTGCACTCCAGCCTGGGCAACAAGAGCAAGACTTCATCTAAAAAAAAAAAAAAAAAAAAGGAATAAACCTTAAAATAAATAAATAAATGGCAGGGACCCTGATTTCAGGTCTTTCCTGAGTGTGCTGACTTCACCCTAAGCCCTGGTGACTCCCTGAAGTCACGATGAGTAGACTTCACCCTAAACTCTCTGTCCCTTGAGTCATGATGAGTAGACAACCTGCTGTTCATGTGTGTGCTGAGGGAGGTATGCTCTTCATGATACCTCTCACATGGCTTGGGGTCAAGGACTTGGCTTCCCCTTATTTGGACCGGAGAAGGGTGGTAATGCATTATAACAGAAAGGGTAGCTTTCTACCCTATGTGAAGAGCTTGCCAATATATATATTTTTTTATTCTGGTCAAACTGTATAATTAGTCCACCAGAGTCTATTTTTCTTTGGAAATAAGCCAGAAGGAGGAGCTATAATGGCTCTATGCCCTGAAATCACCATTGTTATTACTGTGGTCCCTACTTGACATTAGATCCTGGCAGTCACCATATTCTGGCTTTTTAGATATGAAAGTTAAGGAGAAGCCCATTTTCCTCAGTCATGATTATAAAGCACTGGGTGGGAGGAAAACAAAAGCCTTTTTTTAACTTGCTTCTGAGTGACAATAGTGATTATTCAAAAACAATGCCACTACTTGAATGACATGACAATCTTGGGGAGGGTTTCTAAGTTTGGAAAGGCTAAAGATATAATTGGGCACATTAGACTCAAGCGTGTGGTCTCCAAAATGTGATGAAGAAGAACCAAAACGATGCTACACATGTTTGATAAACTCACTAGAAGCACAAAAATATAGAGCGCAAGCATACTCTAATACCTGTGCAGTAAACACTGCTATTCATACACAAACCTTAACTAGAATCTTCCTCACTTCATATCTGAGCATTCTTTCTCAACTTTAGGCATCTTACTGGGCAACCCAAGCCTATGCTGCGTATGAGAGGACGCTTGGCCTAGGCCACCGTCTCCTCTGAAGAGAATTGTTCCCTTCTTCTTTGCCAATCCAGGTGCCTCAAATCTTTCATAACCTCTCTGGAGGCTCATCTCCAGCAAGATCTCTACTTAACACACCCCTGGGTTAGTACTCCCATCTGTTCACAACACAAAACTTTCTTGTTGGCACTTATGTTGCTTTGTATTTCTTTGTCTTCCAAATTCCATCTAGTGTTTCCAAATATGCAAAATTCCTTCTATTATACTTCTAGCTACTGAGAGCAGGGACCCTGCTATTTAATTTCTTTCAACCCTAGAAAGAATTTAGTGCATTGGTGGGGCATGGTAGCTCACGCCTGTAATCCCAGCACTTCTGGAGGCCGAGGTGACTGGATCACCTGAGGGCTGGAGTTCGTGACCAGGCTGACCAATGTGGAGAAACCATGTCTCTAGTAAAAAACACAAAAAATTAGCATGTCTGTAATCCCAGCTACTCGGGAGGCTGAGGCAGGAGAATCGCTTGAAACCGGGAGGCAGAGGTTGCAGTGAGCCGAAATCGTGCCATTGCACTCCAGCCTGGGCAATAAGAGTGAAACTCTGTCTCAAAAAAAAAAAAAAGAAGAAGAAGAAGAAAAAGAAAGAAAGAATTTAGTGCATTGTTCTTTGTGAAATCTACAAGTGACATAACATTCTTACTGTTATGAGAAAGATTTTGGATGGTTTACTCCCACCCGTATAATACCATTAACTATGCTCTAGTTCTTCTTCCTTAAAAACACATGGTTTTCGTTTGACAATGTTTTATAGTGTCCTTTTTATGTTAGATTTAGATTTAATTTTTTTTTTTTTTTTTTTTAAAGAATAGGCTAGGCATTGTGGCTCATGACTGTAATCCCAGCACTCTGGGAGGCCGAGGTGGATCACCTGAGGTCAGTAGTTTGAGACTAGCCTGGCCAACATGGCGAAATTCCATCTCTACTGAAAATACAAAAAACTTAGCCAGGCGTGGTGGCCCGTGCCTATAGTCCCAGCTACTTGAAAGGCTGAGGCACAAGAATTGCTTGAACCCTGGAGGGGGAGGCTGCAGTGTGTCAACAGCATGCCACTCCACTCCAGCCGGGGCGACAGAGTGAGACTCTGTCTCAAAAAAGAAAGAAAGAAATTTTTTTTAAAAAAGAAAAAAACATTGACTGGTAGTGTTACCCTTTCCTTGATATTTCAATAATAACATATAGGCTCTGATGGCCCAATGTGGACATTTGATAAAACTGAATGAGTCGAATGAGTGCTTTCTAAGTTACGTTTTATGCTTGTAGATGAAAAACATGTCTTTTAAAAATAAAGTGAGACACATCATGAAAAAAGTCTCAAGGCAAATGACCAACCTGAGCTGGCTGTGGTTTCAATCAGAACTCAACTGACCCTCAGCCCGAGGCCTTACAAGTTGGCTGAATAGAACAGGAATGTCAACTCCTGGCCCCTTGAGATTCCCTTACATGACACTGACAATAAGGAGGACATTAGAAGAACTGAAACTGTCTCTGACTCACTATAATTTAAGTTCCCCTTAAAAACCAGAAATTCATAAACTCAACGAGACCAGCTGTCAAGACGTGTCACACTACCATCTCCGCTGCCACTGTTAATCACGGCATAAAGGCATGAACATGCCACAAGACAGACTCTGAGTCTTCATCAGTGACAGTGCTTGGAGGCAGTCAGGGCTCGAGCCTGTGATGGAAGTAAGAGAGACAGGGCCTCCTCCTGGCTCTGCTGCTGACTGTATCTGAACCAGGCAGCAAAGGCTGACCTCTGTGTATTAATATCTTCAAAGAAGGTTAATTCCCTGTTCTTTGACTATTGCATGGGGATGCGGATAAAGAAGAAAATAAATATGGGAAGGTATGTTTTATTTGTGATTAAAATCTCCCTGGAATATACGGATTTGTCAATTCAATAACTTCCTCTTTCTGATTCACTAAAGCACTGGCTAGTATCAGTTGGGTGAGGCTGTTCACAGAGTAGATACAGGTATGTAGATGCTTCTGTTATGCTATGACATTATTCATAAAACAAGAATGTGTTTCTTCTTAATGCTTGTGAAACTGTAAAAAATGAAGTGTCTATTTCAGTGTTAATGGGATTTTTAAGTAATATAAAAAATAAAGGGCTGTGCAAAATTATGCATACACATCTGTTGTGTTACTTTAGCCACTCATTGAGAATAAGTACATACAACCCACAAAAGAAAAGATGTATTTTTGGCACTGGAGAGAAACCAATGCGGGTATTTTCAGGAAATCATGTCTACTCAGTAACTGATTGAAGTTTGAGTCCGGTTTAGTTAGAAAAGGACCCATCTGGATGCCAAACGATAAAGAAGAGAGGCTCGCGTTGGTAACTAAGTCATCACCTGATCATCTACAACTGTCTGGGCTTCTGTTTTTAAGGACAGGCTCTATATACTCTGTTTCTGTTTTTTTTTTTGTTTTTTGTTGTTATTGTTGTTGTTGGGGGGAAAAAACCCCAAATTTGGAAGGGCTCTCTTTTAGGTTTCAAAAGGAAAGCTCAGAAACAAAAAACAGATCACTTCACTCAGAACTTGGGAAATGAAGCGTAAGGAAAAGTCAAGGGGAATTTTTAAAAGTTTGGTTTCTGAGATCACTTCACATTTTAATCTGCAGTAAGTACAATTGAGAGAGGCTTAAAATGCGGAAAGGAGATGACGTCTGCTCGAGTGAAGCACAAGATGCGGAGAGGCAGAAGTCAAGCGGGTCCAATACCTGGTCGAGTGGTCAGTCCTCGGTCGGCAGCAGGGCGGGCGTCGACAGGCTCGACTGGGCGCAGGAAGCAAGAGCCACAGAAAGCAAACAAGACAAATCAAGATGGTAAGTCATGGCTCCCGGACACAGTAGAGCAGGGCAAAAAGCATATGCAATAAACAAGTTACAAAACAGGAGCAGCCAGAAAAGAACCACAGTGAGTTAATCCCGAGCATCAGGGGCCAGGAGGGGCACCAGTTCAAACAGCTTATCGCTATTGATGTGCTGGTCCTGCTCCTTAGTTTTCTAATAAAAGCCCTCACCAGGATACGCAGCAACATCAAAGAAGAGAGGATAGGGAGGGTGGGTTTTCCTCTGAGCTAGCTTAGAGATAGTTTCTTGGCTTTTAATTAGAAATAAAATATATCATTCCCAGCCTAGCAGAAAACCTTAAAGATACTTCCTTTTTACAACTGTCCAATCTTGTCTTATTTTACAGTTAATTAACTACAAAAGGACTCTGTTAAATTTCCAGGGGAAATGCAAATATGACTTTATCAGGAGAGCAAAGTTTTATCACATAATCTGCCATTTAGCGCACCAAATTTGTCCTTAGGATGAGGGTAAAAGAGGGAAACCACAGTCTGTCTGTCTCTGTCTTTTTCGGAAAGGCTGGTTTCCATTTGACAGATGATAAACAGCTGAAACATGAGGATATTTCATTGTATATTTGCCATTGTTCACAATTTTTCCTTTGTATGTGTTCTGGGTCTGACCCAAAGAAATCAGTGTGGACAGCATGATATTCCTCACCATAGTCTGACATTTCCAAACCACTTCTGATGCTCAGAACATATTTTCTTGTTTTACACTGGTGTCTGAAGAAACGAGGAATGGAGGCAGAAGTGAAACTTTTAGGATTAATAAATGGTCACAGGGCAATGAAGCCATGGGGCAGAGGTGCAAGGGGAAGCCCCTTTGGTAAGGTGGCAAGTATAAAGGTAAGAAGGTAAGACAAAGCGAGCACAGCTGCTGAGAGAGAGATAGTGTGCTCGATGAGATGGCTTCTGACAATTTCAGTAAAACCATCCAGCCTACCGACGCACACGGGCCAGGCATTCAGAGGTGGGATTCTCAGTCCAAATCAATTTTGGATGTCACACGTTAACAGAAACAGTGAGGGAGAAGGAAGGGGCAGTGAGCCAAGTATCTAAAATATAAGCAAATATTTCTGGGAGCACTAGGACATTTGCATGAAATAAAAGAGACAAGTGGTTTGGTCCTTTCTCATGTAGAAACTGGCAGCCTGGTGGAGTCAGAAGGAGGCGGAGAGTGACCTTGGGCAGGGGCCCACTCCTGTGGCTGTTTCTCCAAATGAAAATAGAAATGTTCACATCTGCATCTTTTAATGACAGTGAAGAACAAATAACCTTCAAAGCCCTGTTTTTGACACTACCAAATACTATAGAATTGCACTGATTAAATATCCTATTATTAAATATTCCACAGTAACTACTGATGTGAGAATGCCTGCTCTTTAGTACTTCACTACTGCATTAGAGGAAGACACACGTCACTTCTTTCTGCAACTCCTAAATACATTTTGACAATGAAGTTTGGTTTTTCTATATTTCATCTTTTTTCCTCTTTGCAACAACCTGTAATGAGTAACTGTGTTACTCCTTGTAAAAATGCAGTTAGTTGAAAGGTCATTGTACTTTCTGAGAATTTCCTGGTGACGAGGGAACCAACTGGTGCTTCGACTGCAGTTAAGAACACACCAAACCACAAGCTCGAGGGCAAACATACACCTTGAAGTGGTGGTGAGCACATACATCAATAGTTACATTATTAGAAAATGTATATACAACTCAGGGGGAAGTAAATGTACGTGTGATTTAAACGTAGGCTGAAGAGCTGGTAGTCCCGGAGGCCACTGTTAATGTCACTACTTATTTTCTCTGTGATCTGGGGCAAATCACATTCTTTCTGAACTTCAGTTGTGTCACAAAATAAATGGTTTTTCCAGGGTTCAAATATGTATACTTATGTGAAATAAACTTACAAATGATACTGCCCTATCATTTTTCTGCCTCCCCCCCGCCCTTTTTTTTTTTTTTTTTTTTTTTTTTTTAAATTAGTTTTTTATATTTAAAAACAAAAATAAAACCTTTCTTACTTTTTAGGAAGATTAAACAAAACTAGTTTCACCTTAAAACAAAAAAAAAATAAAAAGATTGAAGCTGATTTAGTATGAATAAATGCTCAAAAAATAAGTAGCTAAGGGAGCAGACATTAAAAAACAGTTATTTTTTAAAAGGCAATTATGACATCATTGCCCCCCCCAAAAAAAGCCACACACCAACAAAATGAAGTAGCGTATTATTTCCCAATCCATTGCAAACACTTTCCCATTTTTCCAGTGGACCTTTACTTAACCAGAATGTAACTTCATCAATAAAGTGTTAAAAACATTTTCTATTAGCTGTTTAGTAATTTAAAACCAAGAAAGAGATGATCCTATCTTGAACTTTTAATAGAGTTAAAATTAAATGTAAGCAGAAATGAGTTATTCCCTTGCTCTCAGCAGCTTTGAATCAAATCCTTTGCTATAAGAGGAGAGAAACAGAATGGTCAGACCTCTGGGATTTTTCAGTTTATCACTTCTGGTGTTCTTTGGAATAAACCTAAACTATTAACAGTGCTGCCTTATACCAACTCTGTACCAGGCCTAAGGTAATGAGGAATCAGCAATGTACCAGTTTTATATATAGGTAAGAGGCCTGACAAGAACTGGTTTGCAAGTTTAATGAAATATTAATTTAATCTAAATTTCCACATTTAAATTGGCTTTCTCACTGCCTCTATAAAGCTAATTAAAAATATACTAGAAGGCAGCTTCACTTTGCAAATACATCCATACAGGCTTATAAGGCCTGCTGTGTCTCTTTAAAAATATTACAGTATTTTATCTACATATTATATCTATGTATTATTTACAAAGAGGCAGACCGTTGGCCACAAAGACTTCCTGGTGGTCACTGCAGCTACGAGGCTCTTTGTGCTGGCCTTCTCAGGCAGTCAGGAAAAAGGAGAACAAACACAAATGTCATTAACACTAATGTTAATGACACATCATTTCACGATCTGCGAGCACAGTTCTGTAACAACAGCTTCATTTCAGTTTAGCTATTCATTTAGGTTTTGTGGATGTGAAAACCAAAGAATAAACACTTCTTGAGGCAAATCGCAGTTATTCAAGAGTGTATCATACTGGAAAACCGTGTTTGTGATATGCTCATTTTCTCAACGTAAATTTTAAAAATGGGCATCAGGCCCTCCTCTGGATTTCGCTGATTGTTCTTGAGATAACAACAAATTTTTGGTACGCATTTGAAACTATAATAATAAGGACTGCATGAAGAATGAAAGGAAATCCTTTGAGAAGTTTAGATATTTTCAGTAGCTCTGTGTGTGTGCGCGCGTGTTCGTGCGTGTGCACGTCTGTAAAAAAAAAAAGACTAACAAGTGTCTGGGGAGAGGTGGGAGACAGCATGAGAAGAGATGGCTTTAGGACTGTATCTCATTATGTGGCTTATTATATTCATTATTTTAAGGCTACACTGTTCAGGTCATACAGTGATTCATCTTGAGACAGGCTGATAAAGTCTCTCTAATAAGATCCTGGTTCCATTAAAAAAAAAAAAAAAAAAAGAGCTACCACTGAACATTTACTATGTTCCAGGAATTTTGCTAAGAGTTTTTTTTAAGGCCGGGCGCGGTGGCTCAAGTCTGTAATCCCAGCACTTTGGGAGGCCGAGGCGGGTGGATCACGAGGTCAAGAGATCGAGACCATCCTGGTCAACATGGTGAAACCCCGTCTCTACTAAAAATACAAAACATTTGCTGGGCATGGTGGCGCGTGCCTGTAATCCTAGCTACTGAGGAGGTTGAGGCAGGAGAATTGCCTCAACCCAGGAGGCGGAGGTTGCGGTGAGCCAAGATTGCGCCATTGCACTCCAGCCTGGGTAACAAGAGTGAAACTCCGTCTCAAAAAAAAAAAAAAGAGTTTTTTTTTAATGCCTTCTCATTTAATGCTCATACTATCTCTGAGGAATTGTTATCAACCTTATTTTACAGACAAGGGAAGAGCCAGAGAGGTTAAGTAACTTGCTCATAAGCACGCAGCAGAGCTAGAATTTAAAGTCAGGCCTGTATCATTCAGGAGTTCAGGAGTGTGGGGTAGTATTTAATATCCTATGAGATGGTGAAGAATGTGGAACTGTTTTTGATCGTCACTAAGACGGGTGAGGAGGGAGGACCCTATTGGCTTTTGGTGGTTGGGGAACAGAGATGTCAGATGCTGTGCGCAGGGAAATCCCAGTAAGTACATGCCCTGCATTCTACCTGGTTTGGTCACTTCCCAGTGGACATACAGGTGTTTACAAAAATGTGAATCCAGAACCTAACTCAATTTTCAATATAAAACACAAAGCATCTTGGCAGTTTTTAATTTGAAAAATCCTATCATGGGCATTTCTGCTACTTCTAAAACCCAAATCACTGAAGCAGCACTCTGAATCAGCTTGTATCCAGCTCTGTCACATCCACACAGGGGCAAACACCTGACTATGCCATTGTCTCCACTTGTCATCAGGCCTGCGTACTTCCATGTTGAAAGATGTATTACCAATTACGTTCATTATACTGATTTTTCTCCCCAAATGTTGGCCGTCAATTTTATTTAAAAATTAATTTTGAGGAGGCTTTTCAAATTGATTGGTTTAAAAGGAGTGTCATGACTGATAATGAAGAGTACCACAACTCAAGACTCTGACACTGCAAGTACTACTGCCTCCCAATATCGTTATGTAAGATTTCACTGTTCAAACAGAATCCTTATTTAACAAGAATATCAGCTCTTTTCATGAGGCCTAGGCAACGTAGTAGCTGCATGTTTGTTAAGCATCCAGAAGTACTTAATCAAGGTCTTCGCTCAAATGGACATCCTGGCAATACCCCAGGGTTTCAGTGTATGTGTGTGTGTGTACACGCACGTGTGCGCACGCAGACTGTCTCCTAGGGCTGATGCTACAAGCTCTGCTGTTAGTAAAAGAGCAAATTTAGTGTGCATCCAATTTACAAAATGAGATTGGACATTTTTCACTAAAAATTCTCATTAGAGACTGAATGAAGAGGACTTTCAATGACCAAAATATATCTACCTGCAAAAAAATAAAAATGACACAATCAGGCCGGGCATGGTGGCTCGTACCTATAATCCTAGCACTTTGGGAGGCCGAGGTGCGCGACTGCCCGAGCGTAGGAGTTGAGACCAGCCTGGGCAACGTGGTGAAATCCCATCTCTACTAAACAATACAAAAAATTAACTGGGTGTGGCAGTGTGAGCCTGTAGTCACAGCTATTCGAGAGGCTGAGGCAGGAGAATGGCTTGAACCTGGGAGGTGGAAGTTGCAGTGAGCCGAGATCACATCACTGCACTCCAGCCTAGGCGACAGAGCAAGACTCTGTCTCCAAAAAACAAAACAAAACAAAAAAAAAAGAATCCGACACAATCAGCACTCTAGTAATAATAGGGCAGTTATCCAGGTCTTTGATAATGAATTGTCACTAAAATTTTTTCTTCTATGTGATTAAGAATTATTTTCATAAATGGTAGAGTTTTAATTATTTTTTACATCATCAGCAGCAGGGCTGTTTGCATTTGCTATTACTATAAGGTGCCCTTTTTGAATTAAGGAAACAAATTTGGGGTGATGACTCACACTGTGAAAACAGTCTATATATTTTCTGCAAGGGTTCTTTAAAAAAAAATCTTGCCCAGTGCACTTAAGGTCTAATATTAGATTCAGATTTAGTCTGAGGAGAATACTACTTGCATTTTATAAGGTGTATTATAAATATGAAACCTCCATCAACATTTGCTACTTCAATAAAGAAAATTAGGTAAAATCCTGCTGTGTTCTTGAAAAACATGTTATTCGCATCTAGAAATCAAGATGCTTGTGTGTTAATAATTTTATACTTCTGAACATGTAGTGAGAGAAAGGGAAAGATGCTCTCACCTACACAGATATTTCTGCTAAGAAATCCCCATAAAAAAGTATGCCGTCTACTGCACAAATGTGTTGACAGAGAAGAATCTTAACTTCCCTGAGATATCAAACGAAAACAACATTTAGAGCAATGTGCTCCTTAATTTTGGCAGCTGCCTTAAATTTAATTTTCTAAACACAAATTAGGCCTTAAGCAAAATTAAATTTTATTGACATGTAGTTCTTTATCTTTACCTTTCACATTTAATTCAATTTGAAATTTCATGTACAAATAAGTAGCCAATGAAGACTACTTTGGTGCCTGTTGAATCTCCATCTCTGTAAGCCCTATCAAAACTCCTCTCTGTTGGTAAACTGTAATTTCCCTTATTTCCCTACTTATCTGCTTTCTGCGAAGGTGGTATTCTAGGTCATTATGTCATAAACACAAGTTGAATTTTGTGCTTCCATTCCAAAGGGAACAATATGTCTCACAGTTAAAAAACATTTCTAAAAAATTCCTACCAAAAGTCATCAATTAAGAGCTGAGTCTCCCAGTGCCTCCATTTCCTCATTTGAAAAAGTCATCAAAATAATAGATGACATACGGTACATGCTCTTTATGTAACTGCTTTAATTGTTATATAATGTATCATTTTACATTAAGAAGAAGAACTGGAAAATAAAAATTAGAAGAATGTCATTGCCACACATTTTCCAGTGAAGAACCGCCTTTTCAATAATACACTGTGGCTCCCCTTAGCACAGGAGTTTTCACTCGAAGGACAGTATTCCCTAGAATGCAGACCTGGACATTTCAGAAACAAGAGGCCCTATGCTTGCAAATGTTATGTAGAGCATTACCATTCTGTTTCACCACCTATACAATGGGGATGTTATCTTTTCTAACAGTTGGCAGTTTACTTGCTTTGCAGCATAAAAAATATAAAGAATAATTTACACAGATATAAAACTATTTTAATGACATAGCAACTCCTAAGATTTACTTTTTAAAGGAAAATTGAAATGAAAATACATCAAAAAAAAATTCACCATTCAAGAACATACAAAAGACAACTCTCCCTCTTGCACACACGTATGTATGTCTATGTATACCTGCCAGAACGCTCTTGCTGGTTCAGGGGACTCTTACCTTCGTTTTCCGTGTTGGCTGGCACAGAGTCAGCCCCGAAAGAGTGCCACGGCTGGAGATCATCCAGGCTGAACTCCCCATTCACAGGAAGAAGCTCCACGGTGGTTTTCGTTTCGGTCAAAGACGGCATGAGGGCATCATTTCCGTAACTGATCCTTGGTTCACTAATCATGTTGGCCAAGACGTCATCTGAATAGTTTTGCTCTTTCTGAAGCAGCTCGTCTAAAACAAACAAAACCATTTCTTGGGTGAGTAACAACAATCACAGCAGCAGCAGGAGCTACCATTTACTTTCTGCCAGGCATGACTTCAGCTGCTTTCACGTGCATGATCTCGTATAGAGCCACGGTGTAGGTACCATTATCATCTCCCTTGGACAGATGTGAAAACTGTGGCACACGGCATTCAAGCCACTTAGGCAAAGTTACAGCTCACAAGAGCTCCTGGCAGGACAGGAGTCAGGAGCATGGTAGCTGGCCAGTGTGCTGCAGCCTGGCACCCCGAGAGGTGAAAGGGCCATGGGAGCTTGGTTGCCATTTCCTCCTAACACAGTTAGATGTCCCTAATATACAATGATCACACAGGAATAAACACCAGGCTTGGTGTGGCAGCAGTAAGCAAGGCACCATCCCATTAGCTGAAAGACAGAGCAGTGAATCTCCTGTCTTACCTAGGACACTTGCAAGCATAAGAAATGCATAAATGGGCCAGCAGTTTGCTGCATTCTTGGACAGGTTTCACTGTTTTGCCTTGAAAAAAATCTACATTCCCGAAATGCTCCTCATGCTGCATGATCTATGCCGAGGCAACAAGAAAATAGTTCCCTTGCCCTTCCAGACGTATCCCTGCACACAGACATCCAGCCTTCTCCGGACTTAACCACCCCCAGCTCCCCACATTTCCCAATGTGACCAGACACCAAATATCCTGCCTTTTTCCTCTGCTGCTTCCATTTCCAAAGAATGCTGTCAGTGCCTGCCTACCCCCACTTTAAAAATTGATTAAACAAGAATCAACTTTATGGAACATCACTGACTTATCTTTCTTTACTGGAAAAAAAAAGAGCTTAGCATATAACCTTATATCATGTGTAATTACTGCTTTAAAAACTGACCCCAGGATATCAGTGAGTCTTCTCTTATGTTACCAAAGATTCACCATGTTTTTCTCTAATTTTTACAAATTAGAGACGAACAGATAGCACTGTGCTATTAACAATATCTGATTAACCAGAATGTCATTTTCTAATCATATCTGTGTCAAGAGTTTGCTGTATTATATATTTCAGACACATCACTGGTTAGTTTTATTGCTAGAGAAAGATCAGGATTTACATTTGATTTGTAACATTTTACAGTCAACTTTCAAATTCTTTTATAGTGACAAAAAATGTATCTAAAAAATTAAAATTCTGTTCAAATATACCCATTAAAATAATTTCATGGAATAGCATTAAAGCAAGTGATTAATTTCTTTTCATGGAGTCAGTTTTATTGCAAGAGATTTGAAATGATGAAATCCCAAGCAAATCAGCCCTTTTGAAGTCTAATCTGAGTTATAATATATCCCTGTTCACTGTGGCACCATTTCCAAAATTCAATATTTGATGCCCACGATGACCTTTCCCTTACAGATAAAAGGCCCTCATTAGATTTCCTCCAACTTTTTCATGTCTTACAGAGCCATGGGTAGTGGCAAATAACTTAGCCAATGTCTGATTTAATAAATTAAATGAATATTTCTTTTACATAAATCTTTTGGTTGTGACTGTTAAGCACTTACTATGCTAAAGAGAAGATATTCTGGAATGTTAATAATTATTGATGTTTACACATTCATCTTGAGAGGTAATAACCTTTGCCAGCGAGACAGCTCTTGGCTCCCCCACCCCCCCCCACCCTAAGAGCCATGCTGTTCTTGTGTCTTCGTGGTATTTACAATCACTTACCCTCTCTTTTATCTGGAAATGTTTTTGCTATTTCACATACACAGTATTTAGCGTCTTTCCTGTGACGTGGCTGAATAACTCTTCTCACTCTTTTTTTCTCCTGTCTTCATCCCTGTCATTTTCTTCTTGTATCTTTTTCCATCTGTTTCTACAATTCCCCTCTTTGGAAATCCCATCCACTCTTGAAACTCTAAAGACCTCCTACCTTTTGATGAATCTGAAATGTATTTCCCCAGCTTCAACTTCTCCTTCCAACTCAAATTTGTATATTTCCAACAGTTTGGTGGAGATGCCCATTTAGGGCTCCTTCCTGATCCAAGCACTTGGTAGGTACAGAACTGTACTCAAGGTCCCTGGCTTTCCCTCCCACCTTTCCTGTTTTCTAATCATGGCAAAACCATTCTCCCTCCCAGTCACAGGCCTGAATCTTTCAGAAGCACCCAGGACTCCCTGCATTTCTGTGTCCTGTACTACTGACAAATCCTTTTGCATTCTGTTTTTGAATTCTCTCAGCTATTTCCTGCTTTTCTACATCTCCCTCACTGCACCTGGGAATATGATTACTTTTCGCCTGGATAATTATGATAGACTCCTCACTGCTTGCTATGGTCTGAATGTCCCCCAAAAGTCACGGGTTGAAACTTAATCTCCGCTGTGGTAGTAATAAGAGCTAGGGTCTTCTGGAAAGCAAGTCATCAGAGTTCCACCCCACCAAATGGATTCGTGCCTTATAAAAGGGTTGGAGAAAACCAGCACAGGCCCCTTTTTGTGCGTCTGCCACGTGAGATCACAGGGTTTGCTGCCTCTGGAGGATGCAGCCACCAGGTGCCATTTTAAAAGCAGAGATCAGGCCCCCTGTTGAGGTTCCTGCACCTTGATCCTGGGCTTCTCAGCTGCCAGAACTGCAGTATTTCTAGTGTTTATAAATTATCCAGTCTCTCGTATTGTTACAGCAGCACGAACTGACTGAGACTGATTTTTATTTTGTTTTTTGGTTCCAGAGATCTTTTCATGACGCAGAGGAATGGTTCTCTTTTCATTTCAGTGGGTCTTTATTTTCCACTGAATTCATTTCAACTCCTCTGCCAGATGCTGAAGGCCCTCTGTGGTCTGGGCCTACCCCGTATTTCTAGCCATGAAACTCACAGCTCCTAGCTATACCACACCTTTCTCTCAGGCTAAATGGCTGGGGTATTCCCACAGAAGACCAGGAGTGCCATCGTGACACTTTTGTCCTCTACTCCTGCTAACTCGGAAGCCCATCTCTGCTCATCTACATGACTGGAACTCTTTAGAGCCCAGCTCAAATGTCCTCTACTGTATGACTCTCCTCTCCCAAGGCAGGCATTATTATACTGACAGAACAAGGAGACTGAGGCTGGGAGAAAGGAACCAATCTCTTCAGGACCCAATGGCCAGTAAGCACCAGTGCTGAAATCCAAGTCTTGGGCTGCATAATGCCGGCCTTCCCATGTTCAGCCCCTATCTATGTCAGCCTCTCATATTACACAACAGTAGATGCTGAAATCGGGCAGTATAAGCATCCTTTCAATGTCTTCAGTCTCTGCCACTCTTGTGGATTTGTAAGCTGACTTAATCACTGTTAGTCCTATGGAATGGTTACTGCTTTTGGTCTCCAAATAGGCATTTCTCAGGCAGGGGCAGCTGGAGAGGGCCCTGTACCCCACGTCAGCCCTTGGCAGTAAAAATGCAGAGTAGCAAAATATCATGGTGAGAAATCTTACACTTGTACTTCACAGAATAGCCAGGGCATCTGAGGTTGAGGTACACTGTGGTACCCCCCTTTTCTCTGTTACACTGTTGGTAGAAAAGTTCTCCAAATGGCCTCCCGCATGCTGAGCCTCATAGTGGTTAATTTTCCTGGTTTATTATGTTCATTTTCAGAAAATGTAAGTGAAAGAATGACAGATTCAAGAAAAGTTACATTTTTAGCAGGGTGAAACACACTTAGCTTTTTTTTTGGTTGTTCAAAATAGGAAGAAATTCACATTCCTATCTTAACACAGAAAATTTAGAAATAACCACCCCTGGCTGTGTCATTTGGAACAATGATATCAGTGTAGATTTGTTTATTTATTTATTTTTATTTTGAGACAGCATCTCACTCTGTTGCCCAGGCTTCAGTTCAGTGGTGCGATCTTGGCTCATTGCAACCTCCACCTCCTGGGTTCAAGCAATTCTCCTGCCTCAACCTCCTGAATAGCTGGGATTACAGGCACGCACCACCATGTCCAGCTAGTTTTTGTATTTTTAGTAGAGACAGGGTTTCTCCATGTTGGCCAGGCTGGTCTCGAACTCCTGACCTCAGGTGATCTGCCCACCTTGGCCTCCCAAAGTCCTGGGATTACAGGCATGAGCCACTGTACCCAGCTGTCAGTGTGGTTTTAAGAGAAAAAAAGAGGTAGACATGATGGATGATTATTATCAGAAGTAGAATTCAGTTTTGTCATAAAATGTCCAAGGCAGCCAGCTACCCATAGGCATGACTAAAGGCTTAGGATTTTACCAATGGCTAACACAATGGCACTGGGCAACTGAACCTATGACAAAATACCCAGGGCCAAATATGACTATTTCATTGTTCATTCAGAGTGGGGCTTTATCTGACTTCCATGGTGAGACTAATCACACCAAAACCGCACTTCTACTACATTAGGGGCCCTGGCAGATTATTCTTTTATCCGAATTAATTTAATACTTTATTACAATGTTCTGATGGCCTGTATTGGGGATTTTCAGAGCTTTTAAGCATCTACATTTGCCAACCGCTGTATTAAACTAAAAGACTTTGCTTATTTTCCTCCCGAGACTTATTTTCCCCCTCTACAAGCTATTTATTATGACTCAAAATTGTAGCAGTTACCTTTGAAGTGAAATATCTTCTATAACATCCAGGCATTTGAGCCTTACAGTTAAAAGTGCAAACATTTGAGTTTAGTGATGATAATATTTAACACATGACTTAAGCAATAACAGAGGTATTTAATTTCAAATATGAAACACACAATGAACCCCATCACCTTGCTCTTTTAAAAATGCTTTGAGGGGGCCAGGCATGGTGGCTCAAGTCTGTAATCCCAGCACTTTGGGAGGCCGAGGTAGGTGGATCACGAGGTCAGGAGTTCCAGACCAGCCTGGCCAACATGGTGAAACCCCATCTCTACTAAAAATAAAAAAATTAGCTGGGCATGGTGGCGGATGCCGATAATCCCAGGTACTTAGGAGGCTGAGGCGAGAGATTTGCTTGAACCCAGGAGGCAGAGGTTGCAGTGAGCTGAGATCACGCCACTGCATTCCAGTTTGGGTGACAGGGCAAGACTCTGCCTCCAAAAAAAAAATGCTTTGAGGATGAATACGAGGCATACTTAAACGGGGAAGAAGACCTATCACTTAGCTATCATTGTAAATACTTAAAAATACTTTAAAGAAAACAACATCAAAAGAGATAATGGTAACTTCATCTTCAAATAGATATATTGTTTTTTTAGACATCCATGATCATTCATTTTGAGAAAAATAGCTTCATAAATAAAAGAACCACTGAATACAAAGCAGATGAATTCATCTAATATTCTTTTAATTATTAATCCACCAGCCAAATGCCTTCTACAAATTTAATGGTCATACTTTAGATTTCAAGAAAATAAAATTTATAGGCATTAAACCAATCAGTTTTCTTTTACAAGTGTCAGTTATAATTTTTGAACAGCCTTTTCCATACATTGAACACAGGTGAATTGGAGAACATTTTCTTCACATAAAGTAGGTGCTACCTCAGCCTTTTCCCTGTAAAATTCAGCTGTTAAAGCTCTGATTAGAATCCATCCATCTGACAAAGGTCTAATATCCAGAATCTACAAAGAACTTAAATAATTTACAAGAAAAAAAAAACGCCATCAAAAAGTGGGTAAAAGATATGAACAGACACTTTTCAAAACAAGACATTTATGTGGCCAACAAACATATGAAAAAAAGCTCATCATCACTGGTCATTAGAGAAATGCAAATCAAAACCACAATGAGATACCATCTCATGCCAGTTAGAATGGCGATCATTAAAAAGTCTGAAAATAACAGATGCTGGTGAAGATGTGGAGAAATAGGAATGCTTTTACACTGTTGGTGGGAGCCTAAGTTAGTTCAACCATTGTGGAAGACAATGTGGTAACTCTGCAAGGATATAGAACTAGAAATACCATTTGACCCAGCAATCCCATTACTGGGTATATACTCAATGGATTATAAATGATTCTACTATAAAGACACATGCACACATATGTTTATTATATCACTATTTACAATAGTAAAGACTTGGAATCAACCCAAATGCCCATCAATGATAGACTGGATAAAGAAAATGTGGCACACATATAACGTGGAATACTATACAGCCATAAAAAAGAATGAGTTCATGTCCTTTGCAGGGACATGGATAAAGCTGGAAACCATCATCCTCAGCAAACTAACCCAGGAACAGAAAACCAAACACAGCGTGTTTTCACTCTTAAGTCGGAGGAGAACAATGAGAACATATGGACACAGGGAGGGGAACATCACACACTGAGGCCTTTAGAGGGGTGGGGGGAAAGGGGAGGGAGAACATCAGGACAAATATCTAATGCATGCGGAGCTTAAAACCTAGATGATGGGTTGACAGGTGCAGCAAACCACCACGGCACATGTATACCTATATAACAAACCTGCATATTTAACATATGTATCCCAGAACTTAAAAGTAAAAAAAGAAGAAAAAAAAAAGCTCTGATTTGGACACCAGTGGGAATATGAAGTCCCTGGGCCTTTTGGTTTTTCTTTCATCTAGGATCGAACCTCCACTGCTATTACTATTTTTCTTATTTTCTGATTCTTTTTGTTCCCATGGAAAAATATTTATCTGCAGCCTCTCCACAAATGGAAATTTTTTACTCTTATCTAACAGAAGGTTTGCATATGAACAATTCTCATCTTTTAAATAAAAATTTACTTTTGTACCTGCCTGAAAGGACTGAAGATCACACCCCTACACTCTCCTCCACGACCCTTCTCTCTCCCCTGACACGGCTGCATTGGAAGTATCTGTAAATGGGATGAACTAATTTTTCCCTGTCAAGAAGCTCCACTATAAATCAGCAATCACCCATTCTAGGCATTTTGCCCACACCAGGGCTACGAGATCAGATTTAATTTTCCAATCAGCAGTTCTGTACTTGTCTGATTCTTGGCTCAAGATACAACTGTTATGTTTATTATACTTAATCTCTCCATGGCCTCTGAAACTCCTCAGGGTTTATACTCCTCATCTGCAAAATCATGGGAGGCTGGTTCCATGGTTTTTGCAGTTCCTTCACTTTGTATCCTTTTGTCTATACACTTGCTACATGGGTGTTCTCTGGGAGCTTGCTAGATGTGCAGAATCTCAGGTCCCACCCAGATCCAGGGAATCAGATTCTGCATGTGAACGTGATCCCCAGGCGACTCTCATGCATGTTTCCATCTGAGAAAATGTACCGCCTACCCACCAGCACAGTGACCACAGCCGCAAGCTATACAAAGACACCACTACAAAACAGCCTTGGTTACCCCTTCATGAAAGGAAAACAAGCATAATGCCTGGGTGCGGTGGATTACTTGAGGCCAGGAGTTCAAGACCAGCATGGTCAACATGGTGAAACCCTGTCTCAACTAAAAAAATGCAAAAATTAGCCAGGCATGGTGGCGCATGCCTGTAATCCCGGTTACCTGGGAGGGAGAGGCAGGGAAATTGCTTGAATCTGGGAGGTGGAGGCTGTAGTGAGCTGAGATCGTGCAACTGCACACCATCCTGGGCAACAGAGCGAAGCTCCGTCTCAAAAAGAAAACAAAAACAAAAAAAACAAAACAAGCCTCAAAAACAAAGCAAGGCATGAGATGAGTGTGGGTCAAGAAACAATACTGCCAGGGGAAGCTTCACTCTAAAACACTTTAAAAGTCAAGTTCTTCAAGCCCAGAGTCATGCCTTGAAGTTACTTATCATCAGGGTCACATTCCTGAACCAGAAAGTCACAGGAAAGGAAACACTGCACACGGACATCCTTCTTCACTGGACCATTTGTTACGGCAAGTTTTCAGGAAACAGGTCAGTAAGTGTAGAGGGCATCACAGGACACACTTCACTGCTGGGTTTCCCAGAAAACAGCAGCTCTCCCCTACTGAAGACACTTTTAGCAGACTGGCCTTCACTAGGGAGTAAATATACTAAAAAAGCATGGTCTTACTTGTAGGTCAGTGGAGAAGCTGATGTGGGGAAGAACTTATGTGACCTTTAAGTGTGGTAGGGATGTACTGATTAGCATATACGCTACAGCCATCTGCGATGCCAGAGCCATACTGTGATGGGACTATGCCAGCTATGACACCTTAATAACCACGAGAACTGCACTCATGGCTTTTCATACCTATCTGTTCATTCGATAACCACAATCATCTCCCTTAGTGGGATTACTATTCCTATTCATAGTTGAACAAACTGACATCCATCCTGAGAAGCATACTTAAAACTAGCAGGTGGCAGAACTGAAACCTGAACCCAAGTATCCCAATTCCTGATGCCACCTTCTCACTGTTCCATGAAAAGTTCCATTTTATAGAGGACATGGCTATATAACTTGGATTAGAAACTAATATTAAAGAAGCATAAACCCATCCATTATCAGAAGCACCCTCTTTTTCATACATTTCGTATTTTTGATAGATTTGGAAAGGAATAAATTCAACGGTATCTTTTTTTTTCCTTCCATGTAAAGGAGCCAAGGTAAAAGAGATGAATCCGTAGTTCAAGGCCATGGAGATTCCTGGCGGTGGAGCAGGGCTGAAAAGCTCCCTCTTCTAGCCAAGTGCGGCCTTGCCTGTCACTCTACTTGGACAGCCCATTCTCAGCGGCACTATCGCCCCAGGACACTCTCCCAATCCTCTAGGTTTCCCTTCCTCAGGATGGATATGATGGTTACCTGAATGGCCAGAAGGTTTCACTGACTTGAGTCAAATTTAAAACAATTGGGACTCCTTTTGATTTTGAGTTATTTAAAGGTCTGAACAGTACATTTATTCTGCTAACGCAATCAACCCAAATATCCATCGGCATTCACGGTGTAGTGTAGTGACCTGGGCACTGCAATGGTCAAGAGTGAGACACAGCCCTGTATCATGCGGCCACATTTTCCAACTTGGGGAAATTTTACACACATACTATCACAAAGTAAATGCTGCACCACAAATTCAGTTTTTATCCTGACCGCCAGAAAATTAGGCCTTTTTTTTTTTTGAGATGGAGTCTATTCTGTTACCCAGGCTGGAGTGCAATGGTACAATCTCCGCTTACTGCAACCTCCGCCTCCCAGGTTCAAGTGATTCTCCTGCCTCAGCCTCCTGAGTAACTAGGATTACAGGCACCCACCATCAGGCCCAGCTAATTTTTGTACTTTTGTAGAGATATGGTGGCCAGGCTGGTCTTGAACTCCTTACCTCAGGTAATTCTCCCACCTTGGCCTCCCAATGTGCTGGGATTACAGGCGTGAGCCACTGCTTATTTTTAGCTACACTATCAATCTTGAAAATCTCCCAGACTACATGTCTAAATCTGGGTTTATTTCTGTTTAAAATAACAGTTTCCTGGCCACAGACTTTTAAATGAAGCATGCTTTGTCCCCTTATGGTAACAAACTGTCCCTGGAAGGGACACAAACAAAGCTTCACATCACTCGTGAAAATATTCCTTATTGCTAGGGACATTTTCCTGAAATATCACTTGTCTGGCTTAGACTGAGGGTAGAGACGAAGGCCCTTTTCATGTAAGACACATTTCCATCTGGCTTTCAAACATCACAGATCAAACAACTTAAATCTACCAGTGGCATCAGACAGCAATCAAGATAAAGACCAGTCAGGCTCCCTGGCATCTAAAAGCAGATTGTGGGGCTCCTTTTTCCCATTTACTTGTAGAACTTGTGCCAATGTGCTGATCTGATTTCCAACTACATAGGGAGTCCTGGTCCTGCCTGGGTTGTCAGGAACTTAGAAGTACAGGCTACAAAACAAGTTTATGTACCAAAGAAATAATCTCTGAAAGATGCTCTATCAAGATTACCACACACACACACACACACACACACACACACACACACACACACACACACACACACCTCTTGTGTTGAGGAAACACACAGTGAAGTATTTAGGTGTAAAGGGCCATTATGTCTGCAACTTCCTTTAAAAATTTTTAAATATATTTTTAGAACTTTTCTGTAAGTCTCCAATTGTACCAAAACAAAAAGTTTAGTATTGTAGGCAGTGCCAGCTTTAATTCATACATATTTGGATGTTTTCCTCTGGTTCAATTTATAGTGAAAATTACATCATATGCCCATTAATGTGATACAAACTACATGTCTTCTACAGACAAAAATAAAAATGAATGTGATTTTGCTGCCTCATGTCTTTTAAAAGTAAGTCAGTTATTTCACATGGTTTTTAACCCAAGAAACAGCTCTGTCTTCACATGATAGAGGAAAAACTGGCTGCCTTGGGCTGGTTGAGAGATGTGTGCTTTGATGGCTGACCTGAAGAAATTTCAAGGTGACTGTTTTGTGAAATTCTGTCTTCAAATCTGACTTTAAGAGCCTAAACTCTGCAGCATAGGTTATGACTTCACTGTCAGTCTTTTATTAAAAAAAGATCAGTTTTTACTAAATATAAGAGTAACATAAATTCTGTGCCAAAAATATAGAAAAAAGGAATAGTACTAGTTCATTTGCAATTCTACCAGCAGAAATAAGAGCAATGTTTTTAAAAATGGTTTTATTCTTTATAGCATTATCTCAGGTCTTCCTCATCATTACTTTACTACACAATTTTTATGACTATGCTTACGGAGAATAAATTTTTCAGTTATTGAGGCACCTGGGCAGTCCTTGGAAGGAGGATAATGAGGCTTGAGGACACAGAGGAATCATGGGAAAGAATTATGCAGTTCCATTCCTTTTTCTGGGTACAGTTTGTTTATTTGTTTGTTTCTCCTTCTAAGTAGTTCTTAGATATAGAATAGATTGGAAAAAATGAAACATGAGGTTTTCTACTTCTGGAAGAGTATCACAATTCATTTTTTAAAACTGTTAATGCTTTCAGGACAAGAAAGTACAGTGAGCAAAAAAATTCCTCAAGTATTAGTTTTCAGGCTCTTGCATACATTTTTATAAAGGCAGAACTCGTTCTGGTGCCTTTATACAATCTAAAGGCATCATCTCCTGGAACCTTCAATGCAGGTTTTAGAGTTTTCTGGAAATCAATCCACAGTGTTCCATTTTCTCTACTGGAACTCCAAACCAATTAAGAGAGAGCAAGAAGAGATGTAAACCTCACCTTTGCTTCTGATAAAAGCCAAGCCCTTACTAGCCCACATGATGCTTTCTCTGGGGATCGAGTCACATACAGGATATATGGCTTGTCCAATGCATGCTGGACTGAATTTCAGCTCCAATCTGAGCCTTCCAACAAGACAAGGGAGGGAGGACAATGGGCCTTAGAAAGACATGCCCATAGCACTGCTATGACGCTGTGGGTATAATTCTAAGAGTAGCACTCATTTTGTAGTTTCAGTGAGTGGTGTCCCTAAAGCTATGTCCTACCTGACCAGCCCCCTCTCTCAAGCTCATGAGAGAAGTCTATCTGACCTAGGTAAGAGAGATCCTGGGGTGAACCACAGCAAACGAATGAAATGGGAAACAGTGCCCCTCCCAGTAGCCAGCAAAAACTCTGCCATACCATGAAGAAAGTACATTCTAATTGATTTATGTTGATACGTGCTAAATTGATGGAACTTTATACTTCAAAGGATGCAAAGAACTGGTTAGCAAGTCTGATGAGCTCATGGTAGAAAGGATGATTTTCAACATCCATACATAGTTAATTTCATTCAAAGAGCTTCAAAAGGCGTATGCAGATAGTTATAAGGGGAACAGGCAAGTGTGTAAGATTAGCACAAATTATATATATATAAAATCACAACACAGGATTGGCTCCTTTTCCTATAGACAGCACATCAGCCTTGTATACATGACAGATCATTTGAAATGTTTTTTTATGCAGATTTTAAAAAGCACACAAACCCTCTATGCACTGCTGCACAGTGGCCTACTCATGCTTTCTTTAACACAAAGTTTGCTTTGTGGTGAACAATTCTAGATATAGGAATGGCTCTTTCTCTTCTGCTTTAGCTTATTCATGTCCTCCTTTAACAATGTATGGGGAAACCAAGCCTGGCAACGGAAAGCACTTCACATTGGGAGCTTGGAAATGAACGGAAAGTATCTGTCTTCAGGAAAGCATTCATGATGCAAGGAGTGAGAGAAGCTGGAAAGAGTCACTTTAAAAGAAATAATCTGCACCCAAAAAAGTCAAACCACTTTATCAGAAACCAGTGAGTGCCCCCCCTCCCCTCCCTCCCTGCCTTCCTTCCTGTTTCCAGGCAAGTGCTAGAAATAACTTTTTCTTTTTAAACAATTTTAACAATTGTTTTTTAACAATTTCTTTTTGCTCAAAGGGCTCATGGTTCAGAGGAAAAGACAGGCATGTAAGTAATTAGCATAGAAGTGTACTGACAGAATGACAAAGACGCCTGGGCTTTAGGGGTGTGACTAGGGATATTACAGTGGAGCCCAAGGGAAAGAGATCACTGTCCCAGCAGATACAAGTGCATGGACCAAGACACAGAGGACCCGCTGTCCAGGAGCTGTGACTCTTCTGGCTGCTGGGGTAAGTGAAAGGGAAGAGAAAGGAGAAGCAGCTTAGCCAAGGGGCTTTCAATGTGTAAGATACAGAGGGCAGAGGAATACAATGACCTGTACCATGAGTACACAACTAGCAAAATCTCAGCCTATGGAAATTCTATGAGTCAAGGGACCTGCCCTTCATTAACAGGTAAACTGTAAAAAAGGGTGGAGGAGAAGCCTGGAAATTATAAAAGACTAACCAGACAAGTCAGCAGTAAAAAATGGCCAAGAGCATATCCGATAAGGATGCACACGAGAGTGGCCCAGGGAGGAACAGTGGGCATCTTGGTGGTGGGATCTGGGGGAGAATGTAACTTGGATAGGGCTGAGATGCTATTTGGGTGAGGACAAACTTCTAATTTTTGACCCGAGTTTGAGTTATGAAAAGACCAAATACAGGGGAGAAAGGTTCTATTTACACATGTTGAGGTGCAATCTGTCAGGATACTGGGTGGAACCACTAGAAACATGGACCCAGAGAGCTCACTTCTATGCTGAAACAGCCCACAGGGAAGCATAAGAATGAAAATGGAAGTGTCTCCAATACTAGCAGGACTTTGCAGGTGTTTTGAAAAAAAAAAAATCCACATTAGATCCCCCAAAAGGGATTTATCTGGTATCAAATTCTGCTAGACAATGCACAGCTCCACCCATGATAAAATAATGCGTCCCTGCGGAAAATTCTTTGTATTGTTTAACTGCGGTGCTTAACACAATAAAATCAGGCTGACGTTATTGTTAAGGACTAAAGCATTTTTTATCCAAATAAAGTGCAATGGGTCTTAAGTCAAATCACTTTAGTGTAAGAATCTATGAGATCATAATAAAAAGCAACTTCATTTCTTCTTACAGGTAACAAGGAAGAAAATAGTGTAGGAGATGAAAAGTGAAGTAGACTCAGCCTTTTTACTAATTTGATTTTGAAATGTCCTCCGTGCAGACAATGGTGAAGTGAAATGAAGGGGGTGTCATCAAGGCCAGTTCTCCTTTATTCACCTAGAAAACCACAAATCTTGGTGCCGGAAAGAATGATCCATTTGTCATGATGGAATATTTCCCACCTGGGGCAACTGCTTTCCATGGATGTACAGCTTCAGGCCTCATAAGGGAGGCTCTCACTCCAATCTCTCCAAACGTCTAATCCCCACACTCTCCCATCTCAGCACATGACCCCATCCAGGCTTCCGTGGCTTGGATGAAAATTTACACAAAATTCTAGAAATTTTAAGAAAGTTACTTTAAAAATGTTATTTTCATCTCAGCACAGTTAGCCTTTCCTTACCTGCTCTGAAAATGTTTCAACTGGAAACTGAAGAAGAAAAAAAACCACATTTCATCTCAAATTATGATATACTAAATATTTATTGACTTGGCCTCAGACATTTATAACCTTTCCTTCTTATACAATCAGATTTAAAAATGTAACTATCTTTTCTAAACACAGAATATTAAAGCGCGTTCAACTGTCAGTCAGGCTGGAGTTCAGTGGTGTGATCACAGCTCACTTGAACTTGAACCCTGAACTACTGAGCTCAAGTGATTTCACCTTGGTCTCCAGAGCAGGTGGGACTACAGGCAGGCACCATCACACGTGGCTCATTTTTAAATACTTTTGGTAGAGCCGGGGTCTCAGTTTGATGCCCCAGCTAGTCTTGAATTCCTGGGGTCAAGCGATTTTCCCACCTCAGCCTTCCCAAGTGATGAGACTATAGGTGTCAGCCACCATGCCCAGCCTGTCTTTTCTTTACGCTGGAAACATTCAGATTAGGCTCTCCTAGCTATCCATTAAATACTAGGTCTGATCCATTAAATACTAGGTCTTACTACTTCTATCAAACTGTATATATGTATCCATTAGTGAACTTCCCTTTGTAAGTCTGATATAAGCAATTCTTATTTGGATACACTGTAAGCTTCAACAACAAATTAAAAAATGATTCACATTATAGAGCATTTATACATGCCTTTTCATCTTCCAAGTGTGGTAAACATTAATTAACCCTGGCTAATTAAAACAGCCACAGTTTACAAATTTACTCATTAATCAGCCTCAAGCAAATGCAAAGCTTTAAACTCTTTCACAATTTGGTACCAATTAAATGTTAATTTTTTTTTTTTTTTTCAAACGAAGAGGTCATAAATTTAAGACACGTAGTTCTTAGATTTAATTTTGATAGTGGTTGAAAAAATTGGAAAATATTTCACATTCTTAAAAGTCAAGAAAAATTAAAAAAAAAAAAAAAACCCTGCCTGTTATGGATTGAATTTCCCTCCCAAAATATATGTTGATGTCCTAATGCCTACACCTGAGAATATGGCCTTACTTGGAAACAGGGTCTTTGCAGATATAATTAAGTTGAGGTCATACTGGAGTAGACTGTGCCCTTAATTGTATCAGAGACACAGAAACAGAGACACAGGGAGAAACATCATGTGAGGACAGAGGTGGAGATCAGAAGGGTGCATGTACCAACCAAAGGAACGTCAAGGGCTGGCAGCAGCACTAGCAGCAAGTGAAAGGATGAAACAGATTCTTCCCGAGAGCTGTAAAAGGGCTGTGGCCCTGCCAACACCTTACCTTAGGACTCTAACCTCTAGGATAATGAGATAATGAGTACATTTCTGTTGGTTTAGGCCATGCGGTTTGTGGAAACTGGTTCCAGTAGTCCTAGGAAATCTAACACACTGCCCATGTAAGTGAATATTAGCTGTTTGCTGATAAGACAAGAATTTCTGGTTATAATAATACACTGGACTCACCCCTGTAATCCCAGCACTTTGGGAGGTCGAGGCAGGTGGATCGCCTGAGGTCGGGAGTTCGAGACCAGCCTGACCAACATGGAGAAACCGCATCTCTACTAAAAACACAAAATTAGCTGGGTGTGATGGCGCATGCCTCTAATCCCAGTTACTTGGGAGGCTGAGGCAGGAGAACAGCTTGAGCTCAGGAGGCGTACGTCGCCAAGATCATGCCATTGCCCGCCAGCCTGGGTAACAAAACTGAAAACTCTTTCTCAAAAATAAAATTAAATAAATACACTGGAATAGAATGTGGTTTTCTTAGTGGGTCCTTTACTCAAGGCTGAGATTAAACAGATTAAGGAGATGAATCACAAGCTCCATGACAATAATCTAATAGTCTAATCTAGCCCTATTAAGTGCAGAGATGCCTTCCCTCTGAATATCCAGAAGTGTTTCAGCTCTGTTCCTCTTCCAGTGCCCTTCCACAGGGATCAAATCCCTTCTTGACCACCAATGGCTGCATGTCTTATCCTGAGAAGACCATGGGGATTTTGTGCCAGGTCAACCCTTACGCTCAGCAAGGAGGCGGAAGGGCCTCAGTGTCAAACATTTGTAAACACAGAGGTTAGGTCATTTCCTCTCCAGTAAGTCAGAAGCTGAGCTGTCTCTGGCAGCAAACTGTGCATCAAATGCCAGGCAGGTTTCGGGTTTTACTAACTCCAGGGTGATGAAAACATCACCACCTCTAATGCCAGAATGAAGTCAGCTGTCATACCTATGTGTCACAACTAAATTTACTGAAGTCAGGGCAGCTGAAGTAATCTATAAAACTTAGCATGTCAATTTCAATTCAGGGTTCACATTCAACGAATTGGGTGTTAACAAAAAAAAAAAAAATTCTCCAGTAGTCTTAAAGTTTTTCTTTTATTCTTGTATGAAATCTGGAAAACTGGAATAGAATGTTCTATGGAATGAGTATTTAGTAGCAACGTTAGGTTAACTGTGACCTTCTGGCTCAAGGCATGAGGAAATATAAGCTAACGATGCATAGTTATGGGTTTGTCACGCTATACTGTTATACTATCCAGCAGTATCCTCCTGCTTTAACAGTGTGGATATACTAGTTAAAAACTAATTTAAGGTCAGGCGCGGTGGCTCATGCCTGTAATCCCAGCATTTTGGGAGGCCAAGGCGGGCAGATCACAAGGTCAGGAGTTCAAGACCAGCCTGGGAAATATGGTGAAACACCGTCTCTACTAAAAATACAAAAATTAGACAGGTGTGGTGGCGTGCACCTGAAGTCCCAGCTACTCAGGAGGCTGAGGCAGGAGATTCGCTTGAACCCGGGAGGGGGAGGTTGCAGTGAGCCGAGATCGCACCACTGCACTCCAGCCTGGGTGACAGAGTGAGACTCCACCTCAAAAAGAAAAAAAAAAAAAAAATCTGTCAAATCCCTCCATACAAGTGTATGCTGTTTACGTACCTTACATACCAAGGAGGTCTTGGATTTGGAGTTCACTAAGACCGAGTGTAGGTTGCCAGACCACAACCTGGTTTTAATGACTTAGGGTGCAGAAGCTGGAGAAATAAGACCTTTCATGCCTCCCCTGACTTGTTTTAGGATAAAGAAGCTGTGCACCATATAGATAGCGGCTGAAGAATGACGAAGAGGATCTATCCAAAGTATGAATAAGCCAATTGCTATGGATTGAACTGTGTCCCCCTGAAAATTCATATGTTGAAGCCCTAATCCTCAAGGGACTTTTGGAGATCGGACCTTTAAAGAGGTAATTAAGGTTAAATGAGGTCATAGGGGTGTGACTTTAATTCAATAGGAGAGGTGTCCTCATAAGAAGAGGAAGAGACTCCTCTCTTTCTCTCTGAGAAAGACCATGCGAGGACACGGTGTGTAGCTGGCCATTTGTAAATCAAGGAAGAGAGGCCTCAGAAATCAGAAACCAACCTGCTGGTACCTTGATCTTGGACTTCCAGCTTTCAGAACCGTGACAAAGTTAATTTCTGTTGTTACAAGCATTCATTCAGTCTGTGGTATTTGTTACGGCAGCCCTAGCAGTCTAATGCATTTATCTAGTCACACTCAGACAAAATAAAGAGCAAAGATCAGAATGGCTTTTTCTAGAGGATTCTGTTTTGTTTCTTTTTTTAGTTGCTGCTGCTTTTTCTTTTTTTTATCTTTTTTCAGAAGGTAATAGCCGAATCTGAGAAGAGCAGTGTAAATTAACAAGGGCTCACCAGGGTTGTGCAAGGTATTTCTTGTATGGCCCCTTTCACGGAAATGACATGGAAGTGATTTACTTCAGATGTGACTCATTTCAGGGTTTGAAAGCACAACTGAACTTCAGGCTTTCTTTTTCTTTACTTGACCATTTGCCACGGCAGTTCCCAAGTGCTTCCTCCTATCTTGCTTCACTACAGGCAGAGGGAAAAATCCAAACAACTTCCCCCTGTGTCTGGGACACCTCCAGCTCTGTGGTGTATTTGGTTTGAAGAAACAAAAAAGGGGATAGTATATGACTTCTATCTCAAGTCATGATAAGGAGATACTTTAAGAACCAAAGGCAATTAAATTGCTCTCCTGTATAACCGCAAAATTCATCTCCTATTGCAGAATACAGTGAGTTGCCTCTCAGGACTGGCACCTGGAGTTGGTATTCAGCACGTGTTTTCTTTGTAATATTTTTGTCAATTCTCTAAATTAAAGACCACATTTCTTGAGGTGGCACTAGGCTCTCTGACGATCTTCCAAGATGAAGCTTTTACAAAGTCCATCATTTACAATGCTGACCACTCCAGGCAGATGTTGTCAATTTTCCCTTTCATCTCTTATTACAATAATATCACTTTGGATTTGAAGAGAGCCTAAATGGCTAAATTCTTTGAGCAGAATGCCAGTATCAATGACAGAAAGGGAAGAATCTAAGAGGGAGGTAAATGTTCTGTAAGTAGAGAAGTAGGTCACAATTTCCCAAAGGGCAAATCAAACAGCAAATAACGGTTAAGTTATGAAAGGCAGAATTTTGTGATTGAAGCTCACCCCATGCTTATACTGTTTCTTGTTTTTGTTTGTTCTGAGATAAGGTCTTCCTCTGTCACTCAGCCTGGAGTGTAGCGGTGTCCGCCAGGGCTCACTGCAACCTCCAACTCCTGAGCTCAAGCGATCCTCCAACCTCAGCCTCCTGAGTAGCTGGGACTATAGGTGTGATCCCTAAGCCCAGCTTATTATTTTTTTGTCTTTTTGTAAAAACAGGTGTTTTTTACAAAAAGTAACCAGTCTCCCTGTGTTGCTCAGACTGGTCTCAAACTCGTGGGCTCAAATGATCTTCCCGTCTCAGCCTCCCAAAGGACTGGAATTATAGGTATGAGCCACCACACCCAGGCTCTTATATTGTTTATTCCCTTTAGATACAGTTAATGGAAATTAATAAGCAGTTTATGCCAATCCCTTTTCATAGCTAATAAGATGTCTTCCACGGATAAATAAAATCTAGCCATTAATGCTGTCACACCCAAACAAACTCTCTATGCATCTGAACTTCTTGAGGTTAATAATGATTCCTCATAATAGTTTATAAAATCACCATGTTGGAAGTGAACACCACTAGAAATTCACATGGCCAATTTATAGATGGGGACTTGTCGAGGAAGGGGAGGATCTTGCAATCCAGAAGTCAGGCTCTGCTGGAATGTATTTAGAGTTTGATAGGCTAAGTCTCTGCTTCATTTTTTTTTTTTTAATAAAAATGATAATGTCTGTCATCCTTCTATGTTCAAGACAAATATAAATATAACCTAAGTTTCTAAGAAGCCTTATATTTTTGTTACTGCATAGTTTAAAAACCCTCTGAATGTTTAAAGGATCTTTTGGGGGAATAAGAAAAATGCAGATCTCTGCAGATCTGAGGTCGAGCCCAAGAATCTGCATTTGAAACTAGAACTCCTCTGAATTATTGTGCTTCACTTGACCCCAATTACACATTAAAAGACAATGATTTCAGGATGACAATCTGAGCCTTTTCCATCCAAGGACTTAAAGCAACCAAACTGAAGACACCGACAAATGCCAGATACTTTTCTCTGTCTGCTGGCTGATGGCACAAAAGTGCAGAGGTCATGTAGGGCAGCACAGAAAGATCAAGCGAGGACTGGAGTCACTGAGTGAGGTTAGCTTCCCCTGCTAGTGAACCAAAGCCTCAAGCCCAGATGAACAAGGCCTTATACAACAGTAAACACCCAGACTCAGGCTGCCGCAGACGGCTCCCAATTCTGCTCTAATATGTCTATTTTTCTTTAAAGAAAAAACCTCTAATTTTTGCACCCCAGGTATTTAAAGACCCACTTTGATTTCTGAAAGGCTTTAGCAACACATGAGGAACTCCTTGGGCCTTGATCACTTTTAGCACTTTCACAGTTTCTGATTTTGATCAAGCCACTTAATTACCCAGGATTCTGAAGTTGAAAACCAAGAGGGTTTAATTCCACTTTCATGTTCCCATGAGGAGCTGTTGGCAGCAGAATGAAGGCAAGTCCATACTGAACGTGGGAAGGACGCCAGCTCTTCCTTCTATATCAAAGAGATCTGGAAAGCAAACCTGTCTCACATTTGCATACAATATTAGACTTGCATATGGATGCCGTGCGTGTCAAAAGACAGGCTAATTAGGGCATTATTTTCCTTAATGATTGTGATTCAGTAATCCACAGATAGTCCCACTTAATTTTTCATCCTAAGGCCGGGCGCGGTGGCTCAAGCCTGTAATCCCAGCACTTTGGGAGGCCGAGGTGGGTGGATCACGAGGTCAAGAGATCGAGACCATCCTGGTCAACATGGCGAAACCCCGTCTCTACTAAAAATACGAAAAATTAGCTGGGCATGGTGGCGCGTGCCTGTAATCCCAGCTACTCAGGAGGCTGGGGCAGGAGAATTGCTTGAACCCGGGAGGCGGAGGTTGCGGTGAGCCGAAATCGCGCCATTGCACTCCAGCCTGGGTAACAAGAGCGAAACTCTGTCTCAAAAAAAAAAAAAAAAAAAAAAAATTTTTTTTTCATCCTACACCTGAAGGAGCCACTTCACACTTTCAGTGTAAGAAGGCTTCTCCCTTAAGATGGAAAGGAGGCCTTCAAGTGTCAAACTAATGGCTTTCTGCCAAAAAAAAAAAAAAAAAAAAAGTATGAAAAAAAGCAGAGACTTAGCCTATCAAATCTAAATACATGCTGGCAGGGAAAGACTACTGGATTACAAAGTTCATTCCTCTGGCCTGCACCTAATTCCTCTTTTTCTCAAAACAGTTTCTTATTTTTTCAGTCTTTCTCATGATACTGACATTGCCAACCAGCAGTTGGAAACTGTTCAGGTTGATTCTTAGCAGAAAATCGAGGGGCTTTCCTGTTATTGTTAATATCCTTAAAACACTTAAATTTGGTTAGTTTGCGTCAAACATTCTCAGTATATTAAAAAAAGCACTCAGGAATTTCTAGAATTTATTTTGACTGACATCAGCTACCTTAATGAATAGTAAGAGACAACAGCAAGGTATATTAGGAGCATTTCCTTCCTTTTTAAATCAGAATTATATAGAAATTGAGAGCTCTAAGGCCACGGTAGAGAATAATATCTTGGAAGAAAAAAACAGAGAATGTCTGACATTTTCATTGATCATTTAGGCTGATGGCTTAAACTATATCTACCCAAGTTTCTTAAAATTTAGCATTTCCAGCCAATATTACCTCCTGCAATTTCTCTATAATCTTAAGGGTATTGAGCCCCCCAAGTGAGGGAGAAAGAGAGAGAGAGATGTAAACTAAAGGAAAGCCAGAGAAGGGGAAACTGAGTCTGTTACACATCATTTATCCTTTCTTTAACATGATTTTAAAGGTAGTAATGTTTATGAAAAAAATGTTAACAGTATTAAGGGATATAAGGCGACAAGTTGAAGTGCCCCTCCCCACAGATGTGCCAGCGTATCTGTGCTAAAATCAGAAAAGATTGAACATTTTATTAAGTAGAGCCAAATCATCTAAAAGGTTTCACCCATATACTAACCAATAGCTGATGGAAGTTCCTTTTCACCTATCCTTGTCAAGACAAGGCATAACAGATTTTTTAAAAATTACCAATTTACCATAATTTAAAAAATTAAATTTTGATTGGTAATAGTCATGAGAAGTTATTCATCTTTTTTATCTACGGCTGCTTATCAGATATGTGTGCATTTTTTTCTGTGAATTGGAGCTGTTTTATTTTTGTAAATTAATCAAATGCATCAGTTTCTTTGGGTTTTCACCTTAAACATTTTTGTGGCATACAATTTGTATAATGTGAATTTAGAAGATAATAGCATAGGTAAGTCTAATGGACTTATTGGGGTGTTACAATGGATCCTCACCTATTTTTTAACTTTTTAATAAGTTGATTAGTCTCTAAATCAGTAATTTGCAAAATTTAGCATATATCAACATCACCTGAAGAGCCTGATAAAATATAAATTGTGGCTGGGTGTGACAGCTCATGCCTGTAATCCAAGCACTTTGGGAAGTCAAGTCAGGTGGAACATAAGGTCAGTAGATCAACACCATGATGGTTTCACCTTGCCAACATGGTGAAACCCCATCTCCACTAAAAAAACACAAAAAACTAGCTGGGCATGTTGGCACATGCCTATAGTCCCAGCTACAGGTATTGATCGACTTACGACCTATGCAACTTACCACCATTCGACTTTATGACCACAATCACTAGCCATGGCTGCTCCGCGTCTGACAGCGCAAACGTTGCCCAGCTGGGCGTACGACAGTACAGGACAATAAACATATATGCTATATCATATCATTATTAGTCATTTTCTTGCCTTTCTTACTAAAATGTGAGTGGTTTATATCCCTATATCTTTAACAATATTAGAACATACTAAGTTTAAATTATATTTGAACAAGATATCCAGATGACATCTTTTATGATGAATGCTACACATTTGTATCCCATGGAAAGTCACATAAAATTGTGATGATTTACTTTTCTATTTACAATGATAATAAATAAATACCTGGCAACTAGTCCTTTTTAACCCTAAGACTTAACATAGTTCATACTCTTCTGCTTTTCCAAACTCATCATGTGCCGTGGTTTTTCACTTCAAACCATAGACCACCGTAGTTCAGCAATCTGTGAATATTCCACAGTTTTACACAAGGCTGCGCCTTTACCACAAGTTAAGGTGGCTTTTTAAAAATGAGACTTGACAAGAATACTTTCATAATAAGCATTCAGGTCAACCTTTACTACGGGTAATGCAGTGTTTTACTTAAACCTGACGAATGTAAAAATAAGAAACAAAATGCTATACAGATGATACAAATGGCATAAAATGAACAAAGAAAATTATGATATATAACAATAATGAAAGAAAATTGATAAAATATGACTTAAAGATTTTTATAACATCATTTCACAGTACTGTACATATAGCCTACTCAACTTACGACCAAATCGTGTTACGACCGGTCTGTCGGAAGCAATCGTGGTTGTAAGTCGAGCACTAGCTGTACTTGGGAGGCTGAAGTAGGGGAATCCCTTGAACCTGGGAGGCGGAGGTTACAGTGAGCCAAGATTGTGCCACTGCCCTCCAGCCCGGCAACAGAGCAAGACTCTGTCTCAAAATATATAAAAATATGTATACATATATATATGTGTATACATATTTATATACATACATATATAAGTATGTATATAAATATATATAAAAGGATGGGGCTGAGCTATATATATATATATATGTATGTGTGTGTATGTATATATGTGTGTGTACACACACACACACACATATGGCTCAGCCCCATCCTTACTTTGCTAATTCAGGAAGTCAGGGGTGGGATCACGGAATGTGCATCTGACAAGTTTCCAGAGGCAATGCTGATGCTGCCAGACCAAGGACCATACTTGGAGAACCACAGCTCTAAAATATTCCCTGGGCACTGGTATTTGCAATACACACCTTATACCTAATAATTTGTTTCAGGACACACAAATGCACATGATATTTGATATATACTCTCAAAAAGCTAACAATTAGTACGTGGTAATTCACTGACATGTACACATGAAGGTTAACAGGCTAAGATTGGGCATGGGCATTGTAAGTGGATGGAATAACATACATAAACGCATCCAGGGATATGGATGTAAGATCAGCCTGGCTGGCAAGTCACTCATGAAGGATGTTGACGAAAAAAAACTGTCTTGTCTGTTTCATGTTATTTTGAGGAGCAAGTGAAACTTAGAAACAACAACAAAAAAGTAAAGTCTGTGATCAAGAAGAATTCCTCTGTTATAACAACATAAACTAAGAAAAAATTACACAAAATTTTCTGCTGACTTGGGCGATGACCTCATAATGTGTATAATTTATTTTATTAATTTTAATTTTTTTTTTAGTCAGAGTCTCGCTCTGTTGCCCAGGTTGGAGTGAAGTGGCATGATCTCAGCTCACTGCAACCTCTGCTTCCTGGGTTCAAGCAATTATCCTGCCTCAGCCTCCTAAGTAGCTGGGATTACAGGTAAGTGCCACCATACTCGACTAATTTTTGTGTTTTTAGTAGAGATGGGGTTTCACCATGTTGGTCAGGCTGGTCTCAAACTCCTGACCCTGTGATCTGCCTGCCTTGGCCTCCTAAAGTGCTGGGATTACAGGTGTGAGCCACCACACCTGGCTGATGAGTATGATTTAATAGCCAGCAGCAACAGGTCACTAACATGCCATCTGCTAACAGGGTCTCTAGCTATTAACATTCCCAGAGCTAAACTCTGTATGTCTGATCTCTTGCAAATGATGAAGACCTGTCTGAGAATTATTACCTCACCCTTTCAGAGATCCCTTTGCTTGTCCTGCACTGAAAAATCTGGCTACAATAATCATATGGAAGAAGGTATCTTTGTTGGCATGTTTCATGGGTTGGCTTATGACTTCTAAGCAAACAGAGAATACAAAATAATACAAAAATCCTGCAAAATGCAGAATGTAGCTGATATTCATGTTCTCTTTAAATACTTTAACACTGACTTACATATTTAAGGGTGTGGAGTCTTTGAACTTGGGAAGCAACTTATTACTGAGTCACAAATGCTAAGAGGGACATTTCTTCCACCCACCACATTTTCAATGAAAAGATGCTGAAGGTAAATAAACAGCTCTGCAAACCCAGTTTTGTTTAACTTGGCAACAGAAGTTAAGCATCATTGGATACAGAGTCTCGCTCTGTTGCCCGGGCTGGGATGCAGTGACACAGTCTCACTGCAGCCTCTGCCTCCTGGGTTCAAGTGATTCTCTAACTTCAGCCTCCAGAGTAGTTGGGATTACAGGCATGTGCCACCATCCCTGGCTAATTTTTAAATTTTTAGTAGAGATGGGGTTTTGCCATGTAGACCAGGCTGGTCTCAAAATCCTGACCTCAAGAAATCCTCCTGCCTTTGCCTCCCAAAGTGCTGGGATTACAGGCATGAGCCACTGCACCCAGTCTATCATACTTTTGAAAACCTAAGACTCCCTTACAAATGAAAGTAGTGACTGAGAACGAAGTCATCTACCTACTAATATCTCAGTGGTGATGATAAAGTTAGTTTTCATTTGACAAAATCTATTTTCTATCAGAATACTATAACTACTTAAAAATTGTAAGCATTAACAATTAAATCACATATACAAAAATTTTAGAGAACACGCAGCTATAGCAACTTCAGTGCTACACAGGCAGCTCAAGACAGGTCCCACACCTCAGTATCTGCCCTCGGGATGGACATACTAATTTCAATGCCCCCAAACCAAATGCAAAGACACAAATAACATGTACAAGACAATACAAGTTGTTGCCAAGCACTGTTTCAGACAAAAAAGATTTTAACTCATGCTTTTATGAGCACATGTAAATCCATAATAATTATCAAGACAAACACATTAAACAGGCTCTTTTAAATGCACTGTCTGAGGTCAACGAATTCATCAACAGGAGGTGAAATTAAGTAACACCCTGGCCTTGATCCTGTGACCACCTGTTTCATGCTTGAAGGCCAAAGCCCCTTCACAAATAGTGTTTAGATGCACATCAAGTCAACATTCCTTTGGACAGGTCCCATAACTCGGGACCGGTTAATAGATGAATCCACTAGTTTTGATGAGATATTATACCTAACCTTCTATGATTTACTTTCTAATGCAGCCCATAGTGTATATGGCAGGAAAATTATTAACTAATGGAGCTTAATCAGAGAATACATGCAACATTTGTTTCTGAGTTGAATACCAAGAAGCAAATTAATATGCCTTCCAAACTCGTCTCACATGAAACAAATTCATCTCATTCCCAGTTAGTTTTCATGAAAACATATTTCAAAATTAATCTCAATTTGGATTCATCTCCATACTCAGGGTGGCAAACATCACTAATTTTTTTCCCTACCGTTTTAAAGAAATGAACCTTGAAGGCAGCTGCTTGTGAAAAACAGAATAACCAGCCTTTGTTTCAGTCTAAAATCATTGGTTGTTCCCAAGACTCTACAACAAAATCAGGACACATCTGCTCTAGTGTTCCATGCCAGGAAGTAGTCCCACAGCCACCACTGTGGTCTGACTTCACTCCCCAATCATTTTAATTCGGATTTTTTAGATTTTGTTTCAAATTACAGAGCCATACAAACGAGCTGGTAAGTCAAGAAAATAGCTTTGGAACTGCATTGGATCATCAAAAGAAATAGCAGACTTTGGCGTGGGAGACCCTGCCGTAGGCTCCAGCCATTTGGTTGAGATGCCCACACATGCACAAAAATAAAAGAATGGCATAAAAACAGACAAAAAATACTGACATGTCACAGTTATCATGGTTTAAGGAAAAGCTCACAAATAATTTCTCTGGAATCTTACCAAAATTTGGAGTAAAAGATGACAGCATGCTAAATCAATTCTCTTGCTACTTCTAAATACTAACCTTCCTGAATGGGGCTCAAGGTAGAATCATTTCACAGCAGGTATCAGTTCTAGTAGTTACAGTGTTGTTTAAAACCTCATTAACAAATTTATATATAAATATTCCCCCCAAATGATCTACAGATCCAATGCAATCCTCACCTTTTTTTGCAGAAATGGTGGTGGGGTTGGGGAAGGCTTTAAAATTCACGTTGTAATGCAAGAGACCCCAAATGCTCAAAGCAATATTGAAAAAGAAGAACACAGATAAACTCACACTTGCTGATTTCAAAACTTACTATGAAGCTACAATAATCAAAACAGTGTGGTACTACAGTGATAACAGGCACACCGATCAAAGGAAAATAACTAAGTATTAAGAAATAAACCCCTATTATCAACGAATAATTGATTTTTGGGTAATAGTGCCAAGACCATCCACTTGGGTAAAGAATAGTCTTTTTATTTCGTTTTTTTTTTTGAGACAGGGTCTTGTTCTATTGCCCAGGTGGCATGATCAAGGCTTTCTGCAGCCTCAATGTCTCCAGGCTCAAGAGATCCTCCCACCTCAGCCTCCTGAGTAACTGGGACTACAGACAGATGCTATCACAACTGGATAACTTTTTGTAGAAATGCGGTCTTGCCATGTTTCCCATTCTGGTCTTGAACTCCTGGGCTTAAGTGATCTGCCCAACTTGGCCTCCCAAAGTGCTGGAATTATAGGCATGGGCCACCGCACCTGGCAAGAATAGTTTTTTTCAACAAATGATGCTCAGATGCTGGATATTTATATGCAAAAGAATAAAGTCAAACCCTGACTTCACACCATATATAAAAATTAAAATGAATCAAATATTTAACTGTAAGAGCTAAAACCACAAAACTCTTAGAAGGTAACAGAGGTATAAATTGTTGTGACCTTGTTTTGGACAATGGTTTCCTAGATACGATATCACAGTAACTGCAACAAAGGAAAAAAACTGATAAAACAGGCTTCAAAGTTAAAAAATTTTGTGGGTCAAAAGAATCCTATCAAGGAAATGAAAATACAACCTACAGATTGGGTAAAATATTTCCAAATCATGTATTTGATAAGAATTTAATAGCACCCAGAATATATAAGAATTCTTACAACTCAATAATAAAGGCAGGCTGAACATGGTGGCTCACGCCTATAATCCTACCACTTTGGGAGAATGAGGTGGGCAGGCTGCCTGAGCTCAGGAGTTTGAGACCAGCCTGGGCAACATGGTGAAGCCCCGTCTCTACTAAAAATACAAAAAAATTAGCCAGATGTGGTAGTGCGTGCCTGTAATCCCAACTACTAGGGAGGCTAACACATGAAAATCGCTTGAACCCGCGAGGCGGAGGTTGTAGTAAGCTGATATTGCACCACTTCACTTCAGCCTGGGTGACAGTGTGAGACTCTGTTTCCAAAAATAAAAATAAGAAAATCAGAAAGGCAAACAACCTAATTAAAAAAACTGGCAAAGAATCTGAACATACATCATTGATTTGAACTGAACAAAATAATCCATAGTAAACCACTGCAATGGCATGAAGAAAACACTGTGGTTGATGTTTAATTCAGCAAATTACTGCCAGCGTCCATTTGGAGCACAATAAACAACATCAGTATATTGCACTGAATTACACATATTAAGGTCAACAATTTGTCTGCCAGGATGATAGAGATAGTGATTTTTTTTTTAAAGAAAACATTTTTTACATTCATTCTTCCTAGAAATGTATTCTTTTTCATGTAGCTAAAAGGATTTACTTTCCCCTAAAATTATGGAGTAGAAATGCATAAAAGAGTATCTGTTGGCCAAATGGGAAAACTATAAAAATCATTCAGGAAAACGGATGCTGTATCACATGTGAGCTTTTAAAGGTCCTTATAAATGACTTCACAGATCATCTGGATGACATATACACAACATTTGCAGATTCCATAATTAAACTCCAAAGCAAGAAAAAGAGAGTTTATATAATATCACAACCAAAAAAAAAGGCACAGAGAGCTAAATGTATACAAAGCACTCTACCAGCCACCACCATGGGTGAGTTCGACACCTGAGGTCTCTCAAGTCTGCAGACAGAACAGTTGGGGACCTAAGGTATGAAGTGTACCGGCATTCACACATTTGTATCTTGTTGTTTGGAGACATTTCAACATGCCAGTCCAACTCCTGGAAGACTGGGAGGCTGTCTTAATAGTATACTGTACTTCACCATTTTGAAGCATAAAATACTTTGTATGTAGGTCCATTCATTTGACAATGAATTTTCATTTATAAATGAGTGGTTCTATTTTGGAAGAGAAATTGTCTTGGGTCAAAGATACACATTTAGACACCAACAGCTAAACACAGGTCATATCTGTTAGTTAATAACACTAGGGAATATACGAATAAGGAGCTCTGAAACTATTATAAAACCAATGCAGGAACAATGTTTTGGTTGTCATTGATATGTATAAATGTTCTTGGCTGGGCACCGTAGCTCATGCCCGTAATCCCAGCACTTTGGGAGGCTGAGGTGGGCAGGTCAGGAGTTTGAGACCAGCCTGGCCAACATGGTGAAACCCTGACTCTACTAAAAATACAAAAAAAATTAGCTAGGCATGGTGGCACACGTCTGTAGTCCCAGCTACTTGGGAAGTTAAGGCAGGAGAATCGCTTGAACCCAGGAGGCGGAGGTTGCAGTGAGCCGAGATTGCACCACTGCATTCCAGCCTGGGTGACTAAACAAGACTCTGTCTCCAAAAAAAAAAAAAAAAAAAGTTCTTATGTCCAAATACTTACACCAGTTGTAAACTACTAAGTCTATATACATTTAAAAGGCATTTATTATGAAAAACGAAGTGACAGCTATATTCTTATAAGAACAAAGTGACAGCTCTCTCTCACTTTATTTGCTTTTATGATTTTTTTTCTCTCCTTGATATTCATCTTTGACTAGCAACTACAAATAAGGATACTTGAAATTCTCAATAGTATTAAATTTCTATGTTGTTGGACTGGGAAGTGCTGTAAATATTCTATTTTAAACCTAGTCTACTATGGACTCACTAAACCCCCAAATCAATAGGCTTATTAGAAACAGAATATGGAAACTCTGTCTTTGAAATAACCATGCTGCATTCTTCCTGAAGTGTGGAACATTTTATTAAGAGGCCACAATAAAATGGTAATAAAAAATAAGCATTCTTTCATTATTGTGAGTTTCTTGATTTCCTGCCACATCTTTCAATGTTACTCCATTCACTATGGATTTATTCAGCCACAGATCTTTCCCGCATCTGGTTTATAATATTCATGTTTTTATTAATTTTGAATGCTAGAAGAAAAAAAATGGGTATGAAACAATTATGCCTTTGTTCCTTCTTTACTTCCTACTGCCTTGCTCATAAATCGGTTGTTACAGCATCCTGTAAAAACAGCCATCTCTGAAGAGAGCTACATTTTTAGCCTTGAGGTAGCTGCAAAGAGGAGCAGACTTTGATAAATAAACTCAGTGCCAATACAAAGAGCAGAATAGAATCCTTTTAGCAGAGATTTAAGGAAGATAACAAAGAGCAAAAAAAAAATAAATAAATAAAATAAAACCCAATGATTTTTAAATAATAATTTGACAAAGCAAAGGTTGAAAGGATGAAGGATTAAAAATAATTAAAGCAGAATATGAGCATTGAAGAGGAGGCATGTTTTCACTGAAATAATGATTCCATCGTTTGTTGAATGAAAAAATATTAATAAAGTCCTGCATATTGATTTGAAATAGAGAAGAGGATTTTATCCCTATACAAACAATGCCTGAGGCCATTCTTTGCAAGAATCTTCATAATCTGCCTGAAAATCACTTTATTTTTTTGTAAAAACATTAACTAATAAACGACTAAGCCTGGGAACTTGCACATGATAATTAAAACTGAGTGAAAAAAATAATATAAAGTTATAAAATAAAACATGGGCCTTTGATAACACAACTAACAATACACTTTTGAAAATTCACACTTACCTGTCATGTGAATAGCCTCAGACTGTGATCGGTGGTCAAACAGGACAAGATAATTAAATCAAGTGCCAAGGTATGTGAATTGGGTAGATGACCAAACAGCAGAGGGTCATGGTACAATAAAAGACCATGTTGTAAAAAAATGTTATTAATAACGGTTCTCAGGACTCTGATTTATGCTTTGTTATCTTTGCCAACCACATCCATTTAGTTGACTTGATCAGTCACAGCTTTAGAGAATGCTGTGGCCTGGGAAAGAAATTTGTTTTTTGTGCAGTGCTTATGCTAGATGTCAAGGAAGGAGTTTCGGGCAGGTCTTTAGGGTTATGGAGGAGCTCACTTGATCAGTCCAAGTTAAGGAGCACCTGCCTTTTGATCCTGGGGACTAGCTTCAACCTTATGTCTATAATTACTAATATCTAAAAAGTACAAGGGTCCCTGCTCAATCTTGAGGAGGCAAGGAAGACCAACATATATCTCGAAGAGTTCACAGAAGGAGGGTTGGTAAAGATATAAACAAATAATTTACTACAAGTTAGAGTATGGTAGTGGATACCCAGTGCTTTGATACTGAGGTTAAGTAGGGGAAAATTCTACTTCAGAGAGGAAAATAGGTAGCAGAGAGAACAGGGATTTTGGACTTCTGGCAGATCTTGGCTTCCATGCCACTGTCATCACTTTAGTATCTGAGCTGGGCAAGTTGGTAACCTCTCTTAGGTTGTTTCCTCAATTGTAAACTGGGGAGGCTATCACATCACTAGCTCATATGTTGCATTTGTGTGAAATACAAGGAAGCCCCACTTCCAGTGGACCTGCACAATGCCAGGGGGCTTGGCTCCCTGAGTGGGATGTAGAATAAATATCAGTCTCCACTCTTACCCTAAACCACCTGCCACATCTCTATATTCGGGTCCTGTACCCCAAGGGAGAACATTCATAAATAATCTGATCATTAGCATTATCATAAACAGGCACTCATTAGTTGGCTATCTGGCTGTCACTAAAATACCAGCTCTTTTCTCTTGCTCTCTTTGCAAATTAGAAAGGGTTTATAGAACTTGGCATTTCACTTGAATCTTGAAAGGTGCAACTTTTCAAGCAATCAAGCAAGGAAGAATCACAAGCAGCTTTTTTTTTTTTTTTTTTTTTTTTGAGACCGAGTTTTGCTCTTGTTGCCCAAGCTGGAGTGCAGTGATGCAATCTCAGCTCACTGTAACCTCTGCCTCCAGGGCTCAAGCGATTCTCCTGTCTCAGCCTCCGGAGTAGCTTGAATTACGGGCATCTGCCACCATACCTGACTTTTCTATTTTTAGTAGAGACAGGGTTTCACCACGTTGGCCAGGCTGGTCTTGAACTCCTGATCTCAGGTGATCTACCTGCTTTGACCTCCCAAAGCCTCCCAAAGTGCTGGGATTACAGGCGTGAGCCACCGTGCCTGGCCTGCAGCTGTTTTTGTTTGTTTGTTTTTGTTGTTGTTGTTTTTTAGCAGGAAAATTGCATAGTTCTGAAAAGGAGGAACTAGAGCGGGAGGGGGCCGCTGTGATATGAGAGGTAGGGTGACTGGCTGGGAGTCTAATGACACCGAGGAGACGACAAGATCTCAGCTAAAGTAGTGGATGTGCAGAGATTTCACATAAACACAGGAGGCAGAATACACAGAACTTGCAACTGAAAAGAAATGATGGCTGAGAGAGAGGAAAGCATCATGGATAAGTTTAGGCCAACCAAGAGAACTCAGAGTGTAAAACAAGTCAATTTCCAGAAGAACATAAGTCTTCTCTTATATACCTTGATTAGAGGTTCAGAGGCACCTGGGATAATTTAGAGGCTAGAATATGGCACTGGCATGCAGTATACTGGCTGTTGCTAGACACACAAATTTGGGATTCAATGAAGTTAGTGGGAAAGTAGCATAAACAGATAGGATGCCTCAGGGAAGAACAACGGAAGATAAAAGGGCCAGGGCTAGAACTCACAAGCATGATGAACCCATGCTCTGGACACAATTTACTGCTCATAAATTCGATGTCAATTGTCCCCTTCACCCACAGCACTCCTTTCTAAGCATGGCTCCATTCTTCCTTATTTTTACCCATAAAAGAGAATTCTAATTGGAAGCATAATTTACTGAAGTAGATATATCTGTCCCACTGACGATACTGGGAGTTCCCCAGATCGTTGAAAATCTCTTATCCATAAAGCACCTGCTACCATTATTTAATTAAAACAGATGTCTGACTGCATTAAGCACATCTTAATTGCTTGCAATTATAAGCACAAACGTTTATACAAAAGGCATGCATTTTTAGGAACTTTAAAATTTTCTCCTTTTGCCAGTGTCTCTGAATTTTAGTATCCTCCTATTTGCACTGACTGACTCCAAATCTAAAATTTGATTAAATACAGAAATAACAAATAAATGCAACTCAGACTAATGACAAAGCATTTAATCAGAGAATATTAGAAAGAGTACAAGACACAACCTGGAGAAAAAAAATCTATGAAGATCCTATTTAGAAAGTAAGCTAAAAGCAATACTTTTTATTCTGAGAAATTTCAAACACAAACAAAAGAATAACAACATAAGGAACCTCTAATAACATTCAGCTTAAGCAATTAGCACCCATAGCCAATCTTGTTTCAACTATATTCCTACTTAAAAGTGACGTATCGCTTTAAACGTTCCTTCAAATGAAAAAGGATGATAGATGACAACTAGGTTCAACTCAAAATAGCTATTCTCCTCAGCAAACCGCTTCTGTTGCTTGGACACTAGGAGCTCAGACAGTGCACAGTGTTCATTACTGCAAACTTCTTTTTCTATAGAAAACGGTCATTTAAAAATGGAAGCACCCAGGATCCAAACGAAAAGTTTTTTAAAAAAAGTTATCTTTCAGAATTTGGCAACTAATATATTTAGAATATATACATATATCACTATTTAAAAAATAACCTTAGCAATTAGGTTGGATTAAGAGCATATTACACACACACATACACACACACACACACACACACACACACACACACAAACAGCATATACATAATATTCTCTTAATCCAACCTAATGGCTGTATTTTTTTTTCTTTATAAAGGAAAAGATTCCATGATACTAATGACCTAAATGTCCTCCCTGTTACTGAGATTTCAAGTTTACTCAGCTGCCCTATTCTTGGACATTTCGTAATACTCAAGATATCTGAACCACCATCTGTTCTGTGGAAATGTGACTCATTAGTGGCTAATGTTTTCAGTAGTATAGTGCCAAATAAAAAGTTCTAATAATTTAATTAGAAAGAATCAACAATAGTTGCTGGGTGAGAGTGGAATATTGGTCATCAACTTTTTAGTCCTTTCTAATGGCTTATTTCCCTAGAGTTTGATATTACCTAATGCCACTTCAACTGAAGTCACATGCAAAAATAGGATTAAGATAGCTATAAAGCAAAATGGTGTTATCTACAAGATTTTAGCTTCAGTTCATTAAGACTGTGAAAAATTATATGATTTTGAACCTTCTAGAACTTTTTGGAGAGCCTTTTTACACTTATTTAATATACAGTATTTAAAAAGTTCCTTACTGATGTCAATTCTCCAAGTATACCTGAAAAGTGTATTCATTTCCTAAAGAAACTTGATACAGTGAAAAATTAATTGGAAATCTCTGTTCTCAATTCATGGTGTAGACTAAAAACTCCACCTCCACTATCTTGGCACACTATGAAGTTGCCTTTTCTCTTTTCTTTTTTTTAATAGAGAGGGGGTTTCACCTTGTTGGCCAGGCTGGTCTCAAACTCCTGGCCTCATGTGATCTGCCCACCTTGGCCTCCCAAAGTGCTGGGATTACAAGCGTGAGCCACCACGCCTGGCTGACATAATGAAGTTTCTTTTGCAAGTTATGTAGCCCAAAGTATAATTTCAGATTCCATCCATTAATGTGCAGTACCGAACAGAACATCATCACCTGACACATGCCAAATATTTGACAGCAATACAAACAACATTTACAAGGCTGTGTAAGTCAGGAAAGAAGGAGCAGAATCACACCGGCATAAAATGGAAAAAGTGAGGCCAGCTGTTCTCTTGAGTGGTGTTTCACGCACTTCAAAGTGGGACTTACTGTACTGGGTATATTCATTTGCAACATCCTGGGTGTTCTGATTCAGATGATAACCTGCATCTATTCCCAACCCAATTAACAAAGGGAAGGATTCTTTATGGAGAAGGATATGCCAGATATACATTGCTTATATGTTGGTAGACTACACACTATATCTCCAGTATAGGTACATTTGCTTATGTTGAAAGCATAAGCAAATGTACCTATACTGTGTATCTTTTGGAAGAAAAGTTAAACAGTTATGGGCATTTTGTTGGTTTACAGAGACTCGTGGTATTTTATTCCCTTTCCAAGAAAAACAGAAATGAGAGAATGTAAATGAAATATTAAACATACGTCATCAGGAAAACTGGGGACATAAAAGACAGTGGGCACACAATGGCAGTTTCCTGGTTTTAATAACGGACTATAGTTATGTAAGACATCATCGGTGAGGCAAGTGGGTGATGGATGCATGGGACCTCTCAGTATTATTTTTCCAAGTTCTTGTGAAAGTATAATTATTTCAGAATATACGTTGAATAGCCCACTATCTTTTAAGTTTAAACAATGATGTGGTTCAGAGAACACTCACGGCTTCCCCCTCTGCCTTAAAAGAGAGCCGTGACTTTGAATAAAACAACAACCTCAAAGTCAGAAGTCACAGTTATGTGTATTGGCTGTGCTACTAAGAATGCATGTGACACAGGCCAGTAAGTTACTCAAATTCCAAGTCTGAGCTTTTTCATTTGTAAGATGGAACAATCACGTCACTCAAAAGACGAAGAATGAGTTTCTTTTCCCCCCACTAATTGTAAATTATCCAAGCATCATAATTTAAGAACTATAACAAGATTGCTCAAATTAGAAAAAAAAATGCTGTCATATATAATTCAATAACAAGCGTCAATTATTACAGAAATATACCCTAAGGTCAGGCGACGTTCCTCCAGTCTTAAAAGGGTGGCAAGGTAAGAACTGATTCAATTGCTAAGGCTAGAAAGCTAGTTCCATCCCCCGGCAGTTTCATCCTTAAAGGCAACCTGTTCTATTAACTTCCATATTCCTGAAACAGATAACTCACTTCCTCGATTTTCTTCTAGGGGAAAATATATTTCCATGTGCAGCATCAAAAGAACATCTTACTTACCAACTTCATCCTGAATCTCCTCGGCCACTGCAGGCACATTGTAGAGCAGGGAGAGAGACTGATTCATGCGCTCGTAAATCACACGGAGGTGTGTCATAACCTGCATCAAAGGATGACAGCTCCAGTTAAACAACATCTGGGGTAGGAATGGTTATTTTTCTTACCAAGCACTGCAGGTAGATACAAACTTCCAAAATAACACTGACAAACACTGCCACTGCTAAAACGTTTAACTGAAAAGGCAACTTTATTTTTCTTGTTCTCCTATTTCTGTTCTCTAACTTTTGAGCTCAGCTTTAAGACTTATCTTTAAACTTACTATTATCTTATGTGTTTCTAATAGCCAATTAAAAATGCCACCTCTGCCAACTCTGATTCCTAATACTGAGGCTCTCTAAATAGACCCTGATGCACTAAATACATTTCTTTGCAAATTTCCCCATAGAAAACAACATATTTCAACTTGATTGGATATTTCATGCTATATACATATATATTCATATTTATATATACATATGTTTTGCATATATGTATATATTTGTATATCTATATACTTTTAAAATATGTATATTTTTTAACTCATCCATTCAAAAAAATGGAAAATTTCATATTTCCTAAAGTAGATTCCAGTTTTCAGCCTTTAGGAATGGGGGGAAGTATAAAATTTATTATTACTGGGCTTCATTTAGGCTCACATTAAATCTAAATATTGCAGTAGGTTTATGATTGCTTGCCATACTTTAGTTGAACCAGTTTTAAGATTTTAGTCCATACAACTTTTGTTTTCTTCCTTTTGGTTATTGGTTTTAATCAGTTCCTTAGCAATCAGTTAGCAGTAGACAGTTAAGATTTTTATATTTATTGTTATTTTCGTAATTCAGAAAATGCCAAACCACATGTTGCTCTAAGACAAGCTTTTAGAATTTACCGGAAGTTAAAGAGCTCTTGCCATAGGGAAAACACCCATAGGTGCTCAGAGAATGTCTGGGATCCTGTCACCAACCAAGAAGCAAGAATCCTGGATTGTCAAAGCTGCAGATTATGATACCCTGCGCTTACCTGGGACCGGATCTGAGCAGCTTTCTTGGGGTCCACCATGCGCACATGTTCGAAATGCTTTAGGGTATGCTGTCTGTCCTTCTGTTCTGCACGGACATACTTCTTTAGCATATTGAACACGTGACGAGGCTGTGGGAGGAAAAAGAAAAACTCCTTATCAAGTTTGTGCAAAATATTGCTTCTTCCATTGGCGTTGGGTTAGGGGTTCCACGAATTCATCCGGTGACGTGAAAGCATTGTGAATCATCTTTTTTGCAGGTCTCCCCGTTCTTCTTTTTTTTTTTTTGAGACAGAGTCTTGCTCTGTCATCCAGGCTGTGGCTCACTGCAACCTCCGCCTCCTGGGTTCAAGCGATTCTCCTGTCCCAGCCTCCCAAGTAGCTGGGACTATAGGTATGTGCCACCATGATCGGCTAATTTTCTGTATTTTTAGTAGAGACGAGGTTTCACCATGTTACCCAGGATGGTCCTGATCTCCTGACCTCGTGATCCGCCCACCTCAGCCTCCCAAAGTGCTGGGATTACAGGCCTGAGCCACTGTGCCCGGCCTGCAGGTCTCCCTTCTAAACATTTCTCCTACTCCTTTCTTAATGGGTAATTACTTAGATTGGCTGCTTTTCATTTCCACAAGAGCATTCAGCATTCTCAACAGAGATGATGACTGTCCTCCTTACTCAACATTTTCTCCGCTATAGAACGAGAATAGATTTGAGGTCTGTCAGGTTTAAATTAGGTCCTTTTCTTTTCCCACCCAAGTGTACAGGGGCATATGTGAGATAATATTTCCACACGCACATTCTGAAGACCAGAGGCAATGTTGCACAGATAATCTCATCATCAGTAACTTATAATATACTATCATCAAAATGAGAAAACAAGGGACTTTAACCACTATTTTGTAAGCCAAGGAGTAACTGAGCTCTAAGAGATGTTATATTTTTTTAGGAGAAAGGCCATTGCTAAACTGTACTTATTTTACCTAAGCTCTTTCTGAGCTATCAGATTCTAATTTTTTCAGTAACAATTACATTTTGTCTTAAGTGCTCCTGTTTTTTTTTTTTTTTTTTTTTTAAAAAAAAAAAAACAGGAGCACTTCATTTTTACTCTAGTTTTATTTGAAAACATCCATCCTAACAAAAAATCAGGACAAAGGTTCCCCGGTCCTCAACAATTGCATTGCTACATGCATTCCACTATACGATTTTGTAAGATGATTTCTAAAGACACACATTTCTTCTTCATTAAAACAAACAAACAAACAAACAAAACCAGCTGTGAAAATTCATGTCAGGAATAGAATTTTGGTCATTTGGGCAAAGCTATTAACCCATGTGTCATGAGTACCCTGAAAACCAGTTGGAAGGTACAAAATTTATTCCAGAGATGGTATGTGTGTTGGTGGGGTAGAGAGTATGCGGCTCTTGTGTTACGCACATTCTTGGGATGTGCCTCTCCTTCTCCTTTTGCTTAGTCAACTTAGGGGCCATTTCCTTGCCACCTCAGGTGGAACGAGGTACCCTTTTCTCTGTGCTTCCATGAAATACCGTGCAAATCCCCATTAATACACCTAATGTTGAGACTTACTACGTTATCTACGATTCTTACTCCCCTCTTTAATGTGAGATCCAGGGGGCTGGATTGGATCTTCTTTTGCTTTATTGGGAACCTCAATAACACAGTGTCTGACCCAGAGGATGATCTGTATTTGCTTGGTGAATGCCCACCATAGAGGCCCCTCTCCTATGCTTGAAAAAACAAATACATACCCACAATAAAAATAAAACAAACCTGCACTCATCTGCTTATTAATTTCTTTTTTCCTAAAAGAAATGTGCTTCTCCATAATGCCCAGAGAGACAGACATCACAGCTTACAACAGTTCTTGGCAACACATCATTACAACTCTCATCTGTACTGTGAAATCTGGTTGAATTTACAAATCAGAAGATGACCTTTTAAATCTTAGAAGAAAAGTACTTAGAGAGGTAGTGACTGATAAGCTATATCTCTCTATAGTCAAAAGAAGATAAAAGAGAACATTTTAAAACATCAGAGATTATGGCTCTTGTTGATTGTGCAGGACATTTGATATGCAGAATTGTGTGATCAGGATACTGCCCTACCACACTCGATGCCTGCTTGTTATTAAGCACCGAAGTCTTAGAAATCTCTCTAGTTCTGTTATTAGCATTATACGTCCAAGGCTGGAGACAGAAAGGGTTGCAACTAACTACATTTAATCATGATGTGCCTTCCTGCCCCTCATGAGTGTTTTCTTAGTTGCTCTATTTCATTTTTCTCCCTTGTATTTATTGTTTTGAAGAAAATAGGATGGTTATTTTCCTTAAAGAGTTTAAGAAAAAAAAAAGCACTTCATTAAAAAAAGTAAGGATTACTTTGGCAGGCTGAGGCAGCAGGATCACTTGAAGCCACGAGTTTGAGACCCGCCTGGACAACATTACAAGACCTTCTCTACAAGAAAAATTTAAAAATTAGCTAGGTGCAGTGACACATGCCTGAAGTCCCAGCTGCTTGGGAAGCTGAGGCAGGAGGATCATTTGAACCCACGAGGTTGAGGCTGCAGTAAGCCCTGATTGCACAACTGTACTCAAGCCTGGGAAACAGAGTAAGAGCCTTTTAATTAAAAAAAAAAAAAAAGTAATTATTGCTTTTCATCATAACTTCTTTTTTCTCCAATTAGTCATCTATGAATGTTTCTGTAAGACTTTTTGTCCTGAAAGGACTGTCACCAACAAGCAGGTGCACCAGGATGCTAAGGCCCCAGACTGGCCTTGGCATTACTGCTTCAAGCTAAATTTTAATTTAGAGGATGTGGACGTTATTTCTGATAACCAACATCTGGATCTCCCCTTCTACTATCACCACAAACAGCATATGTTCCCACTAATTATTAACATCCATTTAAAAATAAACATGAAAGCCTCGACTTTCCCATCAGTGCAATTCAGATAGCAGTACTTTTCAGACAGTATTTTGAGATTAAATGTACTCAGTATGATGCTCAGTCCATTGCTGGTACTCAATACACATTTATTTCTTCCACTCAGGCCTCATTTATAACTCATCGACCCCCTTCTTTCCTCTAATTAATAAGAGTTCAACATGCATTGACTGCTTATGAATGAGACAGTATATTATTAAATGCTTTATGCTGGTAACTCATTAAATCTTCATCTCAGCCCCATCACAGAGGCATAGCAGCTCTCCTCACCTTATATATAGGTGAGGCATGACACACAATGGAGATTGTGGTTATACAGGCTACATATCTGGCCCACAGTTACACAGCTAGTTAGTGTTAGAGCAAGAATGGGTTACTCTCACTGCCTGGCTCCAGAGCCTCTTCTCTTAATCACTGTGTGATCTAGCCTTTCAAGGATAATCTAAAATGGTCCAAACTTAACATGGTTCTACAAAGCAACTTACAAAGTTAAAAACAGGCTGGGCGCAGTGACTCACGCCTGTAATCCCAGCACTCTGGGAGGCAGAGGTGGGTGAATCATGAGGTCAGGAGTTTGAGACCAGCCTGGCCAACATAGTGAAACTCCATCTCTATAAAAAATACAGAAATTAGCTGGGTGTGGCGGCAGGTGCCTGTAATCCCAGCTACTCAGGAGGTTGAGACAGGAGAATTGTTTGAACCTGGGAGGTGGAGGTTGCAGTAGGCCAAGATTGGGCCATTGCATTCCAGCCTGGGAGACAGGGCGACACTCCCTCAAACAAAAACAAAAATAAACAAAAAAATCCACCAAGTTAAAAACAAAGAAATAACTGAATGGTTAGAAAAGACAGTCTGTTCCAGGAGTATCTGCCTGACTTTCTAGTTCTTGTATGTGCAGGTAATATTCTTTTGGGCCATGCTAATAGCTCCTTTAATTGTGCAGAAGGTTCAGATTTAGCTTATTCAGTCTCTCATTTACTACCCTAGGTTTCTGGAGTTCCGTTATTCTTTAGCTGATGCATAAAATTGTTTAGCTAATTATTAAGCTAATGTCTGGGGAGAAGAAATAGCAAGATAGGAATGTCCTCTGTCAATCTGAATAAAGGATTAGGATTACTGGAAAGTGATTAAAGGTATTATTTAAAAGTTAGGCTTTTGTGACATTCATGGTTTCCAGTGCTAAATTCTTCCTTATCTTCTTTTGAGACAGATAATTAAATGGTGAATATGTTCACATGTTTTCAATTGCTGATCTCATTTAATATTGCCATTCTGCTTCAAAATGTATTCCTAACTGACCCTGAAAATCCCCAGAGCTTGAAACTAATATTCCTAGACCAAACTGAGGGTTGGGCTGCTATATCTCATGGCCCAATAACGAGATGCAGATGAACCAGGGAGGAAGAGAGTTTATACTTCCGTAGCCTGTTACAGGGAAAAGGCCTGGAAATTATCGCCAGACCAACCCAAAATTACAAAGTTTTCTAGAGCTTATATACCTTCTAAGCTCTATGTCTACATGTAAGTGTGCATTCATCTCAAGACATAGTTATTAACTTCTTTTCATCTATAACTAAGGTCTGAGTCCTGAACACCTTCCTCTGGAGCCTCAGTACATTTACTTGAGCTAAATGGGTCCAGGTGTTGGTGTGATTACTCTTGTCTCCTAAATCAGGGAGGTTTGGGGAGTTCTTTCAGACCCCCAATAAAACTTATTAATCCTAAGTGGGTCCTGTTAAGAATTCCTTCATTTTGCCAGGAGAGGCCTTGGCAAAACTCTTGGTGGGCTTTTGTTACATTCCAGTCCCTTGTATAAGAACATCTGCTTTTTTTAGCGTTTAGTATTTAACTTAACCACTCAGTACTGAAACAGTTGTTATGGAGGCCTGCATTAGTGAGACCTGGCCTGCCACAATAAGGAGTAGCACAGCAGGGTCTCAAAATTCCCCAGGCCACAGCTCCTGCAGGGATAATGAGACCTGGGAATCCACAGTGAGCTCGGACCCTTCATTGTTTATGTGAGCTGAGATGCACATTGTGTGTGCATCTACATCAACACAAGCCTTTTCTCACTAATGCCTATTGGATAAGCAAAGCCTGGGAACATCAGATAATTCAGGAAGACTTTAGGGTATCTCCCAATAAATTTTGGCCAAAATACACGGTTCTGGTTCATTGATTTGACCACCTACACACATTCTAGGAATCATGCTTGGAAATGAAAACAAAATCAGATTAGCTTCTTTGTTGGACAGTAGGCAAATAAATCATACCAAATAAAACGATAGTTATCTCTATCGCTCAGAAATGTTTTAGTTGAGAAAAACAGGTATAAAAGGAAAATAATTCTTGGGGCCCCCCAAATTGCTAAGCTAAAGAGAAAAGTCTGGCTGGGACCTAGCTAGGGGCAACCTGCCTCCCATTCTATTCTCACTGACATAGATGCATATCTGATTGCCTCCTTTGGAGAGGCTAATCGAAAACTCAAAAGAATGCAACTGTTCATCTCACCTGTCTTGGACCTAGAAGCCTTCTGCCCACTTTGAGTGTTCTGCCTTTTGTTTCAAGTTGTCTTGCCTTTCCAGTATACTTCTTATATACCTTCTTACATATATGTACTTCTTACCTATATTGAATGATGCCTCATGTCTCCCTAAAATGTATAACACTAAGCTGTGTCCCAACCACCTCAGGACTTCCCAAGGCTGTGTCACGGGCACATCCTCAACCTTAGCAAAGTCAGCTTTCTAAATTAACTGAGACCTGTCTCTAATTTGTTAGGTTCCACAGGTAACAGTTCCCTATACCTTCATATTTTTGTTTACTTTAGGTTAAAAAAAAAAAAAAAGACCTCCGTTTGATATATGATTCATGCATATTTCATTCAAATAAATAAATAATTGCCCTCACAAGTTTTGGCCAAAATACAAATCATCCAGACTTAAAATTTGTTATTTCTAGAGCTATAATAATGTATCTAAGAATAGCAAGGTCTTGGCTGGGTGTGGTGGCTCACGCCTGTAATCACAGCACTTTGGAGGGCAGAGGTGGGTGGATCCTGAAGTCAGGAGATCAAGACCCCACAAGACCAGTGTGGCCAACATGGGGAAACCTTATCTCTACTAAAAATACAAAAAAATTAGCCAGGCGTGGTGGCACATGCCTGTAGTACCAGCTATTCTGGAGGCTGAAGCAGGGGAATTGCTTGAACCCAGGAGGCAGAGGTTGCAGTAAGCCAAGATTGTGCCACTGTACCTCAGCCTGGGTGACAGAGCAAGACTCTGTCAATAAATAAATAAATAAAAAGGTCTCGATTGTCTAGTGAGGTTTATTTGATTATGCTAGGATAAAGATGAATTTCTTAAAATTTTAATTAAAAATGCAGAAACTTTCATACAGGAACAGTAGGGGAAAAAACCCTCTGTTATCTCTAGAGAAACATAATCTCTTAAAGTAACTGCTACTGTCAGAATATTCATACTTAAGATGAGTTATTCATATGATCAGAAAAACATAAGAATTCAGTGGCTCATGATAAGGATATTGATAAGCAGAGTTTAAGAAACTTTTTTTGTAAACTGCAGGCATATAATCGGGATCACCCTCAAGTGTTTAAATCTTCTGTTACTAGTAATAATTTTCCTGTGTATTAATACTACAGTCTGTTTGTATTGGCATTAGATGACTAATCTTATTATTAAAATACAGGGCAAAGACTAATCTTATTATTAAAATACAGGGCAAAGAACAGAGAAGATACAAGGAAGAGATCTGTCTCAGGGGGGCTAATTATTTCCAATTCTATTTATTGTCACTACTGTTTCTGAAAGAGTGTTTAGCCCATAATTACGTGCTGCCTGTTTGCAACTGATGTGGCACATTTTAATTTGTACTAAACTCACCTCACAATCACACTGCCTTTTAAAAAACATTCAAAATAATTTGTTAAAGGATTAAGAATAGGCACTACCAAAATGGCTTAGACATCATCTACAGCAAGTTGAAAGAGAAACTTTTCTTTACATTTTACAACATTAATCATTTTCCTCTCTGGGAATAAGAGTGTAACATATTTCTACCTCCAGGCATAGTTCCTGCCACAATTCGGTTGCTAATAAATGTTTATTAATTAAACTAATGAGTAACCTACAGCTAGATATAATTTCAGAAATAGGCCCAGTAGTGCAGAATATCCTTCATGGTCTTCACATAGAAAACAAGCACCTCTTTACTTGGAAGAGTGGCCTTCCCAATTTTTACAGAAATACCGATATTAATAAGCTCACTTAATTTATCTGTGTAGTGTACTTGGGTGCTTTAGAAAGTAGTTTTAACTGAGAACTCTTCCCAGAAGATACTTAATGGACTTCATAGCATATATGAACTCATCTAAAAAGGTCTGTTTCATCAATTTCGAAAGATCTCACATATTGTGTTCTTATAGTTTGATGTCAAATTGAAGTGGGTAATATTGAAGAAAATTTCATAGCCTTTCCTGATAAAAACTAATACTTTTTTTTTTTTTTTGGATACAGAGTCTCACTCTTGCCCAGGCTGGAGTGCAGTGGTGCAATTTCGGCTCACTGCAACCTCCACCTCCTGGGTTTAAGCAATTCGCTTGTCTCAACCTCCTGATTAGGTGGGAGGTGTGCGCACCCCACACCCAGTTATTTTTTGTATTTTTAGTAGAGTTTCACTATGTTGGCCAGGTTGGTCTTGAACTCCCGAATTCAGGGGATCCACCCGACTTTGGCCTCCCAAAGTGCTGGGATTACAGGTGTGAGTCACCATGTCCGGTGACAATACATTTTTTATTAATTTCTCCATTTCTCAGATGTATTGGCGTTTTCATTTTTCTTTTATATGATTTCTCAAATTTGGTGTTGTTGGGACTTGGGAAAAGCCTCAAACATTTGACTAATGACAGGATGACTCAATGCCAGTCATGTCTGAATACGTAGCTTATTGCTGGACAGTTCACGTGAGAAGCGTATTAAAATTATTCAGTCCTACTGTCCTACTCCATAGCTTTCTGCTTGATCTAGAAATCTGGCATGTTATCATAACAGACATTTGTGCTTTAAACCAATTTCTTATGAAAGGGAGTGAACTGTCAAGAGCTTTTAAAAGCCCTGGGCATAATCCTGCCAAGAAGGAAGTAAATGACTCACTGTAGGGGAATCACCCTAACCTTTCCAGGTCACGGAAAACTCTCACCTGGAGCATTCAATTGCACCCTGGTGGTTTCCAAAACTGAAAAAAACAATTCTCTCCTGCTTTCGTAAATAGATTAAGAGCTAGTATTTTCACAGTTTTACACCTTGGATTTCAAGAAATCTTGAGCTTATAAAATGTAGAAAATCTCCACGTGCACGTTTAAAAATCACACTTAAGAGTTAAAACTCTCTGTGCTTCAGATGAACTTAGTTAAGTTTATTTTGCCACTCTGGCCCTCAAAATGTTGAATGCACTGTCACTATTGCAAGAAAAACCTGAAAACAAAATGTAACATTTGGGGCAACTGCCACAGGAACCTCTGAATCACAACCTTTATTGTGTTTAACGCCAGCAGTTGAGCCAAATTTTTAAAGTCCACTGCAAAATCTATCTACCTTCCTTTCTTCCGAAAGGCAAAAAATGATTTTTGTAGTTTAAGCTGAGTAGAAAAGGGCAAACGATAATTCCATGCAAAGTTGAACACAGAAGTCTCGAATGAAGCAATGGAGGAAATGGCAGTAGATTCTCACACTCTACCCCTTTGTTGTTTCTTAACAACATTTTTGTTTTGACGATATGGATGCATTAAATGGAAGGATAACGGACAGCTAATCTCTAACAGTCCACTTAGTTCATAATGCCAGAACAAAGCTTTCGTTTAGGGCCAAGTAGTTATCCCAATGTTCCTTCTTAGGGTATCCAGTTTACTTACGTGGCTCTGATTTTGTAATGAACATAACACAGAAGCATCCAGGAGGCACCTATCATCTGTTCTCTCCTTCCTGTTGGAGCAGATCACTTCCTAATAGGGACGTGTTACCAAAGCCTCCATGTATTTGCCCTAACAATCTTTCTCCTCTTAGGGAGGAAGGCATCTTCCTACTTCACAATTTTGTCTCAACTTTCAATTAATCCTTTTTCTTTTCTAATTATGGTTCACAAAAGCTAGAACAATATTAACTGCGAAAAGAATAGAAAAATTAACTCCAATTTGGAGTAGGAGGAATCCCTTTATTAAATCAATTGCTCCTCGTTACAGGTTATAAAGGTGGCAAACCAAGGAATTAAAGATGGGAGATTACATTATAGAAGGTAGGAAATAGGAATGGTTTAAATTCTCTCATCATTTAGTGGCCTTTTTTCAAATCTGGTAGATTTCATAAATTTTTTCCAGGATATTTTGCTAGTTCAGAAATAATTTATTTTGGATGTACAGATCATAGTCATAAATTAGTGAAGGCAGCATATAGAACTGAAATTTAGCACCCAACACAACCCCGTGATTCATGCTTTCAGACAAACTTTAGCCTAGAATGGATACAGAGCTAAGATCTTCTGACCTGGGAGTACAGAAAGGCCAGAAAATGTTTGGACTTGTATGCCTTCGAGTTTTGTTTAGTCAAACAGTGAAATATACGTAAGTCCTTAATGATGAACAGAATTATTAATGCAACCCAGAAGGCAAAGCCCACAGTATTGCTGAAATCATAAACAAAAGATGTTTTCAACTAACTCAGACCCTTGCAAAGATTTGTCATACGGTCTAATCATCCGAAAAATGCCAACTGTGACATATTCTTGACTTTTTAAGGGAGATTTACAGCAATCTGCTTTAATATTGCGTATCTGTTCTTGGACTATGGTGGTCCTGCTTCACACATCCTCTAACTGGTTGGCCTATTCAAAGAAAAGTACATTTGTATTTCTTTTAATTTTACCCTCTCCTCTTCTAATACCTAGTAAGTGTTATGACCTATTAGAAATTCTGAGTTTTTTGTTGATGTTAAAACATTTATGGGGGTGGGGGATTGGGGAGGGATAACATTAGGAGGAATACCTAATGTAGATGACAGGGGGATGGATGCAGCAAACCACCACGGCATGTGTATACCTATGTAACGATCCTGCATGATCTGTACATATACCCTAGAAGTTAAAGGATTAAAAAAAATTAAAAAAAATAAAAAGCCAAGACTAAAGGGAGATTTGATTAGTATGTATTAATAAAATCATGTAAAATAAAAATAAAATACCTCAGATAAGCTGTTTTTTCCTCTCATGGGAAATATGCATTTTATGTCAGTTAGAAGCAACAGGTCACTCTTCAGATATCAAAATAATATTCTTGTTTCATAGCCAGTAAGATAAAGTACCATATTAATTGTTTCCTCTTAATATACAGAAATGAACAAGACGTCAAAGGAATAAACAGTATGGCAATTGGGTATTCTGCAATAATAGTTACAGCTCATACTAATTACCTTTGTAAACAGAAATATTTTCACATCTGATGTAATAAAGTGCAGTAAGTAGTTAAAAAAATTACATAAGAAAACTCAAGATAATGATGCTTTAAATCCAAATATCACCTAGCATCATTAAACTGGGATCCATTGTCAACCATCACAAAATGAATGAACCCCTTAAAGCTTATGTGAGATTGTGTTTGCATGTGCATGTGTACATGTTTCCAGGGTAGGATTCCTTGCTGCCCATCTGTTCACTAGGCCAAGTATCAGTAATACCAGGCAGGTAAAGAACTACTGGATCTTTAAATAATGTGCTATTTGTCTACAAAAACTAAATATTTATATTTTCATAATAGATTTTCATTCCCAAGGATAAAATGAACATATATATTAACATTAAAATACGTATGTTTGCTGGAAGAAAGCAGAGCATAAAAGCATATAGTGCTATGGGTTTTAATAGAATCCTATGAAGACCTATTTGTTTTTGAAGGCAGTGACGGAGCGGGGGTCCACTATGGACGGAATGTGAGTGATGAATATGGCTTCAGAGGCACAGGACAGCTTTTAAGCTAATGCCTAACAAACTTCTTAATTTTCTAAGTAACTTAATTAAAACCTGAAAACACTAAAATCTCTTGTTACATACTTCCCACTGGTATGTAGCAAGATCTGTTTATTGAACTTGGTAAACATTCAGAAGGTAAGGAAGTAATAGTACTGAGTGGCCTTACCAAAAGAGCATACATGTCATTCAGCATAGTTTATAAGATTCTGTTCAACAGATGCTAACTTTCCCATTCTCCTTACCATCCACTGTTACTGGGTTTGCCTTCAGAAGTGCTCAAGTTAATAAGTTTCCCCTCACCTATGTATACAGAACTCAAGTAAAAATAAATGAATGGTGAATAAATCAATAATAAATATATAAGTATAGAGCAATTATTTACTTTTCTAAAAAATGACTTTTTTTGGCTTGGCAGTCTTTTAACTTTTAATTCCACTCTGATTAGCTTTATAAAATTTTGATTATATTCAAGACTTGCTGGTGGAATGCCTTAACATTACAATATTCATCTCTCCACATATCAAGAACTCAGTGAATAATTTTTAACTTATTTATTATCAGTTTCACTGAGGTACAGATGTCTGATATTTACTTTGGAGATACATGCTATATACGTATATTTTACAAGATAATTTCTTTTGCAACAAAAAGCGATGAGTAGAAATAATTGGTTTGTTGGGTGACGGGCAATTAGCAGTATCATATAAAAGCTCAGGTTTAGCGTCTCAATTTCCTTTTTGCTTTAGAAAACAAAGTTACATCGACACCCACATTGGTTAGTTTGGTTTAGTTGTGATCCACATCACATAATGGCTAAAATTTACTTATGAGGTGGTTAAAACCTCCTCATGCCATCACCTGTTTACCTGTGACAAAGTACCCATTAATTCCTACCCTTTTTATCTCCAACGACTGCTGGTTCTTGTTGAACATTTATTGCTCTACTGCTGGAATTTACCAAATAGCCTTGAGCAAAATCTCAACTTAGTGATGAAAGCATGCTCTTTAATAAAAGAGTCTCACGGCATTCATGTTCTAACAAAGAATTCTATGAAGAAATTTCCAGAGATTTCAGCAAAAACTGAACATTTGGCTGAACTATTCAAAAATGAGAAAGGAAAGAAGGGTGCCAATGCTATAGAAACTGTCAACTTTTTTTGTTCAATTAAACTGACAGCCTGAGTGTGAAGCAGCAGATACAAGCATGACACGAATTTTAGTGTAGGATAAGATGGTTTCAATCACAAGACGCCGGACAAATCAAAACAACACAACTGGCATAGGTAGACAGATGTACAGGTAAATGTTTCCTAATTCTCACTTCCCCTTAGAAAATGCAAAAGTTGTTGAAGTCAGAATAATAATCATGATACTATCTAATGAAAGATTTAGACTATGTATCTGTAAAAACACTAATCTCAGAATGACAGAAAGGTTTGGCTATAGGTATCCCTCATCTTTAAAACAGTTCAATTCTTACCCATTAGGGGCTGCTAAGGTTTTCCAGACCTAGGGCTACAACAGAGAATTGATTTAAATAAAGAATCCCTATCCAGCCTTTGGTTTAACTGTACAAGATCACATTAAATCTAATTTCTCCTCAACAGTCAGGACATATCATCTTCTGTCTGTGTAGGATAAACAGAACCCTGACAGTTACAAGACGAAAGTCTCAGACAGCATTTAGTTCTTCTTTCATGAAGCTTTGAGTAGCTTCAGTACGAGCCCTGACAAAGTAAAAAGCAGGAAGTACGTGACTGCAGAGAGCAGGTTAAAAAATGATGAATGCTTAGCTTTAAGTATTTAATTTGGTAGCTTTTGGAGGCCTCCAAAGTTGGTGGAAGTTAACCACGTGTACTGCAACTCTGGAGAGGCGCTTAATTTTTCCAGAGAGAAAAAGTGCTAACTCCTTGATTTTCCAAGGAAAAGCCTTAGGAAAGTAAAAAGGTTAAGGGGTTGGTACTATGAAGAGCCACTAGCCTTAAAGAGAGTAACAGTTTATTCTGAGTGCAAAGACACAGCTCTGCTCAACACTTTTTTTCCCCTGGGGAAAACATCTGTTTTAATAATTGTAATATTTCAAGTATTTACTTCATTTTCTAACTTTTAATTTTGATACTGGGTCTTGCTTTGTTGTCCAGGCTGGAGCACAGTGGCGCCATCACCGCTCACTCTAGCCTCGACTTCCCAGGCTCATGTTCCCACCTCAGCCTCAGAGTGGCTGGGGCTACAGGTGTGTAGCACCATCATGCCTGGCTAATTAAAAAAAAAAACAACTTTTTTTTTTTGTAGAGATAGGGTCTTTCTATGTTGCCTAGGGTGGTCTCAAATTCCTGGGCTCAAGGGATCCTCCTACCTCAGCTTCCCAAAGTGCTGGGATTACAGCTGTGAGCCACCACGTCTAGCCCAAAGCATTTATTTTAAATACATATGCATATATACATATGACTCTAAATATGAGTCAAATAATGGATTTTTAGGTTGACCATTCCGTGTATTTGTCTATAAGTACATAATAAAATAAGAAATGTGAAACATACAGTATATTCAGACACAGGGATTCACACAGTGAAATTCCGTAGTAGAACCAGGAATTCTAGCTGCACAAAAACAACATCTTATAACACTTTCCATGTTTAGATTTAAAAACTGGGTAAAAGTATGATTTAAATCTGAGCTTCAAAGAGACTGAAACAATCCACTTTATTTTGGAGTCCTATGTTTGCAAAGTCTGAGAATATATGGTAGAATTTGAAAAAGGTTAGAGAGAGAATTATTCTAAGTGATAACATCTACAAAATCTATAGAAAGAACACTTTCTGTAGATTTACTTATATTCAAATAACAGTTACTGAATACAGTAGTCTGTATTTTCCAGGCATGGTGGTAAGTATGAAGATTACAGAAATATTTATGTATCACTCCTATTACAAGATGTGACCTTTTTCAGACAACCACCATGCTCCGGATTTATGTCTTCAAGAGAAATGTATGGAAGTCCACGAGAAAGGATTTAAAATTTTCTTATACTTCCCAAAGTGCAGACCTCAGTGTCAGGTCAAGCCATATAACATTAAAACTTAAATGAACACCTAAAGATGGTAACTTAACAAAAATGGCAGGTAATGCCCCCTAGACTCTAAGCCTGTGACCACCCAGCCACATTTTATTACAAAGGAAAGATTTAAAGGTGAGTGATGGTGGCTCATGCCTGTAATATCGGCTCTTTAAAAAGCCAAGGTGAAAGGATCACTTGAGGCTAGAAGTTTAAGACTAGCCTGTGTAACACAGCGAGACCGTCTTTACAAAAAATTTTTAAGAATTAGCCACATGTGTGGAGCACCTGTAGATCCATGAGTTTGGCAGTTGTAAGTCCTCATTTGTTTCCCCCTTTCAGGAATCAGTGACCTTCACTTGATGTCTAATACTTCACAGAAACATGGTTTATATATTAATACATTGTCCGTTTACTGGTTGTTCAGGCAGGAGAGTAAATCCAGCTCTTCTCACTCAATCTTGGCTGGAAATAGAATTCTTTGTGCATTTTATGCAACTTAACCAGAAAGTCACACACTTGTGCTGATTTAACCTCATCATTTTGATTTTTCTTATGAAGTTATAGTGCATAGAAAGCCAGGAGGAGCCATTAAAGAGCTCATGGCATTCTTCCAATAAGTAAGATACTACTGACTCTGTTCTACCGATGATATCACTGCAACCTCGGGAGATGGACTGGCTGGTTCAGGGTGACACTGTTTGGAAGGGACAGGGCAGAGCTGTGAGTCACTGCATTTCCTTCTCACTAGAACAAGCTTCCTCTCTGAACAAAGCTTTTGGAAAAAAATATTCATATTAGCGTTTTCATTTTCTATTTGCCAAAAATCTCTATCTTAGCAAGGCACTTGTCAGGAAATTGTTTTTATATCTCTGCAGAACGAAAGTTTCTTGGTTCCTCTTTTTTTTGGAGAACACGCTTTCAGGAGAGGAGCTGTGTGATCATTTGCCACAGCAGGGTAGCGTGGTGGGTGCTGAGACCAAAACCTTCATAGCAGACACTTATGAAGCATTCCAGCTGAAAGTCCAATCTCCAAATTAAGATCTTCACTAAATGGGCATTGATAGGACTAAAAATAAGATGAGGACTGAATGGAGGCTTTAACAAATGTACATTTAAACTCTCAGTTTAGTCTCATCAGCCATTACAGGAAAGGCAGTGGCAAGAATGCTTGCCAAAGTGTCATATTTTATCAAAAGGGATAATTTTAGAGTGGTTGTAATCATGCTTGTTGTGGGCCTCTGTATCACTTCACAAGGAATTAGACAACACATTCATTTGAAATAAAAATTAAAAACTGGATCAGGAAGAAACATTTTACTGTCAAAATCAGATCACTGTTGCTGATCTAAGGATTCCTGTTAAATTCCTACTTCAGAATTCCCCTCCCTCCCTTCCTTTTTTCCTTTCTTCCTTCCTTCCATTCTGTCTTTCTTTTTTGAGACAGGGACTTGCTCTTTCACTCAGGCTGGCATGCAGTGGCCCAGTCACAGCTCACTGCAGTCTTAACCTCCTGGGCTCAAGCGATCCTTTTGCCTCAGCCTTCTGAGTATCAACACAAATAAATAAGATATCAACACAAATAAGACAGCAGAGCATCATCTTTCAAGTAGTGGAAGAAAAACCTGAATCTAGTATTTTATACCCAGCAAAAATATCTTTCAAAGCCAAAGGTATAAAAACGATATTTTCAGTCATAGCCAAGCAAAAGATTTCATCACCGACTTAAATGCACCCTGAGACTTTTTTTTTTTTTTTAAAGGACAGGGATGCCCTTTGTCACCCAGGCTAGACTGCAGTCACGCAATCACAGCTCACTGCAGTCTCGAACCCCTGGGTTCAAGTGATCTTCCTATCTCAACCTCCTGAGTTGCTGGGATTGCAAGCACAAGCCACCAAGCCCAGTCTCCAAGACATTTTAAAGGAAATCCTTCAGGCAGAAGGAAAATGATACCAGCTGCATCTGTACAAAGAATTTAGAGCACCCAAAATGGTGACTTCATAGGTAAATATATGTTTTTTATTTAATTTACAGCTCATTAAAAGATAACTGACTGTTTAAAGAAAAACAGCAACAATGTAGTAAGGAAAAAGTATGACAACAACTTCTTAGAGTGAGAGAGAGGGGAAATGGAAATACTTTTGGTAAGGTTCTTTATCCTATCTGTAAAGTGGTATATCACTTGAACTGGTATAATATCATTGTGACAAGTTTAGAATGTTTTCTATAAACCTTAAAGCAACCAGTAAAATAACAAACTAGTTACAATCTACAAACCAACTTTAAAAGAGATAAAGTAGAATCATAAAAAAATTCTAATTAATTCAAAAAAGAAGGAAAAAGGTTAAAGAACAAATAGAAAAAAAATAGCAAGATGACAGATTCAGTCACAACCATATCCATAACCTCATTCAGTGTGCATGGTCTTCTCAATCAAAAGGAAAACACAAGACCCGGTTATATGCTACCTACAAAAAATACGCTTCAAATATAAAGACAAAGAAGTTCAATAAGAGTACAAGGGTGGAAAAATGCACCATGTTAATATTAATCAAAAGAAAGCTGGAATAGCTTTATTAATATTAGATAAGGTGGATTTCAGAGCAAAACATTACAAAGGATAAAAAAATCATTTTATAAGCAGAGGCTCAAAGATTGCCTAACAGCCGTGAACACTTACACACCTAAAAGCACAGCCTCAAAGTATACAAAATAAAAACAGATAGCACCGTTTAGAAAAATGGACCAGTCCAAAATCACAGGCAGAGCTTTTACTATCCCTTACTCAATGACAAACAGAAAGAACAAGTGGCTGGGCATGTGGCTCACACCTGTAATCCCAACATTTTGAGAGGCCGAGGTGGGCGGATCAACTGAGGTCAGGAGTTTGAGACCAGCCTGGCCAACATGGTGAAAACCTGTCTCTACTAAAAATACAAAAATTAGCTGGGCACGGTAGCACATGCCTGTAATCCCAGGTACTTGGGAGGCTGCTGAGTTAGGAGAATCACTTGAACCCAGGAAACGGAGGTTGCAGTGAGCCAAGATTGCACCACTGCACTCCAGCCTGGGCGAAAGAACAAGGCTCCATCTCAAAAAAAAAAAAAAAAAAAGAACAAGTGAACATAAATTACACACTCATGCTCAGAACGTTCCTTTTGTTCCAAGTAAGCTCTCCCACAGAATGCTGGTGAAGAAATCTATGCTTGCAGCACTGAGCAAGCCATTTTGGGCAATGGTCGCTGAAAACCACAAATAAATCTCATCATTGTTAATACCATGACTGATACATGCTTCCCGCGAGAGAATATGGTCATTGCTCTGAGATGGAAATTTGAGTTCTAATTCCTTTCGGTCCACTAAAAATTCTTACAACTCAGCCACATCTCAACTTTCCTTGACCTTAGTTATACTGTTATACTTACATGATGAGGGGGCTAGGCAAGGTTACTTCTAAAATCCTTTGCTATGGTGTGAATGTTTATGTCTCTTCATATGTTGAAACACAGCCACAATGTGATGCTATTTGAAAGTGAAAACTTTGGGAGACAATTAGGCATGAGGACACAGCCTTCAAGATTAGGATTAGTACCCTTATAAAAGAGGCCCCAGAGAGCTCCCTTGCCCATTCCGCCATATGATATAGCAAAATACAAACAAAAACAAAAGATGAAAAAATATAAGTTCTATGAACCAGGAAGCAAGCTTTCACTGGACAACCAAACCTGCTGATGTCTTGATGTTGGACTTCTCAGCCTCTCCAACTGTGAGAAACAAACTGCTGCTGATAAACTACCCAGTCTATGGTATTCTGTTATAGCAGACTGAAGGGACTGGACGACATTCTTCCGGCTTTTGTGTTCGAACTTGAACTATGCCATCAATGGTCAATATTAAATCAAGTCAGGGCTTATACTGTGAGTCCCTGGGAATCCATCTGGCTGCTCTGTGGAGAAGTGCAAGTGCCTACTGTGCAGAGATGGCCCTGTGAAGGCAGTTGCCCTGTGACTCTTTGACCTTCAAGATGGAATGGACAGGGGTTGAACCTGTGAATAACGGCGCTCAAGGCATTTCCTCTCATTCTTTTTGCATGGCTTCCAGTTCCCAGTGTCCTACCCTTACTGTCTGTGCCGTGACCTGAAGTGAGATCTCAGCTGCAGTGAGACCTACCCGAGGAGGAACAGCCTGCAGAGCGGTGATGTAGTTCTCCAGGGCCAGGCGGCGGCGGTCATTGAGCATGGCTTCCACTCTGGCCATGTGCGTCTCCACCAGCTGCTGTCTCTCGTTGGCTGCTTCCTGTTCCAGAGATTCCACTTTCTCCTGAAAATGCTGCCATCATAAACACATATGTCAATGGGGACTGAACAAGTAGGATGAAGCAGCAATTTCAAGTCTTCTAAAAGGGACATCCTATTCCAAGTGATAAAAAGTATCCTGAAGACTGCCTAGTCATTCCAACATTTTTACTAACTCTGCATGTTTTATAGGTTGCTTCACTTTCTGGCACTCTCCAGCCCCCATCAAACCTACTTTCTCATTGAAAATCAGTATTACATAGGCTCCCTGAAGACTGATTTGACCAGTAATAATGTTGGATAAATACATGCACTCTTGAAATTCTTATATTACATATTAAAAAAAAATTCCTCTCTTACTAAAAATACTGCAAGTAATTGACCGTAATAAACTTTTGGTTTACTTAAGGTAATTTTGAGACTGGTTTTAGTCAAAAATTCCAATTCTCATAATTTTTGCCAGAGGGAGAAGCAGCAGCAGATTATGGTGACTGAAAAGATATATTATTAATAAAAAGTAGACTGCAAGTAACAATGTGAGTTTTATGGCAATGAATTATAACTTGAAATAACTGGGAGCAAATATAAGGCAGGATTTAAGCAACTCAATTACTAGGCAATGATTAATAACAGTTCCAGGTCATGGGACTATGAACAATCACACCTGAGGTTCTGGCCGATGCTGGTAAACCTACAGACGCTCATTAAACAGACTGCAGGCATGTGATGTTTGGTAGGAAATGGGTTCAAATTTTACCTGGATAACTGCTTTCTTATCAGCTTTAGGCAAGTTCTTTGCTTGACGTTCTGCCTCTTCCCATTCTCTCATGACCTATAAATTAAGAAAACATTTAGATTTAAAATCATAGGTTCTTCCTATGAATACAGACTTAACAAGGATGGATGATTACGTTTTTCTTCTATTTTTGTCATTTTAGATATTTAAAAAATATATTACCTATCCGTTCCTATCTGAATAATATTTGACCTCCCACTAGGATATAAATGATTAACCACAGTGGCATATTAAACATAAATGTTCACATTTATTGCAAGAATATAGTCTTTTAAGTCAAGGTTGGTCTTTTTCCACCCTGAGAACTTGGAGATAGTTATTTTATTTGATGTGAATAAATACCAGCAATTCATAGAAGGCATACACTAACTGCACAAGGTCTTCCAAAATTAAACTGAACACGTAAGTTTTATTCTCTTATGAAAGCAATTTAAACCATTTTAAACTGTATATTTTGAATTTAAGAAAATATAACATTGTGTGTGTGTGTGTGTGTGTGTGTGTGTGTGTGGTGAATACAATGCCAAAAAGAAGTACATAATAGAGGAAGTAAAAGAAGACTTCTGTTGTCTGATATCCTAAGACCTATCCCTTTAAACAAATGGGAAATTAGGGCCTTTTGAGCTTGCTGACTTAAGTTATGAACAGTAAGGATTACTCCAAATCCTTCTAAAAACTCTAAAAACACATAATATTCTGAATGTAACAAAAATGTATTTTTTACAGGTAGCACTAATTTAGTAACCAGTTGCTATGGTTTGAATGTATCCCCTAAAAAGCATGTGTTGGAAACTTAATCCCCAATGCCACGATTTTGAGAGGTAAATCCTGTAAGAGATGATTCAGTCTCTGTCCTCACGAATAAATTAGTATCATTATTGGGGGAGTGGGTTGTTATAAAAATGAGTTTGCCCTCCTTTTCCTTTCTTTCTTCCACCAAAAATGACGAGAGCACGAAAGTCCTCAACAGATGCCAGTACCATGCTCTTGGACTTTCCCCCTGCAGAACTGTGAGGCAAATTTTAAACTTTTTTCTTTTATAGATTATCCAGTCTGGGGTATTCTATTACAGCAACACAAAATTGACTAAGATACCAGGTGAATCTGTTTTGTAGGAAACAAATGCTTCCTGCTATCAACTTTGATGTTCACCTGGATTTTCCTGGGAGAAGTTCACTCATTAGCCTGATACAAAAAGTAAAAGTCTGTATCTCTTTATGTTGTTCAAAGAAAATATTAACTTCTTACCACCTACAGCTGCCTTTTCAAGCGTATTACAAACAGAGTTTGTTTAAAGTGCAACTTATAACTGACCTAGGTAAAATGAAGAAAGAAAGATCAAGAAAACAAAATACTGGCCTGCTGTCAGAGATGTACTTGCATACTTTGTATACTCCCAAAGCATTAGAAAACTTGATTACTGTATTATAAGAGTCTGTTATTTGTAGGTATTTAGCCCTAAAAAATAGACTCTTGTAATATAATTCAAGATGGAAAAGAAAAAGAGGCTTAGAAAAAATAACTATGGATAGAAAACTTCTGTGAGACAATACCACATCAAATCACCATGTGGGTTCCTAATGACAGATTTTATTGTCCATTAGCATTAATTCTTTGTAGATGACAGGCAACTAGCTGCTTCTTGTTGTTTTGGTAAAATTATGGAGAAAACAATATGGAATAAATAGTCCATTATACTCGAAAAGCATATCAAAAATAGTCTCAAGGTTCACAGCAAAATTGGGACAAATGTCCTGCTGCAATGAGCAAGAATAGAACAGGCAAGAAAAGAAACATATTGTCCCATTTGCTTTGGTGCATCTACCAAGTTAATAAAGGGCACTTGTGACAGCAAGGGGGATATTGAAGACTATCTTTGCTTTATAGGTGAGATAAGCCTTGCAAAATAAATATTTCAGTTTCCTGCTTTGGGAATGTTCACAGTGGTAGTACTCTACCAACAGTTCTTCAAGCAAGGAATCTCAAAATTAGTTCGAGATAGACGTTCAATGTTTTACTGCAATGTGAAAACTGATTTCCCATATTACATTTACATTTTTTCCATCTTACCTTGTACACTCAGAACCTGGACTTTAAGCTGGGTGGATTTATGAAATAATTAAAGAGATGTATTTAGCTAATGAGTTGAAAATAAGCATTACTCTAAAAATTAACTGAAATTTAGATTTTCAGAACAATTTAACAATATCCTATATCCCCACAAATAAAAAAATCACCTGCATTATCACACTAAGAGTACCGCAAATGAATATACACTAGATGTAGGCTGACCATCTTCCTACAAACAGTGAATTTCACTGTGGGACTGGTAACAAATAGCATTACTGCTGACCCTGTATTAAGTGCTTTACAAAATCTATCTAATTTAATTGATTCCTCACAACAGCTTATGAGATTAGCCAGGGCCATCCCATTTTATGAACTAGGTTAAGGTGCCAGCTCAAGGCTATACAGGTAAAGGGAGAGGGAAGAATATAAACCAAGATCTTTGTGGCTCTAAAGATCATGCTTTTGTATCCTGGTACCCAATTTTCTATTATAAAATGGAAAATCCATTAGGTGAACTAAGTTTATTTATATTTAGCAACAGGAGAAAGGGGTACTCTTAAAATGCTGCTGCTTATCTTAACAATAAAAGCCTGAGTTGGGTCAGCTTTCAATGTGAAGGACTTCATTTTAAAGATATATTAAAACTGCTAAGTTCGTAAGTAATAAAAGTGCACATATGGTTCAGATGCTGATTTCTATTGGCTAGATGCTAGTCACGACATATAGCAACAAAAATCTACAGGATTCGAGTTATAACCCACAATGGCAACAACAAACCAAAAATTCCAAAATCCTCTGTATTTGTAGGAAAACACAGAACAAAAACTACAATAAAACTTAATTAAAAAAAAAGACCTACAATTTAAAAAAATTTCAGGATCGAGCCCTTGCAATGGATCTATGTATTATTTTCTTTTTTTTTTTTTTTTTTGAGACGGAGTCTTGCTTTGTCACCCAGGCTGGAGTGCAGTGGAGTGATCTCGCCTCACTGCAACCTCTGCCTCCTGGATTCAAGTGATTCTCCTGCCTCAGCCTCCCAAGTAGCTGGGGCTACAGGTGTCCGCCACCACGCCCAGCTAATTTTTGTATTTTTAATAGAGACAGGGTTTCACCATATTGACCAGGCTGGTCTTGAACTCCTGACCTTGTGATCTGCTCTCCTTGGCCGCCCCAAGTGCTGGGATTACAGGTGTGAGCCACCACACCTGGCCAAATTATCATTTTAATGGAAATCAGTCACACCTGAAACTAACAGAGAATTCAAAATCATTTTCTTAATGGGATCAAAGATGACCAAGATATACTAGGAGAAAATGTCCAGGATTAAAAAAACACAAAATTTAAAAATAAGTAACGACTAAGTAGGTCCAAAAATGAAATGCAACGTTAGTAAAACTTATACAAACTTAGAGGCACTAAAAGGAGTTTACAATCCAGCTAGAAAGGTAACGCAGGTATATCAAAATATCACTAATAAAACCGAGGAACAAATATTTAGGATTAAATGAAATGTAAGAGCAACGGCTGCCTGTCTCATTCTGAGTGTGATGTGGGGTGTAAAGAATGCGTGAGTGTGTCAACATGAAGAGGAGTGAAAGGGCATTTCCAGAATAAGTCAGGGCCGAGAGCAAAAGCAAGCCCCGGGCGAGATGAGCAGATGGTGAGCGGAGTGGCTTGATCTGAACAGCAGCTGAACACTGTACAGAAGACAGGGGTAGCAGTTGAGAAGGAAGAGGTGGTAGGAAGACCAGAATCAGGGTACAGGGGTAGGCGCTGAAAATGACAAGCTGAGCATTTGGTGTTTATTTTTGTCATTGTTCTTTTTTTAAGATTTCAAGTGCCTAGAAGTGGATTTTTGAGGGCACAAGTAGCCTCTGAAAGCTTTGTAAAGAAGGGAGATAGGATGTAAATTTAAAGGAGGACGTTTCAGTGGCAATAAATATGACTCATAGTCCTCCAATGCTTTCGAACTGCCTATGTCTTTCCTAATGAAAAATCCTATTTTTTTTGGGCATCAGGTGAAAACTCACTAATTCCCTGTGGCTAGCTTTCTAGTTCAATTTGCTTTTAGGTTTTCATCATGGGAAATCACTAGAACTGCACATTATATTCCAGAGCCAAAAGTATTGTGATTGTAAGGCTTTTTTCCTCCTTATGTTATTATACCAAAGTAGATCCAAATATTGTTATTCATCTTAAGCCAAAAAAAAAAAAAAAGGAAAAGTATCTGTGTTGTACCTTTCTGGATATATTATTAGTTTTATGTTTTCAAGTGTAGGTTTTCTTATTATTCATGTGAGGCCAAAAGGTCAGGAGATGATGATCATGGAAAAGATAGTTTATTACTCACAGCTCCCAAGAAGCAGGTACATACCACTACAGGCAGGGTCATATGGGAAGCACCAGGGTTGGTCAGGAGGGGAAAATATGGGCAAAAGCCTTTTACTGTGATTTTCATGGAAAGAATGGGGGAGGCAGGGTAAGCAGGTTTAGGACTGACTTGTTCAAATAATGGTGATAGTGCAAGGGGTTGTCCCTACTTGTCTGGTACCTGGCTCTGGGGTGATCAGAGCAGAAACAGTGGCCCAGAGTATAAGGGCCATATAAAGAAGGTGGCTGGGAGTTAGGAGCTTTTGACTGATTGGTTTGCATGTGAAAGGCGTGCTCAGAATCCACTCATTTACCATCTCTAGGAGCTGGTTAGCCCTGGGAGGAAGGAATCTTCCTGGGGTCAGCAGGGACTCAGGTCAGAAATTACAGGAAAGCAAGATTAATTGCCTACTAAAGACTTACTGTAATCTTAGAAAATATGCAGCAGCCTAATTCAGGAATTGCATTTAATGTCTCTCAAGAGGGCTTTGAAGTATCTGTGCTAAGTATGTCAAAAATTATTCCTATCTTCTGATATTTACCACAGAATATTAACACTAAAAATGAATGGCTTACTTTAGCCTGAGATCTTTATTCATTCACTTATATGTCCTACCTTTTTTCCTCCTAGGTTTGTAGACTACAAATTAGAAAAGTGACTGGCAAACAATAATATGTCCATATATGTTGACTGAATGAGTGAATGAATGAGGAACCTAAGCAAGGGTTAAAATTCTCTGTATTATTAAACTCCAATACAACATCTAGTGCCTGGTGGTAGACACAGCTTAAATTATAGTTGATAGTATTATATATGGATTAGCCATGTTTTAATCACAAATTATTTTTTCATTTGCTTAATAAAGGATCTGCTTAAAAAAACCAAACCAAACCAAACCAAATCAGAGTTGTTTTTTTTCAAGCAAAGTATAGTGAACGAAATATTGTACTAGGAGCAAGAAAGGCCTGGATTCTCAATGTTGTCTCTGGCTCACTGATTTTGCTTTGTGCTAAAATGGGAAGCCACTCTCTTAAACCTCTATTCTATCAGTTAGGAAACTAGATGAAATAATCACTATGGTTCAGCTCAGTTTTAAGTCTGTGGTTCTGTAGACTGTAAACAATGGTAGGTTCACAGTTATAACAGGCTGGGATTTAATACAAAAACTCATCTTTACTAAAGAGCATTTTGATGGATTTTAATTTACAACATGTTGATTTCAGGTACTACATATACACAGAATAATAATGCCAAGTACCTTTCCTCACTAGAGAGAATGTTATAGACATCACTTAATTTGTGCTTACAAAATCTAACTATACCTGGATCTTTCCTAGGCAGCATGTTCATGGAGGATGCAAAAAACCCACAAACTGTGCCCACACAGTAAACATTTAAAATTAGAACTTTACATCTTTGAAGATCTTGATAAAGCCAGCAGGCCCCTTCGGAGACCGGGGCAGAGGCAAGCTGAGGTTTCTTGATACCGTAGGGCTGAATGATGGAAGTGCCAGACTTACCTGGGACATTCTCTCTCGGTGCTTGGCCTCAAGCCTCTCTTTGGCTTTCTGGAAATGGGCATGCTCGTTCTCATCCCCAGGTGTCTCGAGATACTTGTCAACGGCATCCGGGGTACTGGCTGCTGTTGTAGGAACTATAAAGTAGAAGAGAAGGAGGTCTGAGAAGAAAAAACCGACAGCAACAGAATATCCACCCATTTAAAAGAAAGCCACGTTTTCAGTATTTCTCAGAACAGGGAATTTAGTAAAGCAGCACATACAAGATATTAATGCTGTTGAAGAGAACACTATGAGACACTGTGAGGCACAGTAAGGATGTGTTTCACCACTCCCAAGTGCAGAATGAAGGAAAAATATTTAAAAGGGTCCATTTTGCAATTACCATTAGAGTTCTTTATGAGACAAGCATGCAAAGAGCAAAAACAGCTGGTGCTTAATAGACATGTTTTTTCCAAATCCCCATGCTTTCCTAAATTAATATTTTGCAGTCATGAAAGTAAATGATTATATCATCAATATCATAATATCATACATTAAGACTCCTGCAGAAACCAGATATCTGAAATTAGCCTGTTGCAGAATAACTGCACCCCAGAGAAAAAAGGTAGATTCTATGATGTATTTCAGATAACTTAATTACAAAGACAACCTTCATGAGACAGTATGTGGAACACTGCAAAAAGAAATATAAACATCAATAAACACATTTTTGAATCACAAAAGGACCTTTCTGCTTTCACAAATTTGGCCATAATCAGTGAATTCATTATGCTAGTTGTCAAAAAGAAAGGTGATTTCTATTTTGAATTCAACTAATACTGCTAAGCAATATTTGAATTGCAACGTATACTACTACATTATGTGAAAACATAAATATCCATAAAATTCAAGAGTATACTATAAAAATGTCCTAATTCATGGGCCAAGTGAATTATAATACCTATACAAGCAATTTCCTAAAAGATTAGTAATGACTAGTGAGAATCAGGAGTATTTATAAGCTTAAAAGAAAAAAGGATTTTGACTTAAGCATATTTAACGTAAAAAATAAAATGAGATGTTTTCACTGTCTTTTCAGGTCAAATCAACTGTTCATTCAAAAGGTTATTCAAATATCACCAATGTTCCAAGTATTCCTATCAAATTATTAACACTTGTGTATTACATTTGGGCTATAATATCTCAAAGAGGACTTGAACGAGAAGAATTTATGGCTAAATCATTTTGAAACAAAACCTGAAGTATGTCTTCTACAGCCTTCAAGAAAATGTCTGGAATCTTAACAATTCAAAGTTTTCAAAGATATTAACTAAAATCGGAAAGTTGTGAAATAATTAAACAGTATCCCTCTTAAAGAGAAACATTCATTTTGATTTTTTTTCCTCCACTTCAATTCTGATTAATAATCATTTTTCAAAAAATAAAAGCAGTTGAGTGTCTATCCAGATGTTGCTTTCAAGTAGAGGGAAAGAGGCAGGGCATATTCCTGGAACCTTTATAGAGCTGCGCCTATTTTCTCTGTAGCAAATGAGGGAGTAGTGTTCCTTCTTACATTGGCAGCAACAGGAAGAGGGAAGGAAGGAAAGAGCACGTGGGGGCTTTGCAATTAATCACATTTAGATTTGAATCCTATTTCTTTTTCAGATCAGCTGTGACCTAGGGCAGAACACTTAAGCATACCATGTTCCAATTTCTTTATCAAGCGGTGATAACAGGCCATATGACATGATGGGAGTGCTGGGCAAATGGGATATCATACCACATGTAAGTCATCTGGCAGAGGGTGACACACGGCGTAGCTTATACATGTTAGCGGCCTTCCCTCCTCCTCTGTTTATTACATCCTATTCAAATCCTAGAGCTAATGGTAACCATGAAAAAGTTCTGTTATTTTTATTTAAAACCACTAAAAATGTTTTGGCATAAGAGCGCAATAATAAAGTAACAAATAACAAAAAGACAAATTAAAAAAAATTTTAAATTAAGGAAAAAACAAAAGAAAATAAAAACACTTATTAATAAAAAATAAAATAGAACCACTGAAAATGAATTACAGGATCACAAAGTGAAACCTACAGAAAAAGTAATATGTATTTTTCAAAAAACGTTAGGTGTAGCCCACATAAGAAAAGGCCAAAACTATCAAAAATAAGTAAATCTTAACAATCCAAGGTCTTCGAAGATATTATCTAAAACCAGAAAGCTGCTAAATAATTAAACAGTATCTTTCATTTTAAAGAGAAACATGCATTTTGACTTTTTCCCTCCACTTCAATCCTGATTAATAATAATTTTTCAAAAAATAAAAGCAGTTGAGTGTCTATCCAGATGTTGCTTTCAAGTAGAAGGAAGGAGGCAGGGCATATTCCTGGAATTTGTAAGATTGAAACAATAATTTTGGATATTAAATCCTTTTCAGGAAAAAAAAGGTAAATGTTTTTCTGTGTAACTTCAAGCAAACCAGTATGCAAGTATTTTTTAACTGAATAGTTTCCCAACTTGAAATGAATGTGGCATTTAGCATTTAAAATGTGTTTTCCCTGGCTTTAGTCATTTTCTCATCTTAACTGGGAGAGCTCAAATGAGAACAAGTAAAAGCAGAAAATAAAACAATAAAACATTCTTTTGCACAGTTCAATCTGGCAGAATGACATGTTTAGGCAAACAAGATTTTATGTTTTAAACAAATGAAAATGTATAAATGTTTGGGGTTACACTCGCTGATGAAGACAGTCCTGGCTGTAACTGTTATAACCATAACATAAGCACCCCTTTGGAAAACTGGTATCATAAAACTACATAAGGAGGAATTTTTTTCAGTTCCTACGGTTTGTGAAAACTGTATAAAGGAAAGGAATAAAACACTGTAATTTGAATCCCTATAATCACATTGGCCTAAGTAGAAACGCACTTAGCAATGTAATAACAGAATAAATATGGAATAAGAATGTGAGGTATGTTTAACAGACTGAGGATATTAAAAAGGATAAAAATCTTCTTTTTAGGCACATGAAAATGAATGCGAATACTGTGTTACCAATTCATTCCATTGAATCCAGAGATATTTCTGTGATAATTTTCTGTGCCAGCTTGACTGGGCCACAGGGTTCCCAGATTAAACATTGTTTCTGAGTGTGTTTTTGAGGGTGCTTCTGGATGAGATTAGCATTGGAACTGTCACACTCAGTAAAGTAAGTCACCCTCCCCAACATGGGCAGGCATCACCCGATCTGCTGAGAGTCTGAAAACAAAAGGGCAGGGGATGGAGGAGTTTATCCTTTTTATTTGCTGGCTGACTGAGCTGCGATATTGGTCTTCTCTTGCCCCTGGACTGAAATGTACACCATTGTCTCCTCTGGTTCTCACACCTTTAGATTTGGACTAAATCATACCACCGGCTCTCCTGGGTCGCCAACTTGCAGATGACAGATCGTGGGACTTCCTCTTCCTATACATATATGTCCTGTTGGTTGTTTCTCTGGAGAACCCTGAGCAACACAATTTCTCTTCAAGTAAATCCTTGTCAGCAGTCCCAGTTACTTCCCATAGTTGAGGAAGTTGTGTCTCTTTTTATCTTTCACTCAAATTTTTCAGCCATTCATACAAAGCCCCCATCTCAATTAGTGTAAGTGAGTGAAATTATCCTGTATTCATACCAACCGGCAAACCAGATTACTGTCTAGTCAAGCAGAGAAGGACAGCATATGCTGATACTGTTAAATGAATTTAATAGTTTATTGCTATTGCTCTGCAGCTGGTGAGGAGGAAGGAGAGAACAATTTTAAGGTGGAATATGTCCAGAGAGCTCAACTTCCATTTCGTGAATATCCTTATATCCTAAAGAGATTACGTTAATAGAACTGACTACCATTTTGTGACAACATCCATGGAATGCCAGAGGTACCTGTGCCCTATGTCCTCACCCATCAAGGTACTTCCTTGCGGGAAGGGAGTGGGGCTCAAGCAATGTCAGGATGTGTCGCAGGACACAGAGGGAACAGGAAGCTGTACATCAGCAGGCCACTGGCATGTTTAAGGTTTAAAACAGAGGCCACTATAACCACTTAGAAAGTGGAAACAAACTGGCTTTAGGAGCGTTTATTTCTGTTTTGTATTTTAAACTTCCATAAAACAGTTTATCCTGTTCACAGACCTCTGAGGTTCCACAGAACCTCTGATAAAGGCTAGGATTTCCATGTTGGCCAAATGGTAACAGCCTCTATTCATCAGAGCCCACTGTGCTAGGCATGTTCCATGTGTTCTCATTTCATACATGGGAAGAAGAAAAAATGACCCTATTTTATTGCATAGAGATGCAACACTATCATTTAACATACTCATGTGCATCCCTAAACATAGACAAATAAAGTCTCTTAAGATCAAGTAAGTCATAAAAAGGCTGTAAAGCTATTTTTTTAGAGCAGCAGAGGGCTAATCTATTCAAATGCTGGGGCACTGGAAAGGGTATCTGTTGTTTTGTTTTGCTAACGAGAGCATAACTTGGCAAAAAAACACGTTTTGTTATGATGTTGTTGGCTTGTTTTCTATGAAACAGTTGTTCCTGCCCTGAACACTATCTGACAAATGACCTTCAACAGAAGTTGAGTCTTAAAGCAGGGATCAAGTGAAGAGCCCACGAGCCGGAATATGGAGGACGTTCCAGCCTTAGGCCCCTTCTCCAACATGCTCACTCATGCCTTCTGCAAGCAGGCTGGCTAGGTATGTTTCCCCTTGCACAGAAATCTAAACTTAAAATGAGACAAAACTCAGCGTTAAACATCCTTAGCTCTAGGTTTTGACCTCTAGATGCCTAGTCATTAGCAGCTCTACCAACATCACATGCACAAGCTTTTAACTTTTTCTCTTTTTATGAGACAGAGTCTCGCTCTGTCACCCAGGCTGGAGTACATGGCGTGATCTCAGCTCACTGCAACCTCCGCCTCCTGAGTTCAAGTGATTCTCCTGCCTCAAGCTACCGAGTAGCTGGGACTAGTCGTTCGCCAGCACACCCAGCTAAATTTTGTATTTTTAGTAGAGACGAGGTTTCACCATATTGGCCAGACTGATCTCGAACTCCTGACCTTGTGATCCACTCGCCTCAGCCTCCCAAAGTCCTGGGATTACAGGCATGAGCCACCACGTCCAGCCAAGCTTTTAACTTTTTAAATGACCTTTGTATTTATTTTAGTCTCCTAACACAGTCTTGCAGGGCACGGTAGGATATACAGGCTATTACCTCTCTTCCTTTATAATAGTGATTAATGTGTGTCTAAACACTCATAACAGATGAAAAAATATAATGGAAAAGCAGTTCCAATTTCTAGCACATTACTGCTTCAAGGTGAACATTCTGCTCCCAAATATACAGTAGCATTCTGATGACTAATGCCTTCTACATAAGCTACATCCTTGTTCTTTGCCACCCTGGGAAGTCAGAGATAGCAGAGCAGCTGAGACAGCAGCTCTGACGTGGACAAACGATCCTGCCTTCAGTGCACCTGTTCATCACTATTCCTCCAGCCCACCGACATTACAGCCCTTATTATATGTGAGGCACCTGGGAGACACCAATGAGAAAAACAGATGAAGTCCCTAGTCCTGGTGGCATTATATTCTAGGGAAAGAAACAATCTCCACAAGAATTTTTAAAAAGCCAATAAGTCACATTGTTAGTATGTGATTTATATTATGGAGAAAAAGAGGAAAAAGAAAAACAGAGCTGAGGGAGAGGGGAAAGGTAGACCGCAGGAAGTAAGCAACCAGGCAGAGTCTCAGGCAAGGAGGTGACATTTAGATCCTCCCCAGCTGGCTGCCGGAAGAACATGGTGGGCAGATGACAAAACTAGTATGGAAACCCTAAGAGTTGAGGCTGGCTGGCAAATTCCACGAGACCCACATGGCCAGAGCTGAAGAAGCAAGAGAAGAAGTAGTGGGAAAGGCAGGGAAGAAACGGGAGACATCATGTACAGGCTTGAAGCCATAGTAAGAACTCTGAAGGACCAACGTGAGCTGTCTGAGGAGGAGCATATGTGACAAAAGCAGAAGGAAGATCTTTTAAGAGGAGAAAGACAAAGGTGAAGGTGGCTTGGACCAGGGTGGCTGTCATGGGAGGTCGTTGCCCTTAGCCCCCTTCCCACACCAGAAAAGTCAGATTCCCTTCTTTTTCTCACACCAAATGCTATTACCCAAGAGATCTGAATATGAAAACGGGAGAAACTGCTTTCACGTGTGCGTGAGGGCTCATTTCAATTTTAATACTGATACATGGATGCTTGTCACAACACTGCCACTCACATTGCAATCTACTGTCAATGCCTGCCAGAGCTGTGTTTTCTGGGGAGGAAGTAAAAAGGCGGATTAGCTTTCAGTTTATTAATGAACATTGATGCAGCACACAATGTTCCCATCACAAAATACTCCTCCATCACTGGGGTCAAGACATCAATGAAACATTTCCACACCTGTGTTTCCACTGAGAAAATGGTTATCATTGGAAGGGAAGTTACTTCAAAACAGGGTTAAACCTGCTAACATCTTTAGGATGAGGTAGAAATCACTCTCCCAGCCTGTCTGGAAGACTCCGTAGAAGATAATCCATTAAGTTGAACTGTACATGTACCAATCTCCCTCATTTTAGTTCTGATTTTGCAATCATTGTGGAGTACTCCATTTCCTATTCATACGAAATACAGCAAGAATGTGGGGTCAAATTAAAGACACTGTGAAAGATTGCCATTATCATTTTGATATTCATTTGTTTCCTCAGTCTCTGAGGTGACACATAATTTTACAGTCACAATGGGCTAAGGGCACAAAAGAAGAAATAACCCACCTTCAAACAGCAATGGCCACAGCCGTCTCCAACAGGCCAGAAGGCTGAATGTTTCCCTAAAGAAAGGCTTATGAATGGCATTTAGTCAATATATTAATGTTAGATTCTAACAAGAAAATTGAGTTAGCATCCTTGCATCAGGAGAAAAGCAATTTATCTCTATAGCATTGATAACAGAAGATTAAAACAAATTAAGACCTATATAAATCACTGCCTTATCATTGAAAATGCTATTTGATACAGAACTAACTAGCAATGCTGTCAGTTGAGATGGCTATAATTTAAGAGAGGACATGAGGAGGATCATTTATATATGGGTGAGATATAAACCTGTTAAGAAGAGTTTATGTGAAAATTTAATCTTGAAATATGGCAGAGCTTTCAGAGTGCCACCCCAACTTAAAAAAAAAAAAGTCTTTCAATTTTTCTAATTTCAAAAGAGCTAAAACTCCGAATGCATTCTAAATTCAAATAACTATCACACCCGCTAAGTCTAAGATAGAGGAGCCATTTATAATAAGAAAATACAGTTTGTGATCCTCCAGTGTAATACCAGACTCTCTTAAAAACAAAATAACAATAACAACAACAAGAAACAAAAGCACTCTCCCCCGATATGCCCTTGTATTACAATTTTATAGCCAGTGCAATCACAGTTGCTGGAGAACACTATCAGTGCGTTGCATGGACATAAGGTAATAAAAATGTAATCTATGCTGTGTTTACTCTAGTCAAGCTACATTTCTTTTTTATATCTATGGACACATACTAACATGGGAATTTTTTCAAATATGTGAACTGAATGTGAAAAAATGAATACTGGCATTTTTTTTTTATTAACATCTATTCTCTATTCAGCACAATGCACTAAAACTTAAAAGCAACCTCAAGTCTGAATTTAAAAAATATATGTGAAGCAACAGCAATAATAACTGGCATTCAGAATGGGTTAACCTGAGCTTGCCGGTTTTTGTCAATTTGTCAGAAGCTATTTTTGACTTCATTAACGGAGGCACATAAAGAAATAACCTGTCATAGCTGCTCAACACTCAATAGATTAGTTCAAAAAGTCAAAATCTTCAATATTGTCCACTTTCATAGAAATTGTAGCAGTAAAAGCAGATGGAACTGTTAACCTCTATGGAGGTCTTAAAAATAGAGGTGACTTCATTTTACTCCAGCCTTCCAGAGCAATCTTCCCCTACACTTGTGTATTTTACATTATGTTATTATTTAATTCTATCACATATCTGGGTCTCACCTCATTAATAAAATTATCAAGTTATTGAAAGCCGGTACTCAGATTCCTTTGCTGGTGGTCCCTCAAAATACCTGGCCTAGCACATCCTGGGCTCAAAAATAACTGCTGCACAGTTCACAACTGCAAAGATATGGAACCAACTTAAGTGCCCATCAACCAATGAGTGACAAAGAAAATGTGGTATATACACACCATGGAATACTACTAAGCCACAAAAATAACAAAACAAAAGTCTTTTGCAGCAACTTGGATGGAGCTAGAGGCCGTGATTCTAAGTGAAGTAACTCAGGAATGGTAATACAGTATGTACTCACTTATAATTGGGAGCTAAGTTATGGTCATGCAAAGGGCATGGAGTAGCATAATGGACACTGGAGACTCAGAATAAGGGAGGTTGGGAAGGAAGTGAGGGATAAAAAACTGCTTGGGAGTCCGAGGTGCGTGGATCACGAGGTCAAGAGATGGAGACCATCCTGGTCAACATGGTGAAACCCTGTCTCTACTAAAAAAAAAAAAAAATACAAAAATTAGCTGGGCATGGTGGCGCGAGCCTGTAGTCCCAGCTACTTGGGAGGCTGAGGCAGGAGAATTGCTTGAACCCAGGAGGCGGAGGTTGCGGTGGGCCGAGATCGTGCCATTGCACTCCAGCCTGGGTAACAAGAGTGAAACTCTATCTCAAAAACAAAAACAAACAAAAACTGCATATTGGGTATAATGCATACTACTCAGGTAATGGGGACATTAAAATCTCAAACATAACCACTATACACTTCATCCACGTAACCAAAAACCACTTGTACTCCACAAGCTATTGAAAATAAAAAAAAAAAAAACAAACTGCTGTATTTAATCAAGGATTGGCTTGCTGGCTACCTTTTTAAAAGTAGTTTTATTGGAAAACAGCCTTGTCTGTTTCCTTATTGTCTGTTGTTGCTTCATGCTACCACTGCAGAGTTAAGTAGTTACAACAAGCTGCATGACCTACTAAGCCTAAAATATTTACAATCTGACCTTGTATGAAAAATATTTGCCAACCCCTTTTTAAACTATCTACTTACTCTCTTTGGCAAACAGCTAAATAATACAGCACATACATAATGAGCATTCTCTTATCACAGGTTGAAAATCCCTCATCTGAAAATCTGAAATACTCCAAAATCTGATAATTTTGAGGACTGACATGATGTCACAGTAGCTAGGATAGCGATACCTTTGTTCTCTGATAGTGCAATGTACACAAACTTTGCTTCATGCACAAAATTATTAAAAATACTGTATAAGTTGGTTCACGCCTATAACCCCACTACTTTGGGAGGCTGAGGCGGGTGGATCACTTGAGGTCAGGAGTTTGAGACAAGCCTGGCCAACATGGTGAAACCCTGTCTCTACTAAAAAACACAAAAATTAACTGTGTGTGGTGGCAGGTGCCTGTGATGCCCAGCTACATGGGAGGCTCAGGCAAGAGGATCTCTTAAATCCAGGAGGCAGAGGTTACAGTGAGCCAACATCACACCACTGCACACTAGCCTGGGCAACAAAGCAATACTCTGTCTCAAAAAAAAAAAAAAAAAAATTGTATAAAATTGCCTTCAGACTTTTGTATAAGGAGTACATGAAACATAAATGAATGTCATGTTTAGACCTGAGTCTCATCCCCAAGATACCACATCATGAATATATCAATATTCCCAAATCCAAAATCTGAAGCACCTCTGGTCCCAAGCATATAGAGAAGAGACATTCAACCTGTATCAAAGTAAATGGCCCTTCTTTTAAAAAAAAAATGCTGAGTTGCTAAGCAATCCAATTCCTTTCAATTGTAGAGTCATCTCTAATTATTATGCCTTTGAGGAAAAAGCCATTCTTCTTATCTAAGCCTTACCGGATACCAAAGATTTGGCTTTTCATGCTTGTTAATCTGACAGCATTTACTGGCACTGATGTGACATGTAATTTAATTCTCCATCACATCTTTTAATGCTTAATTGTTTTCCCTCCTAGGTTGGCTGGGGAGCAAAGTGTAAGCCCAGGTTGCCCAATCTAATTTGGCAGTTTTATTAAAATATCATAGTTCCAATAGCAGTATAGAATATGCTAATGGCAACTAATATTTGCTATTGCACAGTGAAAAGAAAAAGAATAGTGTGATTAAGAACAATAGTTCAAATCTGGCCAAAGATTAAATGGCCTAGGGTTCAGACTTCTGTCTCCCGGCTCCTGTCTTTACAATGACCCTGGGGTGAAGGCGGCATATTCCATTCAAAGGCTGCATGGTGAGTTATCTACCATTTGCAAATTACGAGCTTCTGAGGCAACAAACTTGGAACTTGGGGATGGAATTTGGGGCCTGACTTGTTAAGTTCCAATTCTTTTCATATTCTCTGGAGGTGTACCAGTCTGTTTCATGACATTTGGACCATTTTGGTGTGCCTAGAAATCAATCTTTTTCCCTCCCTCAAACCTGCATGGGGTTGGATCTACACCTCTGTACAAACTCTAAGACCATAAACATAATCCTAAAGTACAAATAACCTGTGTAGCAAGACCACAGGACATCTCTATAGCTGGTTGTGCTCCGGCATATACTGGGATTCTAGAAAACTAAGATGAAACAGAGAAGAGAAAGGGTTGGTGCACAGGTGAACCATGTACTTCCAGCTAAGGGGTTTGCCGGTTTATTCTCTTGCTGCCACAGTAGCTTACATTAGAGCAGAAAAACTATAAGACTTCCAAATACTATAGTCAGGACAGCAACAGCAACTTCCACTTTATCTTGCAAATATTGGGAGCTTGGACAATGGTCTAACAAATTCAATTTCAAACATGTCGAGAATTGGAGGATACTGACATTCTAACATTTCAATGTGCCCCCAAGTTTGTGGAAAGTATTCCTGTTTATACCAGTATAGTTCTATCTCTGAGTCAGTTGTGGGTAAACTACTATTCTAGAACAGGATTCTCAACTGGAATGTGACCCATCCCACCACCGGGCACATTTAGTAAAGTGTAGAAACATTTTTAGCTATCACAGCTGGAGTTGTGTTAACAGCACTTAGTGGGGAGAAGTCAGGGATGCTGCTAAACACCTCATATGCATAGGACATACTCCTAAAACAACTAATTATCTGGATCATGATGTCCACAGTGCTGAGGTTGAGAAACCTTGGTTTAGCGTTTGTGCCACATGCCAGTGCAAATGAAGGCGCAAGAGATGGGTCACACTTTGGCCAGATCATGTGGTACAATCTGCAGACTAAAAACTGGCATTTAATCCCTCAAAGAGCATCATGCCAGTTTTTAGTTGGTCTGCTTGTCTTTTGAGATGCAATCTGATGGTGACAACACTAGTAAAATGGTCATATTCTTGTATTTCAAATATAAATGAAATCAACAAATATTTATATACAAATACTACATTTTGAAGATTAAATGTAACTTTTTGCACTGTCCTAAATCCAGATGGGCAGGTGCAAAACTAATGTCAGAAATTAACTCAGTTCGGCCGGGCGCGGTGGCTCACGCCTGTAATCCCAGCACTTTGGGAGGCCGAGGCTGGTGGATCACGAGGTCAAGAGATCGAGACCATCCTGGTCAACATGGTGAAACCCCATCTCTACTAAAACTACAAAAAATTAGCTGGGCATGGTGGCACGTGCCTGTAATCCCAGCTAGTCAGGAGGCTGAGGCAGGAGAATTGCCTGAACCTAGGAGGCGGAGGTTGCGGTGAGCCGAGATCGCGCCATTGCACTACAGCCTGGGTAACAAGAGTGAAAATCTGTCTCAAAAAAAAAAAAAAAAAAAAAAGAAAGAAATTAACTCAGTTCTCATAAGATTCTTTATTTTAAATGGGAAAGGATTTTTTTTTTAAAGGATTTGAAGCACCATGTTCATGAATAAAATGAAAGCTCTCAGCCTCATATCTGTATCCTTTATATTTGTGGTTTAGATTTTTATTTACGATAACAACAACAACAACAACAAAATGTGTCCCTAAAATTGTAATGCTAAAAATTGTTTTTTATGATGAAAGTCTGAAACCTAGAAATTGCCTGATGTCTTGACGGGCAAGTTACTGCTTTTATAATGCAGACCATCACACATTTTCTCCCTAAGTGTAATCTTACATCAGTTCAACTGAAGAGCTTTTTCTACCTCGTTTCACATTTATTATTTGACTGGAAGCAGCTTAGACTGAGCAACCTGTGAAACCAACCACCTTTGTGCAGAAACATCATCCTATGAGCCCTAGATTGATGAAGGAGCAAAGTCAAGTCCAAGTTGCCCAGTCTAGCAGGCTTGCTCACCTTCGAGTTCGGCTCCTTTTCTCTCAATTGAGTCTTCCATCTACATTTGACCTCCAGATGACCATGACTTTTTCAATTCAAATGTACAGTTTGCTGTAAGTAAGATCACACAGCTGCACAAGCTATAACTAACTAGAAATCATATGTTTTTTTTTCCCTTGTCTGTTTGTACTAGCACTGGGAAGCCCTTCACTTGCTGTGATTGAATAGTCTCTGTAGATAGACAAGAAAATATAGCTGCCAAAATCACCTCATCCTCCTAGAATAGAAAGGTGTCAGGGTCCCAAACACACTGCAAGTAGTTGGAGAAAATTACTGGGAAGGAGAAATTACAAAAGAGACTTTGAGTATCTGTTTGGAAGAGCGGATGATGAAAGTAGTGGTATGTGTGCTGCATGAAAATAAATTTATCAAACGATGCTTGTTTCCATCAATTATTAAAAATGGAAAAACAATTATTATAAATGCTAAAATGAAACATAAGGGAAAATGATCATTGTTTTGTAAAAGAATGGGAAAGACATTTAATTTACAGATGCATGCTATATTCATGGCATTTAGGAAAAAATATTATTCTTCATCTTCTTTTCATTATTTTCTGTATTCTTAAAATGTGCTTCTGAATCTCAAATGTGATTTCACTAATCTGCAAAACAATGTCAGAACCAAATGCTTTGCCATTTGGTGTGGAGTGCAGCCAAAATGTCATTTGTGTTTCAAGCCTGGTTGTGCCATGTTCAATGGCTTGGGACAAGTCACTAAGCTCTTGAAGTCTCATTTTCCTCATATGTACTAAAGGAATGAGGAAAATGCCCACAAAGTATTCTAAAAAAAAAAAAAAAATCAATGATCTGTGAAAATGCATGGTACAATGCAACTTAGCATGCATACCTATCTATTATCAATACTACGATGGAATAGCTAGAGCTTTCTCCGGGTCTGCGTCAACCCACTTGCTGTACTCACACTGTTTTGAGAGAAAAATGCTTTTTTCCCAATAGCAAAAGAAACGTGTATACTGTGGCAGTAAAAACAATATCCTTCAAAAGTTATACATAATGTGAATTACTCTGAATATTTTATGGAGGCCATTAAAAACCTTTACAGCTTAAGATGAAATATTTTGTAAAGTACTTAATTCTCCATCTATAATTTATCATCTTTAAAAAAGGTAACTGGTTTCATCAATTTTGAGATGAGGTGTTTTTTTTTTTTTTCCAGGATAATATACATAAATGCCAATTTTAATTATAAAATATCTAAGCTACAACTGAAATTGTGTCTCTACTTCTAGCAATCATAAGCATAAATGGCACATATCATCCTTACCCTAACACTGGATAAATCTATCTCTGAATGAAACCACATTTTAAAACTAAGCTAGTCTGATATTACAACTGAAATAAAAATAAAACAAGACACTATAGGGCCTGCAGTGGTTGGACAATGCATTTCTTTATAGAAGCCTCTTTCTCTACTTCCGACACAGTCTTATACCTTCTGGGAGAGGAGAAAGAGGGGTTCCTAATGTCTAAAAGTGATCTTTCATGTCTGAAGTTGAAACCGGGTCTTACAACACACATAATCAAAATCTGTGCATCCGAATTAGTCCATGTACTATAATACATGAATATTAAGTATTTTTTCTGAGGAAATAAATTATTTATGTATTATAGTCTGTTGTTAAATCATAGCATCTTGATGTAACCAAGTACTCTATTTTAAAAATCTTTTCCTTCCATTTTTAATAATAAAATCGTCATCTTTGCTCTCTTTCTTCCCACCAGGCACTCCATGCACAGTGTTTCCCTTATCTAATTATGCTTGTAATTATTATTAAAATTATTAATGCTTGCTTAGAAGTTCCATCAACTGACTTCCAACAATCTGCACCCCTTCAGAATTCTCCCCCATCAGAAGATCACTTCAAGGCTGCAGTTAATTTATAACCTGATTGTGCCAGGGATACACCAGCCCACTTCCCAAACAGGATAATTACACAAGTCTTTGGAACAAGCCACATATAGCAGCACCTCCTCATCCCTCCTTCACGTCCCCGCATTCCAACCTCCTCTTTTTAAGCCTTTGTTTTTTAATCCAAAATTTGAGATGGCTGCTTTAAGGCAAGAGCCTGGGCCATTTCCCCCCTGCTAGCTTTGCAAAGTCAAGTCACTTTCCTTCCACTGCATCTGGCCCTTGTTCTTCAGTTCTGTAAGCAGTGACGGGCTGAGCCTGCTCTCAGTTCCACTGCTAGCTTTTAGGAAACAAAACAGTGATGGCAAACACAATACAATGATGTTGTCCATATAATACTCAATAAAACCAGACTCAATAAAAAGGAAATTGGTTAGAAATAGAAGAAACTTGGTCAATGATGTTCTTAGCCCAACATCGCAAGCTGTTTGGCAAAATTAGATGTAATTACAAGCAAGGTGATGGGAAGAAACATTTTACTAAGACAAGTGTGCAAGAAACACAAAACCATGCAAAGAAGTGATGATGCTGGAGTCATATGTCAACCATGCAGCATCCTCCTCCCCAATTCCCTTCCCTCAGGTGAACAACAACATACGTTTAACAGGATCTTGGGTAAGAGGTTCCTGGGTAGTCTTGAGTAAACTTTGGGACACTATGGAAAAAATAAGAGAACATAACCAAAAACAAAAAGAGAAACATGGGAATGGTGGCTGAAACATGAGTCCACTAACAAAAAACACCCACACAAAATCACTGACTTAGGTTTGGTCCCTCCAACAAAACCAAAATGAACATATAAGATTTTTGCAGGAAGTTAACATTTGAGAATGCTGGATATTTTGTCTCTGATGGTATATCTATGTAACAATAGGTTTCTTTAACAGAAGAGGCTTTCTTGCTCCTTCCTTTGTGCCAAATATCTCCAAATCCTTTTGATGCATTTTTCACCAAAACTCCATTTATGTCACCCATTCATAGGACAGCATCTGACTCTCACCTCTGGCTGTTTGCTGAGGTTTATACTCTACTTATTCTTGTCCACCCATCTAACTGATCTTCAGCTTCTTGCCTTTGCTTTCTTCACACATTATTCTGTCACCTATCCCCTCTAAAATAAGATACAGCTAGTCTTATCTAATACATCACTGTTGGGGGCATTTACCTTTTACAAAACCCTCAGCAAAGTGTGTGCCACCCAGGGCACCTCCATCCAACCTGGAAGGGTGCCTGCTGCTTGCTCCCAGTCCAAACTGATCAAAGGGAGAGAGTGTTAGGGGAAGGGATGGCAGTACTGGGTGAGGTGGAGACATAATTTGAACCTCTTGAAGCAAATTCATCACTGCTAACAATTAAAACCAAATACATCTCTTATTACCAAAAAACATACACGGTATTTCAGAAAATGAATCCATCCAGGAAAAGGGAGAAAAAAAGTTGGAAATCTGCCAGGAAACCTTCCCCAGCCGCTAAACCAGTCAGAATCACTGTAACAAAACCCCTTTGTTCCAAAGGCAACAGACCTCTCCATTGTGTTCACAATACCTGACCTAATTGACTGCTTTGTTTGAAACTAAAGAAGCGAGTCATCTGAGCTAGAAGCTGCAATCATCCAATCAGAGCCAGGGAAAAAAAAAGAAAAAGAAAAAAAAAAAGCCCCTGAGGCTACCAGGTCCTACACCTGTTCACACATGGGACTGAAGCAGTCATCTCATTCACTGGCGATGGCAGGAGACCAACAGGCACTTTTCCATTAGATTCCTCTTAGATCCTGGGCTCCTTTACAGTGGAAGTATTAATGGTGCAGGTCCTTCTGTTGTTTTGCTTAATCCTGTGATCTTGCTGGAAACAATTTATAAAATCCCTAGGAATTCCAGGCAGGAAATGTGGCTGCCACCCTTGTAACACGTGGGAGAAAAGGCAGGACTCTCTCAAAAAAGTAATGCAGTTACTGAGTTTCATCTTCAGTTGAGTTAATCAAGCTGAGTTGAATAATTACTTTTTCAGTAGTTTACACTTCCTACGCATGAACATAAATAAATAAATAAATAAGCACAATTGGGAATTTCACTTGAAGTCTGTTAACAACAGTGGAAATCTCATATCTGGTACTGGACCTCCTGAGAATTACCTCTTTGGGGAAAATTTCATCGTGTACTTAAGTCATTATGACTTCATATTATTGTCCCCCAGAGTTATGAAAAGCTTAATGTTCAAGAGAGAAACTTTGAAAATTATGTTCCCTGAGCCTTATGTCATTGAAAGTTTCTCATTTTAAGTCAAAGTTTTTTTTCTGTTTTCAAGAGAAGAAGCTGAAGTTTGACCTTGCAAATGTCTATGTGCTGAGCTCAAGGGGCAACATGGGCACCTGTACCCTCCGGCATGTGAGATGCATGAGCTCAATTCAATCACATTCCCTCATTGGCACAATAAAAGATACATGTTATGAACCAACTTAAAGGTATTCATCACAGCCATACACCTTATCAACGCAACTCAAGCTGCATCAGCCAGGCTTCCGGTGGTAGACGGTGTCTGCACAGGTAGTGCACATGCATAAACATGAACACATATGTACACAGACAAACACATAAGTATGCATTTGCAGAAATGGCTGGCTGCAGAAGACAAAACAGCCACTCCAGCTTTGTTTAAAAAAAGCAGCACTCAAAAATCCCTCTGGATTGCAAGACATAACTGCTACAGCTAGGAAAAGAACACGTCCATGGCCATGCTTTATTAGGGAAAGACGGAGAGGTGTGCTCATGACTGAACATACTGCGGAGACTCCGAGCAATTAGAAAAGTGGACAGAAATGTGGTTAGTGGTAGCAACAGGCCCATTACCAAGAACCAGGAAAATCAATCTGTTACAAAGAGCAGAGTCAGTGGCGAGAAAGATGAAAGGTGGCCAGGCTCGAAGAAGGGTCCACTTACTGACGCTGCCACACACGGCCATGCAGTACTCTTCTGTGTCAAAGTTGTTCCGGTTGCCGCCACATCCGCCGTAAAAGAATGGGGCACACTTCCCTTCAGTCACATCAAAGTACCAGCGGGAGATCATTGCTCGGCATGGCCCCGTCTCGGCTTGTTCAGAGCACACCTCTAATCAGAGGAGATGTGGGGAACCACATTTAGCATGAAAAGGCACTGTCTCTCTGTTCACGTATACACGTTTATTTGTTTTAATCCTCCCAGTGGCAACCTGGACGGGGCTGATTAGGCAGCATCTACCAAACATTTGCTGAGGCATTTAACTGCTCACCAGGACTTGAGATTGACCTCTCAGAGCATGCATTCTCATATGGTTTAATGAGGGCAGCACTCCGTAGTGATAAAAGGATGCTGGCCAGAGGTGAAAAGATTGTTTGGCTGCTTTTAGATGAATATGAAATGACAGAAGGTGTCTGCACATCAAAACAATTCTCCATTATAAAAAATGAACTCCTCTTTTGAGAAGTCAACTTTCATGTGAGAGAACGGCTTTGGTTATGTAGCGGAAGCACAAACATCTGATTGCTTTCCTTTATAAATGATTGCCTTAAGGAGTAAATGAATTGCATATATTTTGAATGTTTTCCAGGTTTTGGAGGCTGTCTGTCCATTGACTTTATCTGGAAACATAGGTGATATCTATACATGTGACTTACACTCAATGACATGAACTCTAACTTAAGACCATTTCATTTGCATATTAAAATATGTATTAATATAAATGGTCTTAACTGATTTAAGACCATTTTATTTGTATATTAAAATATGTATTAATATATTATATATTTTAATAATTTAATTACATATGCATTAAGTACAACTATAACAATGTATTATTTAATTATGATATTTAATTGATATCTATCTATTAAAAATCTGTATATTTTGTATATTTACCTCACCCTTGGGCAGTAATGTTCCAAACAATAAAACATAGTCAACCAACTCTAACTTATTAATATATACCATGTACTGTTTTATATTAAAACACATCTTACCTGTCAAGATGTCTTTCTTGCCACCCTCCGCAAGATCAGGTTCACTCAACCCCGACCGACTCAAAGTCAATCAGTGACCCATCCGATTACATGTATAAAGTCAACTTGAGAAGAATTATAACTCTACCTCCCATGTATATCCCATTTTTACTGGAAGTGGAAACAACAGCCCCAATTCTCCCTGTGGGTTTGTGCTCTGCCCTTGCTAGGCTGATGCCTTAGCACACATAGATGTCTTCTTATTCTTAGTTTTACTAACACAACAGAGGAAAAAACACCTTTCTAAAAGATAAAAACCATGCATACCCAGAACTTCCAAGTTAGGAATATTCAACAGGCTGATTCTTTTCTTCTGTTTTTGAGGCAGGGTCTTGTGCTGTCACCCAGGCTGGAGTGCAGTGGCGCAACCTCGGCTCACCACAACCTCCACCTCCTGAGTTCAAGTGATTCTTGTGTCTGAGCCTCCCAAGTAGCTGGGATTACCCATGTACCATTACGCCTGGCTAATTGTTTTTGTATTTTTAGTATAGACGGGGTTTCACCAGGTTTGCCAGGCTAGTCTTGAACTCCTAGCCTCAAGTGATCCACCTGCCTCATCTTCCCAAAGTCCTGGGATTATAGGCGTGAACCACTGCAACTGGCCCTTCAACAGATTGATTCTAATTAGCCAATGAAAGACAAGGATCCACAATGTCAATACAGATTGGGACTAAGTATTGTTTTACTTCCGTATATACATTGCTCTTTCAGCATATGCAACAAAGTTTGGCAAAACCAGAGGTTGCTACCATCATGATGATGTCAACAGGAGAAATAGCACCAAGCCCAGAAGGTGTCAAACACTCCACAGGAGAAATGCCCCATGCAAAGGGCACTAACATGATCTGGCTCTCTTCACATGGTTTTCAGATGGAAACATGGCTTCAAAAACATCAAGCTCATTTTCAACTACCATTAAGACTATCTCATTCAGTACTGCTGTTTTCAAAGTCCATGCTCCCAAAGCATGTCTTATTAAATTGGTTTTCTGTATACAATACTCTTGTAGGATGAAAACTAGCCAAGTTGTTGACACAGGTATCCCATCTACTTGATAATTTTATTTATCTTCCAAAATTAAAGAACTGCCATCCTGATTTATTAAGAGTGAACTGATTCTGGGGGCCACATCCCCTTTGAGTTACTGAGAGAGCAGCTTCTAGAATGTAGAGCTCAAAGTTTTGCCCAGATGTGAGGGCCCCATCAACTACAGCCAGCAATGCTCTCTGCTCCTGGAGCTTATCTTCAGTTGTAGCAAACATCTACACCTTGACTTTGTTTTCTTTCTTTGTATCTCCTTCAACAATGTGTACACATTCACATCACATGCTCTCTCATGTATCTAAGACACGGCAATACCCATTATTAATCTCTTACTCAGGCAGTGTTAATTCCAACAAGACTTCAAGGCAGCAGCGTCTCCTAGGCCTGCACTGTGCCAGGAGTTGGCACTGGGATTGCAAGCACTGTGGCCACTGCTTCCAAGGGAGACACAGAATCTCTTCACTGCATAGTCACAGAAACACTGGCAACAAAACTAACGTACCTTGACAATTTATGCTGACCCTCACATTTTGGCATAAAAAAAGTATCATCTTAGAGTACCAAATATATGTCTTCTTATAGTTGTGTGCCACAGACCTCACAGTGAACATCACAGCTCTGCAGATGCATGAACCTTATCTTTATGAGCCTATGCATTAAATAAAAGTGGTAGAATTTGCGGGGGGCGGGGTGCAAGTCAAGTAATGGGATAAAAGAATGATGATCAAAGGAGATAATTCATGATAAATATTTGCCCTTGTGTGTGACCTAGCAACAATTTCTTACTTAGGATAAAGGCAAAATCTCCCCAGTCCAGAACCTAAATGACATTATATTAACATTTTCCTATACCACTAGTGAAACACAATACTACATTCATTTTTATTTTCTTTTGCCTCATTCTATAATAGCTATGAAGCCATTTGTTACAGCTAATTTGTAGAACCCAGGCCAAATGAGCCCCCATCAACTAGAACAAGCATTCAGACCTCAAAATCCATTTACATGTCAATTAGGTAAATGGCATAAGCTACACAATGAGCCTACAACTCTTGCTGGAGTCTCTAGCTGTAAGAGTCTTAACTTTGTCCTTTCATAAAGGCCAAGAAAAGAGTGAGATAATCCCTATTTGGGGAGTGTTGGTTGGTTCTCCCAATCCTGTTGAGGCAGGTGGCACTCTTGACTTTGAATAACACCCAAGAGTTTCATGGCCTTGGTGGAGTCCAAGTGGGCATCACAGGCAGTATCAACAGATCCCACAATACTCAAATACAAAAGGACATCTGAGATAATGTGGTCAGAAATGGGTGTAACAGTATATGTTAATTTAATGCTAAATACATAATGTAGGGAGAAGATGTATGTGACCCTGGAAGAAAAGGACTGACAGTGTGCCTTTGTTACAAGACAGCTACCTTGTCCAACTGGTTCTCATCTGCTGACATGGAGGAGCATATTTTACCTGTCCACCAGAAAAAGCAGACAGGCTTCTCTTAACATGCAACCCCTCTCCCGGTTACATTTAAAAAAAAAAAAAAAAAAAAAAAAGCTTTTTGTTGTAATTCCCCCAATTGCCAGCATCCCTAATTACCCATCACTTCCCACAACACTTTCCCTCAGGGCTATAATGAGAACATCAACTTCCTAGAGCAGTAAGGAATGGATAATCTATCTTCTATCACTCATAATTATATTCCTACTCTACAACAGGAAATACAACTGTTTATTTTCTCTGAACTTTTTGCTAATCCTTTATTATTCCTGAACCATTTTCCACTATGTAATAGAAAAGAGGATCTTAGTTTAGTCTGGGAGAAGCTGGGGTGAGGGTAGGGTCAGCACCAGGGAGGTATGATGCTAATGCTTTTACACAAAGCATGAATAAGCACACAAGAAATGGCCAGTGCCTCTCAGAAGAGAACATGGAGAAGCAGCAGCACAGACTTGGGTTAAAGCAATGTTAAGGGATTAATGTCAACTTTATAGTTATGATACTGTATTGAGTAAAGACTATGCAGGGTATCTGTATTAATTCTTTCAACTGCATATGAATCTAAAATTGTTTCAAAGGAAAGTTGTTAAAAAGCTCACATCAAAAAAATAATATAAGAGGCCAGGCGTGGTGGCTCATGTCTGTAATCCCAGCACTTTGGGAGGCTGAGGTGGGTGGATCACCTGAGGTCAGGAGTTCAAGACCAGCCTGGCCAACGTAGTGAAACCCTGACTCTTAAAAATACAAAAACTAGCTGGGCGTGGTGGTGTGCACCTGTAATCTCAGCTACTTGGGAGGCTGAAGCACTAGAATTACTTGAACCCAGAAGGCGTAGGTTGCAGTGAGCCAAGATCACATGACTGCACTCCAACCTGGCTGACAGAGTGAGACTCGGTCTTTAATAATAATAATAATAATAATAATAAGGGAATATTGATTTTTCAGTTTGCCTAAGAATTCTAACCTTGTCTTCCTCCTTGACTCACAGATTAGAGGATTTGGAAATCTCAGTTGGAGAAAGTTTCCTTTACGTCCCTCTCTAGCAATGGGCTATCATTAAGAGATGGACCAAGATGCTCACCAAGTAGAAGAGTTTTACACAATGAGGCCTGAAACACATCTTCAACAAACTGCATCGAGTTTCACAGAAAATAAAAACATCTCGAAAGAGTTCAAACGCTTATGTTTACACGATTTTCTATTTTTCTCAGTAGCATAATTTCTTCCTTCCTAATCTACAGAAACTCTCTAAAAAATCAGCAAAAAACCTGTTTCACATTAATTACTATTATCACTCAGAGGAAAATTATTTATATATCATCCACTAAATGCAGAGGATTAGATTTTATATAACTAAACCCAAAGAGAATTCATGTGAAAATTGAAACTATATCTTCCAAATATATGCTATACGTAATTATTATGTCAATTAAAAACGAAGTTGAAAACAAATTTAAGAAAAAACAAAAACTCTTCATCTTTGTTCTCTTCTCAAAATGTAAAATACTGAGAAAACTAACATTTTGAAATCATTTGCTAAGCTTATTTTTTGAATTCCAATCCACCTTTCTGTTCAAAGTAAATATCAGAGATAATAATGAAAGGGAAAATTTGTTCAGAATAATAGAAGCAAGAATATTTCTCAAAGAAAAATATTAGATAGTAACATAAGGAAAAACTTACATGCATACCTAAGAAATCACAGTCCTTTATTCATGTTGAATTTGTTAAACTTTCAAGATCACAAATAGCTTTTCTGATATTCACTTAGCTGAATTCTGCTGGCAAGGAAGCATTACGCTTTCTTTTATAACAACTCTACTCACTCTTCAAGACAAAATGCCATTTGATACACCGAAATGGTGGCGTCTACAAAACACAAAGCAAAGTTATGTGCTTCTAATCAAACTCCCCGCATTTTATCTTTGCAACGCAGGCCCTTGCTGAGATTTCTGCTGGTGTCAACACTACATTCTATTTTCAAAAAAATCATTATAATACAAAATAACACAGAAGCCAGAGCCCCCTGCAATACATACACACACACACACACACACACATATAAATATATATATATAATGATTATGCAATTCACTGTTCAAAAAATAACGTGTAACCACAAAAAATTAGCTCTGAATAGATATTTCAAAATCTAACAAAATTCTTTGTGGACAACCAAGGTTAGAAAGCCAATTTTACACATTTTAAGAACTTTAGAATGAGCACAGTTGTGAAACTAGCAACCAGAATGGGGAGAAAATTCTCCACTTTCCAATGTATGATAATCATAATACCTTCTTATGAAGCAAAGTTAGCAGATTAGCAATAATTCACTTCAAATAAAGCAGTAAAGATATATTTTAGAATGAAGTCAAGCTGCTTATTATTATTTCATTTTTAATAATTGAATTTCAAGTATTCTTGGCCTACTGGAATGTATGTGAAATGAAACTAAATTCCGTGTAATGTAATTTACAAATTTTGAGAAAGCAGCCACAGTCGAGCTAGAGTTATTTAGAGAGAGCCAGTCTTCTTTTGTTGTTGTTAAAAGCCAACATTATGTAGCATTATTTTTTCCATATTCTACATGAATATATACTTAAACTTCACATAATATAAATATTTCTCCTTTCTGAGAGAAAAACTCCATATCTTGCACTTTTTCTCCAATTTTAAGTAGAGTAAAAAGGTCAAATGTAAGACAAATATAATTTACTTTTCTAATAAATTGCTTCCTTTATTTTTATTTTTATTTATTTATTTTTTTTGAGACGGAGTTTCGCTCTTGTTACCCAGGCTGGAGTGCAATGGCGCGATCTCGGCTCACCGCAACCTCCGCCTCCCGGGTTCAGGCAATTCTCCTGTCTCAGCCTCCTGAGTAGCTGGGATTACAGGCACGTGCCACCATGCCCAGCTAATTTTTTGTAGTTTTAGTAGAGACGGGGTTTCACCGTGTTGACCAGGATGGTCTCGATCTCTTGACCTCGTGATCCACCCGCCTCAGCCTCCCAAAGTGCTGGGATTACAGGCGTGAGCCACCGCGCCTGGCCATAAATTGCTTCCTTAATGTAACAATGGAATAAAGAGAAAACAAGGACATAAGTATTAAAATGCACTAAGTATATATAACTTCAATATTTGAAATAAATTTTATAATTTATAACTATAATTTACATATGTATATAAATGTTTATATAATACATATATCTGTCTAATCACTTAATTGTTAGCAATCAGAAAGGCTGACTTCAATGTAGTTTGTAACAATTTTACTTTTTTAGCCTAAGTTATTGCTACAATTCTAAGTATTACTATATGGTGACATTTCGCGAGCCTAAGTTATTAAAATCAAATTTGTATTCTCTTGAAAAATAAGTAGACAATATTTGCATTTGATCTTATTGATGAAAAAATTTTAAAAGTCAACACACTAGAAAACTGGTTATTTTTTAAAAACATGTTTTTCCCAATCTGGAACCATGTACTTTTAATAGAAAATAGCATTTATCATGTGCTTGTACATAGTAGCAAGCAGTCATCAAAAAACATGTTTAGAAAATAAAGGCAATAAATTATCAAATATTTATGACCTAGTCATCATATTTTACTAAATAGAAGCATGTAAAATTAGACAAGCAAGCTTGAACTGAAGTCTTATGACAAATCTCACTTAAGCTCCAAATACGGGCTGAAATACAAACAGGATGATGCAAACAGCTGTGCATGTTAATGAAAGCACTGCTTGAGTACAAGATGATGGGTGCTGATTTGTCACGGAAGTCTCCAGAAGGTATCTGCAATCGGCTAGCCTTTTTACTGAATTGTGTTAATTCTCTAAGGCTAGCCAATACATCTGTCATTCTAATTATACCTGACCCAATTCTCATCTCTCCATGATGAAAGATTATTTATAAAATGCCACCTGAATACTTTACTTGTAAAGTATCTAGACTAATCAGGACTCCTGTGACGGTGTCAAGGAACATTCACAAAAGGGTACCACTATGGTTTTCCCTCAACCTTTGTTTCCTGTTTGTTATGGGAATAAACTTCCTGCTCTTTGCTAGCTGCATGGTTAGTGTGAAGTGCAACAGACTCTTAACAAGAAGCTTAAAACTAGGGATATCAAGACAAGCCACTCTGATATACTGGAAAATAAGGGAAAGTGCTTTTTCTTTTTGAATGAGAGACAGGAGTATGCTGGGAAACTGGCGCTGTCTAGAAAAACACTGAGTTACAGTGTATGCCAATTGCCATGGTATAAATACTTCCACCATTGGTATTTCAAGCTACCAATGGTTATGGCTTACAAAATTCCTCAATACTATAATAATTAGCTTTTACAAGCTGGCAGGAGTTGGCTACACTACTATGTTAATGACGGGAAGTAGGGGCACAAGTGAAGATATGTAGAGAGACTGTAAACCTTTTGCAATTTCCTTGGGCTTGAGGTTTGAATTTAAGGAAAGAAAAGTTCAGTAGGTAGATGTCTTAGGATTCTCTTCCACTTGTAGGTATTTGTAACATACCAAGAACAATTAATACCAACATAAGAATGGTTTTCCTTTTCAGTTTCTTATTTTGTATCTCAATGCTGCAAATCTGCACTATATGGAAGGCAGGTGATGCTACTGGAGTCTACTACTCAAAATAGATCTGTGGACCAGCAGAGTCAACATCACCTGGCACCCAGGCCCCATACTGGACATACAGACTCAAAACTATTGTTTTCTAAGGGCCTTGGGTAACTCGAATGGATAGCTAACTCTGAGAAGCAGCATTGATCAACCTTAATCTTTTAAATGCGATAAATATGTCAAAATTTGAGACACAAGATTTAATCCTTTTCCAAAAGAACCAGTGGGGAAGAATCACTAAAAGTTGCATAGGTTTTGGCTTATTAAAAGAAGTCCACATATATTTGGGAAAAGACAGATACAACATAATTTAGTAGCCTTAAAATTCAAACATACATTCAACAACAATTTGAACAGACTAAACAGACTGTCTACACAAATTTATCTTACTCTGAAATTCTGTCCTATCTCAAGCAACTTTAAAGTAGCTTCAATACCTCTGCCTTAGACCCAGTACCAAGATCATCATTCTCTTACTCATATTAAGACTATGAAAATATCAGACTTCTCAGAAAGCTGAATTCAAGTGGCATGATTCTTATCCCAGAACATCGAAAATATCCAAGTTCTTATTTTTACTTGTAAAAATAATGAAGACAGTCACAATAAACTCAAGGGCTTAGAATGTACTTCCTTTTTTTTTTTTTTTTTTTGAGGTGGAGTCTTGCTCTGTCACCCAGGCTGGAGTGTAGTGGTGCCATCTCGGCTCACTCAATCTCCACCTCCCGGGTTCAAGCGATTCTCCTGCATCAGCCTCCCGAGTAGCTGTGACTACAGCAGGGTGCCACCACGCATGGCTAATTTTGTATTTTTAGTAGAGATGGGGTTTTGCCACATTGGACAGGCTGGTCTCGAACTCCTGACCTCAAGTGATCCACCCACCTTGGCCTCCCAAAGTGCTGGGATTACAGGCGTGAGCCACCATGCCCAGCCAGAATGTACTTCCTCATACTGCTTCTCTGTAAAGAAAGAACTAGATGGTATTTCTGTCCCCGTAAAAAGAAAAGAAACATGCCTCTAGGTGTAGGTCATGGGTTAGAAGCATGGTCCTGCTGTTTTATGTCCTTTTCTAGGGAAGACTGAACATGTCCACCTCTCCATGTTAACTGGCTTCTTGTCACAATCCCTAGCAGGCAAAGAACCCACAGACTCCAGCTGGGAATAGCAGTGTCCCTGGTTACCGCACAGATGCCAATCACCATTTGCCATTTTATAACAGTGGACAAGGGGAGAGTCAATTCCTTTTGAATAAAAAGCAAAACTAGGAAGGCAGTTTACCTCCATATCTCACTGTTTACATGGCAAATATGCATACGCAATGTTTCAAGTCAACATTTTGTTGTTTTCTGTTTCTAAATAAAGCTACTAGACTACATTACACATTTAATCAAATACTTGTTTTTAACTTCACTAAATGTGTATTTTCTTTGACACATTTTTGTTTATTTTACTTGTTCTTGTACAATAAAAAATGTTCCCTGGTTATCTACAATGTGCAAAACAGTGATTCAGAAGTTAGAGCTGACATTAAAATGAGACCAGCTGGGTTTGGTTCACGCCTGTAATCCCAGCACTTTGCGAGGCCGAGATGAGCGGATCCCTTGAGGTCAGGAGTTCAGGACCAGCCTGGCCAACATGGTGAAAGGTCAACATGGTGAAACCCCATCTCTATTAAAAATATAAAACTTAGCTGGTCCTGGTAAGGCACGCTGCAATCTCAGCCACCTGGAAGACAGAGGCAGGGGAATCACCTGAACCCAGAAGGTGGAGATTACAGTGAGTTGAGATCGCGCCACTGTACTCCAGCCTCGGCGACAGGGCAGGACTCCATCTCTACGGGGTGAGAAGGAGAGGAGACATAATATTGCACAGGTATTTCTCTGTTTGTTTATTTATTTTTGAGATGGTATCTTGCTCTGTCTTCCCAGGCTAGATTGCCTTGGTGCGATCTCAGCTCACTACAACCTCCACCTCCTGGGTTTAAGTGATTTTTTTGCCTCAGCCTTTTGAGTAGCTGTGATTATAGGCATCTACCATCAATGCCTGGCTAATTTTTGTATTTTTAGTAGAGATGGGGTTTCACCATTGTTGGCCAGGTGGGTCTCAAACTCCAGACCTCAAGTGATCTGCCCACTTCAGCCTCCCGAACTGCTGGGGTGACAGGCGTGAGCCACCACACCAGGCCTTCTGTTCGCATATTTAAAGCCACTCATCACTGCAGATCTCAACACCATAGCCCAGTGCTTTGCAACCAGAGGGAGTCTATCCCCTACTCCCTCCCAGGGGACATTTTTGATTGTCATAACTGGGGGGTGCTACTGGCATTGAGTAGAGGCTAGCAATGCTGCTAAACATCATACAATGCACAGAACAATTATCTGGCCTGAAACATCAATCACACTAAGGTCCAGAAACCCTGCCACAGCCCAAGCAAACACCAGAAGGATTTGTGTCACATTTAGTAATTTTGCCCACCAAGACTACTAGACTACTGGGCAGCACTCACCAGCACTTCAGAAATCCTGGGTAACAAAATGCTAGTAAATTTCCAAAACAGATGCAAACATGAGAACTGGCAAGCAAGAGCTTTCTTTGCTCCTAACATGAAACATCAAGAACCTAAAGTCACGTGCAAGCAACATAAAATTGCCATTTATATTCTGTGATACTTTCACATTCTGTCTAGAAATTATACCCAATAAGAACATTTAAGAAAGGGACATACCCTCATAGTTAAAACAACTTTATTAACATTATCAACTAAATATAATGTAACTTTAACATTTCTTCTGCCTTAACCTTTTTTTTTTTTTTTTGAGACAGGGTCTCACTGTCACCCACGCTAGAGTGTAGTAGCATAATTACGGCTCACTGCAGGCTTGACCTTGCCTGGGCTCCAGCGATCCTCCTACTTCAGCCTCCCAAGTAGCTGGGACTTATTATAAGCCTGTGACACCACACCACAAACGGCATAACTAAAATTTTATTTTTAATAAATCTAGATATAATTGTATTAAAATACCTTTCACTGATTACTTCTGTTATTCAATTTTTTTTTAAAACTGATAGAGCCAGGGTCTCACTATGTTCCCCAGGGTGGTCTCAAATGCAGATCTTTGTGAATATACTAAACCACTGATTTCTTTACTTTATGGCATGAAAATTATATCTCAATAAAGTTCTTGTTAAATGACAGAAAAACTATCTAAGTGTACACACATACTTCCATATGGCTCTATTCCCTAGACTCATCATATATTATGCAACCTAATTATCAGGGTGGGGTTTCTAGATTGAGACCATGAAACTACATGGAAAGATGCTTGTCAATGCCCTGCTTTACTCTGCCTCTATCAAAGTGTGTATCAAACACCTCGAAATCAATGGCTGCCATGACATGGGGCACAAAATAACAGGCTGTCACCTGTCACATCTGTGGTCAGTGCTGACCCTGGTTCTCTCGACATCATTAGAAAGTGTGCTACAACTCCTGGGCCAGGAGCAGAAGTGTGTCCTATTCATCTTCAAAACACAATGGTAAAGGCCTGAGGCTTGCTCTAAAAGGAGGAGCCATTACCCTTTTGCCCTGTTCCCAAATACTCCCTGGAGCTTTAGTTTCATTTTTGTACAGCATGCTGCTACTGGGGCCTCCAACTGAAGTATGTGAGTTCATGCTTGTGTTCACAGCCAGTCAAGTTCACAGTTTACCCCAAACTTTGTGGGGAATTAAATATGAATCGTAAGAATCCCATTAGTGAATTATAGGATACCTTGTTGTCATGTCCATTACAGACAGGTAACGACAGAGGTATGAGAATTAAGCTCAGCTTTGTTTCTTCTCCCCTTGAGATCAACACAAGCCACTCTGATTTACTTCAAGTGTGCATTGCATCTACTCTATTTGGTGTTCTATCACCTAGTAAATCCCTAATTCTTCCTTTATAGTAACTGAAATGCCAACTTCTCTGCAATGTTGTAGGTGAAAACTTCTGTTCCGGCCTGAGCACTTTCCTTTCTCCATGCTGCCAAAATTCTAAATTCTTTGCTAGGCAGGCCTGAGAGACTCATCCCTCTCAAGGACTATGCAGATATGGCTAGAAGCAACCTGAGCAAGCCACTTTGTTCCTATCTGTGCCCCTGGCAACCAATGCCATGTCTGGTACCTAGAAGTGCCTTGTGGATATTGGTGAAATGTACAGCAGTAAATTAAATGGCATTTCCCCCAGATTAATGGTCACCAGAAGGAGAAAAAAAAAATTTAATTCTGCCAAGTTCAATCACTTAGCCTTGCAATAATGCAAGCAACATTCAGATCAAACCTTTTAGCTTTCATCATCATATAAGATGGTTAAAGAGCCATCTGTATCAGTGTCTCTATCTGTCCACTTAACAGAAGAACTCCCACAAGGTTTAAATACCTGCAAGAAATGAAACTCTATCTTGAAATGCAGTGGCATCTAATGCTATCTTAATCAATTTTCAGCTGGACTTAACATTTAACTGCAGGTATTTCAATACACAATACATATTCACAAAAAAAATTTAAGCAAGAAAACTGTTTCTTTTAATCATAATGTTCACTATAAATATTAGCTTTATTACACCAATAGATATGGATAGGTCACATTTATGCCTTTTATAATTAAAAGTCAACCTGTTGGTTTACCTTTAACATTCCTGATTAGTCGTAAACATTAGTTTGCTAACGTTTCAAATGCAATGAAGGATCGGAATGATGATTATAACCATAACTACAAGAGCGGTTAAGGTTAATTGGGCAGTTACTGTATACCAGGAACTATACAAAGTGTTTCCTATAAATTAATTTAATCCTCACAAAATAGTTAAATATTGAGTAAGTCTTATTAATTAATACCGATTTTACAAAGAGAAGCAATGAGGATTCAAGGTTATTTATACAAATTTACACAGTTAGTAGCTTGTAGAGCAAAGATTTGAATCTCGACAGCCTGAGCTTGTAAATGAAACTGAACACTTACTGGGCATGATGAAGTGTTTAACATAGGTTTCCCAGAGTCATTCTCACAAGAAACATGCAAGATAACATTACTAACTACACTAAAAACCACATAAAACTACACATAAAAACCAAGGTTATTTAACTGGCCCAAGGTCATGAAAATTGTCTCAAACACTATACTAGTCTGTCTCTAACAATTAAAAAAAAACCCAAAAAACAAAAAAACCCTACCTCCAAAGAAATTAAATGGATATGGTAGTATGTGAAATACAAAGAACTTCACAGTCACCGTCTTATGGTCAGAATCAGGGGTTAGCAAATGTTTACTGAAAAGGCCAGACAGTAAGTGTTTTCAGTTTTGCAGGCAACACAATCCCTTTTGCAACCCTCAACTCTATTTTCAAAGCATGAAAACATCTATAGACAATATGTAAACAAATGGGATTGGCTGTGTCCTAATACAACTTTTGTGTAGAAAACAGGTTGAAACAGGCCATTTTGGCCCCAATTTGCTGACCCTTGATCATTACTGTTACATGTGGACCCCTGATCACTTTGTTTTTCTCTTCTTCTTTTTTATTTTGAGACAGAATCTCGCTCTTGTCAACCAGGCTGGGGTGCAGTGGCGTGACCTTGGCTCACTGCAACCTCCATGTCCCAGGTCCAAGTGATTCTCCCGCCTTAACGTCCCAAGTAGCTGGGATTACAGGCACGCGTCACCACGTCTGGCTAATTCTTTTGTATATTTAGGGGAGACGGGGTTTCACCATGTTGGCCACACTGGTCTCAAACTCCTGACCTCAGGTGATCTCCAAGCCTGGCCTGATCACTTTCATTTAGTAAAACCTTTAAAAGTTGAGAAATGTACAGTGTAAAATAATAGATGACTATATGCCTATATCAAAAGAATATGCATTTACAAGGGAACATAAGTTAAAATGAATCTATGTGTATTTATAAAGAAAAGAAAAAGTGTAATGAGCGTAGCAGAAATATCCTGGCCTATCTAGGTCCAAATTCTGATTTTATCACCTAACCAGTTATGTCAACCAGGGCAATTAAAAAAATTTTTTTTTCTTGGCCTCATCTTGGCTTTAAACGGGGAAGTAAAATTTCCACCACACAGTTACAATGATTAAAGACAGAATCATTTCTTTAAAGCACAAGGGGCCTGTTGTCTTGGCTACTTGGGAGGCTGAGGCTTGAACCCAGGAGTTTGAATCCAGCCTATGCAACAAGACTCCATCTCAAAAAAAAAAAAAAAAAAAATCAAAAGGCAAAATGATTGGTGGCCCTGAAAATCTGTATCTGCCACAAAGGGTTCCAAAATCTGCCAGTCTCTTGGGAGGTAAAACATTGTCTGTTCTGCCCCCATGATGCCTTACAGAGTAACAAAGAGCCTAGCCATCAGCAAGGGTACAACAAACATTTGCTGAATAAATGAACATAAGGAAAAAAAGATCAGTTACCCTGAACAGATACAACTGACTAGATTAAATAAAATACTATGCCATTTATTATTACAATACCCATGTTCAATCCGAGTTTAGAATTTAGGCTCAATCAGAAACTATCCTGATATTTTAGGTTTCTGAAGTGCAATCCCTTCTCGAAGAACAGAAAATGAGGAGCAAGTGTCTAAATATTCCACTGTTTTACTCAAATTGGTAATGGCGTATTCCACCAGACCAATAACCAACAATATCCATTTTTTTAAACAACCAAAGACAATAATGAACCCCCAAAACCCAACAGATTTTGCAATCGTGTGCTCACTTTTATTTTAGTTTTATTTTTTTGAGACAGGGTCCCACTCTGTTGCCCAGGCTGGAGTGCAGTGGATGTGCTCACTTTTAAACAATACTTTTATTCTTCTGGAATCAGTAACAGAGAACAGACATCCTATCACTTGGGTATCATCGATTCTAACACAGTAGGGCAGAGAAGTCCATGACTATGTCAAAACTGTTTTATTTTTCTTCCCTCCATTTCTTTCAAATTTTAATGGGTTGTGAAAGTATTGAGTTTTTTATGAAGCACATTAAGAACTGATACCAGTAGCAATATGTTGGTAATGATGAAACAATTTTCTTAGAAAGGATGGTTGTAAATCACACTTTCTTCTGGGTGCTGAAACACTAACATTGAAAACGAAGACTGCAGTAGCCTCCCTGCAGTATCTCATCTTTGCAAGTCACTTTTACTTTTTATTTTGAACACAGAAGAAGCTACTTGTAGTTAGAGTTTTCCAAAATGAGCAATCGCCGATGGCGTTGCCACTGCTCTCAGGGAAGAACCACAAGTCGCCTTTTATAACAATGACGAGGAGGAAAGCAACTCTTTGCAGCTGCCTCTTTCAATGTTACCCTCTACAACACCTACTTCTTTATTGCAATTAGCTATGAATACAAAAAACTACCTCGCATGGGCACAACAGACCATAACATGTTTCTGTTAGGCCCCCTTTAGAAGACTTGCCTCAATTAGAGCTTTTGTTCAGGAGTTTGAGATGGAAATGGGTGGACCTGCACTAAAGATTCCTCTGTTTCTGGCATTAACAGTTGGTACCTCTAAATAAGCAGATATCTTGCTTTTAGAAGGTCGCTTTTATTGCTCTTCTTGCCAACAGCATTATTAACTATTTTTTAAGGTTCATTTCTTTCTTGCCTTTAGCTTGGAGTGCTTTGTTTATGAAATTCTTTTCACTGCTTTTGTCTTTCTACAGGAAATAATATAACATCTATGTCCCTCTATGTTCCGTCTTAGTATCAAATAATGCTACATGTAAGACTCAAGCAAAAAAGGAACCTGACTAATGCAGGTGATAATGAGATCACTTTATCTCAAGAGAATTGTCTTGTCTAGAATATGAGCCTAAGTTTATGTGGCATCTTCTCATTGTACTGCATGACTGATATCATTCCTCCTTCACCTGTTACCTCAACAGTAGTAACATCAAAACAAAATCTCTTTATCGTCTCCTGGAAAAACCTGCAGCACACAGTAGGGTCCTGAATTAATATTTTTTAGTTAATCACCTGCAGTTAATGGTCATCCTTGCCAGCCTGGCACTGAAGGTCTCTATATTTTGGTCCCAATCTAGAAGATACCTGCTCTAGCTTAAATTGGACCAATCCTGTCTCCCAAATATACCTTTCCATGGTGCCATATTTGTTTTGCTATTCCTAATAACTCCACAGCAAAATCCATCAGTAGACATACCACCTGCTCACACTTTCAGCTCTAGTTCAAATACCATGCCCTCCATGGAACCTTCTCTGATCAATCCAGAAGCTTCCTCTTACTCTTGGAAGTAGGTTCTGTGTTCATATTTCTTACAACACAGACGGCTTTGTATTTCTTTGGCTTCTATTTCCCATGAGATTTTTAACATCCACTAGGGTCATCTGGCTTGTGTGTGCTCATCATACATTCCGCACGGCCTAGCAAAATGTTTTGTGCCAAGCAGATGCTCAAAATCTAATGTTCAGTAAATGGACACTAACTGTTATATAAACAGCCAGCTTAATGGAGATCACAAGGAGTTCAGTCCCACTGCAGAACACTAGCTGCTGTAATTTGTATTCACACCCCATTTAGGTTTCAAGAAGAGAAGCCCTGAAAAGCTGTCCTTCCCTGCTAGAGGCATCAGGCTAACAAGTTCATCTGACCACATTTGCCACAGTTGGCCCTAACAGGTGTATGGAAAATACCCTGAGAAAAGATGTTTGCATATTTGAAAAATGGTGGTTCAAACGAAATGTCATTTACTAGCATGTTCACTTGTGTGCTAAAATGAGTAAGAAACTGTCTGTCATTCAGCAGGGAATGATACACACTCCGTCTTGCACTCTATGTTCTTTCTTTAAAACAACATGTAAAATTTTCGATAACTCTTGAGTGTTTAATTCAGAATAATCTGTTTCAAAAGCTACAAGTTAAAGAAATGCAGAACCTCAAAAATACGGTGTTAAGTGAAAGAAGTCAGACACAAAAGACCACATTGTGATCATGCTCACATTAAATGTCAAAAAAAGGGCAAATTTATAGAGATAGAAAGTAGATTGGTTGTTACTTGGGCTAGAAATGAGTACAGGGATTAACTGCGAGTGAGTATGAGGAATCTTACTGGAGTGATGAAAATGTTCAAAGATTAGATTATGGTGATAATTGCACAGCTTGGCAAATTTCTTAAAGGCACTGAATCATATACTTAAAAACAAATGAATCTTATATGTAAATCACACCTGAATAAGGTTGTAAAAAATGCAACAAAGGGAAGAAGATGCTACAGTGACAACTATGAATATAGTTGAGTCAGACAAAGTAGCCCCTGCTAAGCTCCAATAGAACAATAAACCTGAAGTCATTATACTTCAGTAAAAAGTGAGAGAAAGGCCGGGCGCGGTGGCTCACACCTATAATTCCAGCACTTCGGGAGGCTGTGGCGGGCAGATCACAAGGTCAAGAGATCAAGACCATCCTGGCCAACATAGTGAAACCCCATCTCTACTAAAAAATACAAAAATTAGCTGGGCATGGTGGTGTGCGCCTACAGTCCCAGCTACCCAGGAGGCTGAGGCAGGAGAATACCCGGGAGGGAGAGGTTGCAGGAAGCCGAAATTGCGCCACTGCATTCCAGCCTAGCAACAGTGAGACTCCGGCTCAAAAAAAAAAAAAAAAAAAGAAAAGTGAGAGAAAGCCACTTTTTGTAAATGCTGTAACATCTGTGGTTGACCTTTACAAGTATTTGCAGTACATTAAAATTCATTAACTACATATTCGTTCAATCTAGCTCTAGAAGCATCTTTTACTATCTGCAAAACAAATGGCAGATACAAAAGGCAGAACCCTTTTAAAGAACAAATGCATACTCTTTAAGGAACTCAATCCAACAATTTACTAGTTTCTGTAACATTTGGTCATTTACTATCAACTGAATGTTAGTTTTTATTTCATGGAGACAAAAACTATGACCTTTAGTTCACAATATTTGCAACACAAACATTAATTCAAGAGAAAGTCTAAGACATTAGCACTGTATTTACTTCTTGAAGAAGGCACTGTCATACTCCCCAATGAAACAATATAAAATGTAAATTCAACATAAATCACCTCAGTTAAATTTCATAGCATAAAATGTGATACTCGCTAAATCTCCTTCTTTTTTTATGAGATAGGAGTCTTGCTCTGTCACCCAGGCTGGAGTGCAGTGGCACAATCTCAGCTCACTGCAACCTCTACCTCCTGGGTCAAGCATTTCTCCTGTCTCAGCCTCCCGAGTAGCTAGGATTACAGGTGCTAGCCACCACACCCAGCTAATTTTTGTATTTTTGGTAGAGATGGGGTTTCACCATGTTGGCCAGGTTGGCCTCGAACTCGTGACCTCAGGAGATCTGCCTGCCTTGGCCTCCCAAAGTGCTGGGATTACAGGTGTCAGTCACTGTGCCCAGCCCAAATCTCCTTCTTTAATGAAGTCTAATCACAACTATGCACTCAACCAAGATTTATAAAACTTTCTACAAGCCAGGCACTCTGTGTGATACTGAGTAAAATTAACTCCTTACCCTCAAAAGGAGCTCACAGTCTAGGTAGTAACACACAATATTATGTAACAAATACTCACTGCCAAAGGAATACCAAGGAGTCACCTATCTCCATATTTGTCAAATTAGATGACTACCTGGTTAGGCAGGGTCTTCCAGAATAATTTGAGATTTGCCAAGTAGCACACACAAGGTACAAAACAGACTGTATAATTAAAGATTTCACATTATTTGAAATTGTTTGACTGCTTGTTAAACCAAAACAATTTCAACAAGCATAAGTTTTTAGATTAAAAAATAAAAAAAAAAAAAAAAAAAAAAAGGAGGTGTTTTCGTTTGGGGAAGGCAGGGGTGCTAGGGTGGATGTTTCAAACTCTGGTATTGTGCTTCCTTTTTTGTGGGGGTGGGGGGAATCCAAGCAAACAGTGGGTTACCTCGAACCACCTCTTCCACAGACTCAGTGGTGGTGGTGGTGGTGGTGGCGATGCTGGTGGTTCTCTCCGTGGCTTCTTCGTAGGGTTCCTCAGCCTCTTCCTCTACCTCATCACCATCCTCGTCGTCCTCATCATCATCGGCTTCTTCTTCTTCCACCTCAGCCACTTCTTCCTCCTCTGTCACTTCTACCACTTTGTCTTCACTGTAAGGGCAAACACAAACAACAGAAAAAGTCGATCAAACAACTTTCAAGAAAGGAAAAGAAGATTGTCAATAAGGAACTTTGGCAATTTGAGAAGAAACACACACAAAACTTAAAGCCAGCAGGTCTAAGTATAAATCCCAGCTCAGCGGGTCTGCAAAAATTTTTTTATCCTTGAGTACAGTTCTTAGTTTCTGCAGCTGTTAAAAGTGGATACCATGAGTCTAACCATAGGACATTCTGAAAAAGGCAAAATTACGGAGACAATAAAAAGATCAGTGGTTGCCAGGGGGGTGGGGGGAAAGGGATGAGTAGCTGGATTACAGAGGATTTTTAGGAACTACTCTACATGATACTGTCATAAGCAGTAATAGATACATGGCATTATGCATTTGTCAAAACCAACAGACTATACAACACAAAAAGCCACCTCTAATGATAACAGGAACACTGGTTAATAATAATGTATCAATATTGGTTCAAATGTACCATCCTAAGGCAAAATGTTAACTAAGGGAAATTCTGGGTGAGTGGGGAGGTGAGAGGTAGAGAGAACTCTTTGTACTTTCTGCTCAGTCTTTCTAAACCTAAAACTGTTCTGAAAAATGTAATCCATTATAAAAAAAGTGCGGGGGAGAGGGGAGATACCAAAACTGAGTTTGTTGTATGATGGGAATGACTTCTCATAGTGTGCACATAAGAACAGCAAAGCACTGCACGCTAGCAGATACTCAGTATGTGCCAGTGGAAACTGGTTTAAAAACTGCAATTCAGAGTTTAAACTGGACATGGAAGTAGAAGATGAAAATGGCTTAAGTGTAAATCTGTAATGTCCTGTAGTCAGGGATGCCTGCTGAAACTATTTAGTTGCGCACCCTACACTTGCTAATTGCTATGTTTTGTAAAATACCAAATATTTCAGTGGTTCTCAACTTTCAGTGAGCATCAGAATCACCTGCAAGGCTTTACTGAAACACAGGTCACCCGCTGAGAGTGGTGGCTCATGCATGTGATCCCAGCACTGTGGGAGGCTGAGGTGGGAAGACAGCTTGAGGCCAGGAGCTCGAGACCAGCCTGGGTCACACAGTGAGACCTTGTCTTTCCAAAAAATTAAAATTAAAAAAAAAAAAAAAAAAAGCCAGGCATGGTGGTGTGCACCTGTAGTCCCAGCTACTCAGAAGGCTGAGGTGGGGGGATTGCTTGAGCCCAGGAGTTTGAGGCTGCTGTGAGCTATGAATGCATCACTGCATTCCAGCCAGGGAGACAAAGACATAGTCCCTTTAAAAACAAACAAACAGATAAACAAAAACCAACACAGATCCAGGTACCAGGCAGTTTCTAACGCAGCTCCAGAGTTTCTGAATCATGGAGCCTTGGTGGGGCCTGAGAATTTGCATTTCAAATCTCCAGGTGACACTGATGCTGGTGGTCAGGGGACAATGTTCTGAGATCCACTGTAATATGCTGAGAATAACGGCAAGAGATAACAAGTAACTCACAGTGAACGTGGGAAGAAGATCAGAAGTAATATTTATGGTATTAAACAGCTACAGGCTGATGCATCGTGGTGTGTAAAAAAAATCAGCAAATTTGAATGGCAAAAGAAGGGCATGTCTCGAACAAAATTTAAAAGGCCTGTTAGGAAATCCTTGTGGAAATCATGTACCTGCCAAGGCAGGGATAGTTGAGAGCACTTGAAAGAAGATAAATGAAGATAAGAACAGGAAGTATCAAACAGTAAAAGCCACCTAGCCGAACTAGAGGAATGGATGTCCTTGATCAGATTACAAAACCAATATGGGACAAAAATCTAGATGTGGCAGGGGGTTTCGACCTTTCCAGGGCAGGGTGTCTATCTGTCAAAACCAACAGACTACATTCTGGTTGCCACAGGTCTATTTGAGAAGTACCATAGTAATAGAATTAAAGGCTGCCATGCCCACATTGAAATGTCCCCAGAAGAAAAAAAAAAAAAAGAGAGAGAGAGAGATACAAAGGAGAAGGAAATTCTACCACAGAGCTCATTCTGGCCTACAAGAAGCAGCTCATCATTGGGAAAAGCGATAGGAACCCCGGGCGTTTGTAAGCAGCCACGTGAAGCCTTGGACTGGTAGTGAGAGTACAGCATTAGGTAGGAAATCAGATTCCAAACATTTGAGACAAGCAACACTATGATTCCATGATCTATGAAAACAGAAAGGAAGACTCCTCCACAGCCCTGAAAGGCTTTCAAAGTCTGACAGGACCGTCACAAGTAGTTTTGCTGAGTGAAAGGGAAAGACACATAGAGATGAATCTGTCAATGGCAGGAATTCTCTGACTAACTCAACATTTAAAGCTTGTGTTACACAAGTTGTATAAAGATGTGTATGACCCCCATGGAACACCTGACTGTGATTACATAGGATGCAAGAATAGTGTAAAGGGCATTTATAAAGTCTCTAAAAAAAGGAAAAGGTGTATGATCCCCAAGTGGAATGCCTGTCTAACTCTGATTAAATATGATGCAAGGATATTAAGTAAAGACATCCAAAGAAGTTGAAAGCATGTGGCTAAAGAATAAAAAGAAACTGAGTAGAATAATTTATTAATAGCAACTTATTCCTATGTTAATAAATGAAGTATCAATGCAGAGAAAACCCTAATCAGTTACTGTAACATTTTCACAATACCAGGAAGAAACAGGTGAAAGATGACCTGATGCACGTCATCGGTGAATTTACGGTGTTTGAGATCTATTATTTATTCAATCAAATCATGGGCACTCATCTGTTTTCCAATTTAAGTGGAAAATTCAGGGAAAGTCAGGAAGAAAAAATCAAACCAGTATTCTCTTTAAATCATGAAGTATATACATGATCTTGAACCATGATTGGAATGACAATGTCCAAGTGTATGATCCAGAGTTAGGACAGCACCGCGTGTCCAGGTGGGATGGTGAAAACATGACCCTGGGTATCCCCAGGTTCCTCTTGCAGGCTTCTCTGTTATTACTTGGATGTGGCTCTTAAAGCTCTCAATAGAAACCATGTTTGTAAAAACAGCTGTTTAGTGTGATCTGCATTCTGGTATGTGTCTAGCCATGAAAAAGAGTGAATTATAGGCCCATCATCCATCACTGCATCTGCCTGAGCAATTTACTGGCATAATAACCAGGAACAGAGACACGTAATAGTTCAACTGGCTAAAGAATTAAATTACTTGGCCTAAGAGAACTCAGGTCCAAGTTCTTATTACCATAGCTTTGACTTCTGGAATTAAATTTAGACGTCCATGAATTCAATTACTCATTTGGACACTATTTAAAACAAGAGCACATGGTTTTGTTAGAATAATGCTGCATTTTCCCAAAGAATGCCAAACACGACATCACAACTTTTGATTGCAGTTTTCATGAATAGCTAGAAACACAGAAGGGAAAAAGAATGACTTTTCCGCCACTTCTTCAAATGCCAGACTGTTGTCCTGTGGACTTGTTTTGAAAAGCTGATCACAGTTTAAGAAGTTGCAGGGAAGGAGGAGTTTATGGAAATATGAAGCTGAGCATCATAAAACAATTTCCTTACAAACACTCAAATAACAACTCATAATAAAATAAACACTTGGGAACACAGTGGAATATTCATTTGCAGACTTTAATGGCTATCAGTTTACAGTGGGTGGCTTTTACAGCTTTTAAACACCAACAAGAAACACTTCTACGGAATGAGGGAACCATCTGAAAATGCTAACCATCCCTGGAGTTTCTGAATTTAATAAGGTCAAAGGGACATTACCACGAGGAAGTAAATCACTGGTGATAAAATTTTATGTGTCAGCATGTGAGATTTTACTTGGGTGAAGGATAAAGGACATCACAAAGGTGACTCTTCTGTTTCTAAATAAAAGCTGACCTTGATACAATTCCACGTGCAGATGCTGCCTGATAGTCCCGTTAGAGAGTGAAAGATTCATACACCAATTTTCATTTCTGTTTATTAAAGTCATGCCCAAAAAGTCACCATTTATATTTTCTAAAAAAGCCATATGACATTCTAGAGATGGCAAAATTATGGAGACAGTAGAAGGTCAGTGGCTTGGAAAGGTTAAAGGCAAGAGAGGGCCGAGCCAGCGGATTTGGGGGCTAGTAAAAGTACACTGTGTGACACTAGAATGGTGGGTACATGTCATTATACAGTTGTCCAAACTCACAGAATAAACAATGATGAGAGAATTTTAATGTAAACCGTGGACTTTGGGTGATAATGATGGTGTCAATGCAGGTTCACTAATTGTCACAAATCGCTCTAAGGGGTAGGCTGATAATGGGAGAGGCTGCGCATGTGCATGAACAGGGAGTACGCGGGAGAATCTCTGTACCTTCTGCCCAATTTTGCCATGAACCTAAAACTGCTCTAAAATAATAAAGTCTGTATTCATTCTTTCACAGTCTTTGTTTAGACTGATTTTTCTCTTCTTGCTATAGATAAACAAGGAGGAAATGACAGAAAGAGTTCTGATTCCCATGGTGATGTGAATGTGGACAATCATGAGATCTAAACTACCGCACTGACGAAGAAAGAGGGAAGGCAACCAATGTTGGTTCCGGAAATGCAACCAACGAGGGAAGACTCAATAGGACAGGGTTCAGATTCTTCCTCTATGGTTATGAGAATAGGAAAAAAGAGCCTACAGGCTCCTAGAGAGGAAATACAGCCTTTTTTAAAAAGAAGATAAACAGATGATTCTCCTTCTCTCTGACTCAGTTCTCCATACTGCCAGAGTCTAACATAGAAGGTATAAATGGCTGGGTAAGTCAGTTTGTCCCAAAGGAAAGCAGCTTCTGAAATTACTGCTATTAAATTAGGAAAATGTTTCAGGGGAAGGAGGGCAAAGTAAGAAAAAGCCAGTACTGCTCCCACACAAAGGCACTGTTAGAAGCGAAACGCAAGGGGACACATCGCCTAATTCAAAAACAAGCAAACTCCAGGCTAATAGAACTCAGGAGAGAAGGCCAGTTACTGGCAGGCGTCAGGAGAGAGGATCCAGGGCCTAGCAATGCTCTGTGTTCTGGTCTGGATGCTGGCTATCTAGTTGTGTTATTTAAAATTATGCATAGTTGTATTACCTGTTATGTGTACTTCTCTCTAAATAAATCAGTAAAAAGGTTGAAAAGGGTTACCTGACACTTGCAGCTAAAGGCATTTCTTGCAGAGGGTTCAGAAGCCCACCTGGGGCCCTGAGTTTAAGGCCTCCAGCTTTAGGAAGATAACCACACAACTGGGCTACCAATAATTCATAACTCAGGCCAGAGGTGGTGGCTCACGTCTGTAATTCCAGCATGGTGAGGGGCCCAGGCAGGTGGATCACTTGGGGACAGGAGTTCGAGACCAGCCTGGCCAACATGGTGAAACCCTGTCTCTACTAAAAATACAAACAATTAGCTGGGCATGGGGGTAGACGCCTGTAATCCCAGCTACTCAGGAGGCTGAGGCACAAGAAGCACTTGAAGTCGGGAGGCAGAAGCTGCAGTGAGCCAAAATCACGCCACTGCACTACAGCCTCGATGACAGAGTGAAACTCTGCCTCAAATAAATAAATAAATAAATAAATTCATGACTCAGCTGATTAAGAATGAGCTATAAATCACAACCTTGATCTGAAATTAGGTTGTATCATCATTCTTACACATTTAATGAATACTTATTCTGGGTAACAGAATCCACACTAACTGCTATATGAGTAATAGACATACTGCAGATTAAATGCTTCAGAAATTCAAAAGAGAACTGATTGCTGTGAGCCGGAGGCATCAGAGCTGGTTTAGTGATAGGTGACCGTGTAGATGAGTCAGGAATATCCATATAATGCATAAGCAGAATAACAAGTAAATAAAATATAATGAAATTTTACACAGGCACTGAGTTTTCAGAGTGAGGAAGGCTAAACTGCAGAGACAAGGGTATTCAGGTATTTTTTTCTTTAGCCAACGGAAAAATATTTGAGTTGAAAGGGACACATACAGATTGATGATACTGAGCAAAAAAGTGGCAATGCATTCATTCATTTGTCCATTGAATCATTCCATTGAGCACCTCTCCAAGCCAACCACTAGCCATTCAATCAACAATATTCACTGTGCTTTACCAAGTGCCAGTTCTATTCCAGGCACTGAGGCTACACAAGTGAAGATAAAGCACTCAATTTCTTGTGATCTATTAGTGGAGGAGGTGTAACATGAGCAAGGAAAAAAAATTATGCAAAAGTACTATAGAGAAAGGAAATGGGAGGAATTGCTAATGAATGACTATAACAGATGTGTGCGGGAGATGGGTAGCATTTCAAACAGGGTGGTCAGGGAAGGGCTCCACAGAAGAGCCATGTGAACTGAAGCAAAGAATGCTCAAGTCGGGCACTGCATGGATGGTTAAGGCAGAGGTAAGAGCAAGTGCAAAGACCTAGGCATGAGGAAGAGCTTAGCATATTCATCAAAGGCAACAACAAAGGAGCCGGGCCAGGTGGCTCACGCCTGTAATCCCAGCACTTTGGGAGGCCGAGACGAGGTCAAGAGTTCGAGATCATCCTGGCCAACATGGCGAAATCCCGTCTTCACTAAAAATACAAAAATTAGTCGGGTGTGGTGGCGCACCTTACAGTCCCAGCTACTTGGGAGGCTGAGGCAGATGAAGCACTTGAACTCAGGAGGCGGAGGCTGCAGTGAGCCAGATGGCACCACTGCAGTCTAGCGTGGCGACAGAGCAAGACTCCATCTCAAAAACAATAACAACAACAACAACAACAACAAAGGGCCAGTGAGCTTAGGAAGGAGTAGATGAGGGAGGAAATATAAGATCTGGTGGTGGAGACAGACAGGCATAGTGTTACCTAGTAAGGTTACATTTCTTTTTTTTGTTTTATAAGATGAAATCTTGCTCTGTTGCCAGGCTGGCGTGCAGTGGTGCAATCTCGGCTCACCGCAACCTCTGCCTCCTGGGTTCAAATCATTCTCCTGCCTCAGCCCCCTGAGTAGCTGGGACTACAGCAGCGTACCACTACACCCAGCTAATTGTTTTGTGTTTTTAGTAGAGATGGAGTTTCACCATGTTGGCCAGGATGGTCTCGATCTCTTGACCTAGGATCCACCCGCTTCAGCCTCCCAAAGTGCTGGGATACAGACGTGAGCCACTGCGCCCAGCAAGGTTATATTTCTTATAGCAACTGGAACGATTCAATGAGATTTAAGTTGCAATGATGTCTCTGGCTGCTGGGCACAGAGTGGACTCTAGGGAAAACATGAGTGGAGGCTGGACACTGGGCCAGGAGCTAGGGATACACTGGAAAGCAAGGGTAGCTCACAAGGCAAGTAGCCAAAGGGACAGACACTGACCTCAGCACCTATATAAATGTAAAATTATTGCCCTAGTAACAATTACATATGGTTAGGAGACCCCAAAGAGTGGGCGCTAACCAGACTCCAGGTGTCCAGTGAGGCACGGCTGAAATGTGACCCAAAGAAGGTCCAAAGTGAATAAAGTCCAGGGTCTAAAGATAACTCTCTCCCAGGCAGAGTGGGTAGAGCATGTGCAAAGGCCCAGTGATGGAGGGAGGGAAGCCTGAGCACCTGAAAGGAAATCAGCAGACAAAAACAGAAAGAGGGGTCCAAGAATGGCAACTCAGCACTGGCACAGAGCAGGTGTTGGCAAACTGCAGCCTACAACTTGTTCTTGTACATCCTGTGAGCTAAGGATGGGCTTTGGATTTTTTAAAGAATTACACAAGGAAAAGAAAGGGGAAAAAGGACAGCAATATGTGACAGAGACTGTATGTGACCTGTAAAGCCCAAATGAGGACTGTAAAATTGACTGTTTAAAGTCAAACCAACTTCTCTTAATACAGGCTCATGTAAACCTTGCTCTGCTTATGTCAGTGAATTACTAAAAAAAAAATTACTGAAACAAGCAAAGAGATCTGAGAAACACTAAAGCCAAGCCTTTGTGCAAACTAGCAGTTCCTGGGTAAATCATTTAAAAGACAATCTCTCTTTACTCTGCTATCTCAGTACACACTTAGGGTAAGATGAATATTCTAGCAATAGAGCAACAATCTAAACAATATCCCTACGAAATGATTTAAGATGAATCCAAGGGTTGGACAGTTTACAGGAAAGCTGGTACAGCTTCTCAGCAAGTCAGTGTCAGGATATAAAAAGGGCTATTCTGAATCCTAAGAATTAAGGATGTAAGATCCTGGCCCTGGTGCAGGATAGGATGTGATATGCAGAGCCTATGAAGGACCTTTCTGAAACTCAGCAGGAATCTGAATACAGACATGGTATCCAATGCTATTAAAAGTTATGTTAATTTTGTGGGTGAGATGGTATCATCTGAACTCTGTGGAAAAATGTTCTTAGATTTTAGAGACATATGCCGACGTCTTAAATATGCTTGCTGTTTGAACTTTTCTTTAAAATATTTCAGCATCATTAAAAAGTACGTTTAAAGGGGGAAAATGATATTCTGGCAAGACTTAAATTTGGAATATAATTATAGTAAAAGGCTAAATTGCTTTTTTAAAGACTATCTTGGAGGCAAGAAAAGCCATATATAATGAAAAGCAGATTATTGTCCTGACAGCTTTATGAACCAACTAGAACTAAGAAGAAGCACCCAAGGTGATAAAAAGTTTTGGAGTCATTTTAAATTCTTGATATGTGAAGTAAAAGTCTGGCTAATCAGAGGCTAGGCCGGGAAACTGTGAATGAGCAAATTCCTCATGTCCAAAGATTTGGCTGCTACTAAGGATGAGTGATCCATATGTATTACGGGTGGAGAGTTGGAAGTATATGACCTTTGGCTCTCTAAGAAATATTTGAGTTCCAGGATCTGCTCCAGAGTCTAGGGCTGCAGGGAGTAAAGCAGACGAAACTCCCTGCCTTCCTGAGCATTTACATTCTACAGAGAGGGAAAGACAGAAGAAAACCAAAGCAACCATGTTATTTACACCAGCACATTACAAGGTGACAAGCGTTACGGAGAAGATGAACGCAGCAAAGCTAGGGTGTAGTCTGGGGCTGGTAGTTAGCCGGGCTGTTGGAATTTCTACAGAAGGTAGTAAGAGAGATGCCCTGAAAAGATGTCAATGAAACAAAACCTGGGTCCCTGGCATCCCCTTCCACTGTGCCTATGCACATGGGAACTAATCTACAGCTATAGATGGTCTGTGTACAAAATGGCTACAAAGCATCCCAGGAAAGTCGCAAAGCAAGAGAAAAGCCTGACCCTTTTCTTTTGGGGGCATTTCGTGAAGACCTAGTCCTTTGAAAGAAGAGAGAAGCTACATGTTCTTGGGCTTAGCCCCTCTTTTTTGTGAAAAAATAAGTGGTTCTGTTAGGGAAGTATATCAGTCTGTTTTCACGCCGCTGATAAAGACATACCGAGACTGGGAAAAAAAAGGTTTAGCTGGACGCACCGTTCCACATGGCTGGGGAGGCCTCAGAATCATGGCAGGAGGCAAAAGGCACTTCTTACATGGTGGCAGAAACAGAAAAATGAGGAAGAAGCAAAACTGGAAACCCCTGAGAAACCAGGAGATCTCGTGAGACTTACTCACTATCACGAGAACAGCACGGGAAAGACCGGCCCCCATGATTCAATTACCTCCGCCTGGGTCCGTCCCACAACATGTGGGAATTCTGGGAGATACAATTCACGTTGATATCTGAAGGAGGACACAGCCAAACCATATCAGGAAGCAAAAACAACAAACGCTGCTCCTCCTTCTAGCACACTCCCCAGAATGCACCCATACCTTGTTCTGCCCCAGATTCCTAAGTGGAGTCCCACTCCTAAGAGAAAACAGACACATCTGCACCACTGATCCTCGGTGGCAGAATATGCCAGTTATCTGTCCGGGAGAAGAAGCCATGTGGCTCAGGCTACAGGATTTACAGCCCAAGGCCTTCCTTGCTTCTGTGCTTGAAGTAAGTGGAAAAGTGCTTTAAATTGTATCATAAAGGTAAAGATGATGTAGCTTCTTGGGTTAGCCAGAACATTTAGGGAAGGCACGTTCTGGAGAGATAAGACTTCTAGTTCATTTTCTATTAGTGAGCTAACATTTTCCTCTTCCAACAAGCCCACCTTCTTGCCTTGGTAAATATTAAGTATATTTTTTTAAAGCATCTGTGGTTGCTTGGCATCATCCGAGAAATCGGTAGGGTCAAATATCAAATAGACACTCCCAGAGCAATGCCACAAATGTACAAGGGACGAGGCTATGAAATTTGTGATTCTTTTCCTTTCTCAAGGAAAGACTGTACTTAAATATGCTCCAGTTAATTGAATGTTCTAGTTATGTGGATCCTAAAGAGAAGGTCTAATGTGGTGATTAATGATGACTTTCCAGAGCTCAACCACATGGGTTTCATTCTCGGTGCTGCCACCTGCCAGCTCAGATGTGACTATGAACGAGTCACTTACCGTGCTATGACTTGGTTTCCTCATCTTTAAATGGGATGGAAACAGTAACCAACTCAGGGGATGTTGTGAACAGCCAATGTAAACAACACACTTGGAACAGCATCCAATAAGAGCTAAATATTATGCCTATTTGCTGTTTTTAACTATAGCTTAAATGTATATTTATGACATATTTTTTTCTTTTTATTACTATTAGGTTTTGCAAATAGTATAAATAAAAAATATCATTTGTTTTTCATATATGATGTTTTTCTTGGGGTTTATTATTTTTGAAAAAAAAATCTAATTAAGAGCTATCCTTTACTGGGTGCTATGTCTAGTAAGATTCTAATTGCTGACCACAGGCTCAGAGTCTGGCAGAGACAGACATATAAGCAAGCATAAAACAGTGTTTTCAGTGATGTGCATATTAACAATAATGGGTTGAACAAAGAATGCTCATTGGTGGAGTTTGGGAGGGACAGACTGAAGAATAATCTGTTGAAGAGGTAACAGGTAAACTGGGAAATGATGAATGAATAGAAATCTATTAAGAGGGTAGCAAAAAGGACATTGTAGAAACAGAGAATAGCACCTGTAACAGATGAAGAGTTAAACGGTTTGGCTGTGTCCCCATTCAAATCTCATCTTGAATTGTAATGCCCCTAATCCCCAAGTGTCTAGACAGAGACCCGATGGGATGTGACTGGATCATGGGAGTGGTTTCTCCATGCTGTTCTGTGACAGTGAGGGCATTCTCAGGAGACCTGATGGTTTTATAAGGGGCTCTTCCCATTCTGTTCCTCACTCTTCTCTCTCCTGCCGCCTTGTTAAGAAAGATGTGTTTGCTTCCCCTTCTGCCATGATTATAAATTTCCTGAGGCCTCTTTGGCCATGCAGAACTGTGAATCAATTAAACCTCTTTTCTTTATAAATTACCCAGTCTTGGGTATTTTGTTATAGCAGTGTGAAAATGGACTAATACAAAGAGTGCAGCAGGAATTGCCAACACTCAGTATGATGGAGGCAGGACTGTTGGAGGGGAGCTGACTGTAGCTGCAGCTCTGCTCTATTATGAAGCCTGTTTCACAAGCTGAGGAGTCTGGACCATCATCTACTAGTGATGCAGAGCCTGGTAAAAAAGCTTGAAGCAAGAGTGGCAAGATAGTTGTACTGCAACAAGCACAAGCTGGCAGAAGCATGGAGGACAGACAGGTGGAGGAGTGACAGGTGGGATGTGAAGGAGATGCTCATGAAGCCTACCAAGAACTTGGATAAAATAACAGCACAGAAGTGGTGACTCTGGGGATGAAGGGAGTGAGTGACAGGAGGAATCTGATGCTGTGAGTTGAAGATAGTTTCTAATGGTAATAGATGATACAGCAGGAGTTAAGAAATACTTTGATCATGGTAGATTTGAGATTCTCTAAGACCCTGCTGGAGAGGCATACAGTAGACAGCTGGAAACAAAGACAAAAAAGAACAAAAAATCTGAGCCACTAATACACAGGCACTGCTTTTCATTTTCCATTAAATAAAAAGAGCTGCACTTTTGTTGTTTTTTAAACTAAAGAGCTGCCATTCCTGAAAGACCACAGATAATAGACCAGATGCCCACTCACTTTCTGAATGGATAATATGTCCCACTGTGAGACCATCATTCAAATAGAAACAAAATCTAGCCTTCTGAAGTCTAACTACATCATTCCTCCTCCTTCCTTCCCCCCTCCCTCACAATCATAATTCAAGACTATTTTCCAATTCGGAGATCTATGTGAGAATTTTAAACATGTTCCTGATTAGTCTCCCTAATCAATAGAAAATATCTTCTATTATCAATAATAATATCAATCAATAATAGAAGATATTTTCTATTATTGATTAGGGAGACTAATCGGGAACAATGTTTAAAATAGTGTATGAAAAGCCATTCACTCAACAAATGCTAGCATGGTTGCTAGGTGCCTGGCATTCTGCTGGATCTGAGGCTCTAAGAGGGAAAAAGATAGGCTCCTTGTCCTCAGAGAGCTTACATTCTTTAGGGGGAGGAATGACAATGAACCAATAAAACACTAAAATGTGATTCATTTCAGAATGGAAGTAAATGGGCTGCTAACATTGAGAATAATGAAGAAGGGGTCTTTTCTTCAGAAAAGAACGATCAGGGCCAGGCATGGTGGCTAATGCCTATAATTCCAACAATTTGGGAAACTGAGGCGGGAGGAATGTTTGAGCTCAGGAGTTTGAGACAAGCCTAGGCAACAAAGTGAGACCTTGTCTCTACTAAAAATAAAAAAAAAAATTAGCCAGGTGCGGCAGTACATGCCTGTAGTCCCAGCTACCCAGGAGGCTGAGGCAGGAGGATCTCTAGAGCCAGGGAGGTCAAGGCTGTAGTGAGCCATGATCATGCCACTGCACTCCAGCCTAAGTGACAGAGCAGGACCTTGTCTCCAAAAAACAGAATGGTCAAGGGGAAGATGATCATTCTGGGAAGATGGCAGAAAAATTGAGGCTGAAGGTGGGACCTTGGAAGATCTACTACAGACAATAAGATCAGTCAGCCCTGAGGACGGCAAGCTGAGTGTATTGACTTGTGTGACATTGAGCAGGAGGGAGTGGGTGAGAAAGAGGCACGGGGTGATACTGGAGAGGTATGGAGGAGCTGGGTCAAATACACTAATAACTGTAAGGGATATACGCGTTCAAACGAGGCCCTGACACAAACTACTTGTTCGTTAGTTGTGATCCGTTATTATCCTCAGCACACCCAAGCAAGGCTCCACTGTTTTCTCTCTGTGCACTTGGTTTCTAAGCATACTGGAAAGCCATGAATGCAACTGAAATTGGGGAGTTCTAGGATCCGCTTTATGTAAATAAATACTCTACATCCTGGCTGCTGTACAGAGAATGGCTTAGTGTGGGAGAGGAAAGGAGTGCATGAGTTGGGGAGAGATAATGAAAGCAGAGATTAGTAGGATACTGAAAGAACTCCAGCAAGAAACAATGCGAGTTTAGGCGAGGACTGTACTGGAAAAGATGAAGAGAGGTGGATAAATCCAGAACTGACAGGATTTGCAGAAGAGACAATGATGAGTTCCAGGTTCTTAGTAGTAATCCCTAGGAGGGGGAATAGGACCATTACTGAGAGAGAACAGCTTTGAGAAACCACACTGGGGAGTGGGTAGCAGGGGAATTAAGAAGTCTCTTCTGGACATGTTAGGATTCATATGCCTACGAAATAACTAGGTAGAGTCTGGGCTAGAGAAATAAACCTTGGCTTAGTCTACTTATAACTGGTATTTAAAGTCAAGGGCATGGATTACAGCAATCACGAAGAAAGAGCCAGAAAGAAAAATACTATAATAATTGGACAGAGATAACCAAGGTCAGGAATTTAATGGATGAAATTTCAAAACAAAACAAAAACAGCCAAGACAGGATAGTTAAAACAACAAAGGCAGGGGCAGGGGGATAGCATGGGAGGTGGGAACTCCTAAAGCCTGCATAAATAATGTGCAGGGATACAATTCAAGATTAGATTTGGGTCGGGAAGAAAAAAACAAAAAGAATGTGCAGGCTGGAAACGATAGTGACAGTGAAGTTACAGAAGAAAAAGGGCTTCTGAGAAATGGCAAAGGTAGTCAATTCTAAGAATTTACTAATCTTAAGGTGATTCATAGAAAAAGTCCTGTCCTATAAATGTCTGGAATCTTGAGCCCAGAGATACCTGGGCCTGTCTGCACTGGTATTCTACCGGGCAGATGAAGGGGTCAGGAGGAGCAGTACTGTCTTACTTTCCTGTCAACTAATACTGATGACAGAGCAAAAGCATCATGCACTTTAGGAGTCATGCCCATAGCCAAAGACTGCAGATATCCTAAATGCGGTATCTGAGACACAGAGATGAGACATACATAGCCAAGTTACTAATGTGCATGTTGGGTAAGAATATTTCCAAATGGAAGGAAGTTAGAAAAGCTCTGTTCTAGTACAGCCACTTTGAGGACAGTATGGAGGTTCCCCAAAAAACTAAAAATACAACTACCATATGATCCAGCAATCCCACTACTGGGCATTTATCTAAAGGAATGGAAATCAGTATATTAACGAGATATCTGCACTCCCACATTTACTTCAGCACTATTCACAATAGCCAAGGTATAGAATACCTAGGTGTCCAAAGAGACTCCTGGATGAAGAAAATGTGTGGGGGGGTGTGTGTGTGTGTGAGCGCGCGCACGCACATAATAATGCACATGAGTGAAATATTATTAAGCCACAAAAAATAAAATCCTGTCATTTGAAGCAACATGGATGGAACAGGAGGACATATGTGAAGTGAAATAAGCCAAAAACAGAAAGTTAAACGCCCATGCTCTCACTCACACGCAGAAGCTAGAAAATGTTGATTTTATAGAAGTAGAAAGTAGAACAGAGGCTGATGGAGGCTGGGAGGGGTAGGGGAAACCGAGGATAGAGAGAGATTTGTTAAAGGATGCCAAGTTACAGCTAGGTAAAAGGAGTAAGTTCTAGTGCTCTACAGCACTGTAGGATGACTACAGTTAACGATAATATATGATATAATCTCAAATGGCTAGAAGCAGGATATTGAATGTTGCCAACACAAAGAAATGACAAATGTCTGAGATGAATATGCTAATTAGTCTGATCTGATCACTATGTACCCTGTAAATGTGTATAATTATGACACGTCAATTTTTAAAAATACAAATTTTTAAAAAGCTAACTTTTGTCTGGGCATGGTGGCTCACAACCGTAATCCTATCACTTTCGGAGTGTGAGGCAGGCAGATCACGAGATCAGGAGTTCAAGGCCTGGGCAACATGGTGAAACCCCATCTCTACAAAAAATACAAAAATCAGCTGGGCATGGTGGCGGGAGCCTGTAATCCCAGCTACTCAGGAGGCTGAGGCAGGAGAATCGCTTGAACCCAGGAGGCAGAGGTTGAATGAGCTGAGACTGCACCATTGCACTCCAGCCTGGGCACGACAGAGCGAGACTCCCATCTCAAAAAGTAAAAATAAAAATAAAAAAGCTACCTTTTAATGAATGGTCTATGATTAAATGTCGCTGGTATGTTTTGACACCAATGAGTTATACCTGAGGTCAAACCATAACTGGACGAGGCACCTAGGATGCTGTAGCTGTGGTCTCAGCATCCTGTTCCACTGCAATTAGTGCCACCATCATTATATTACATTAAATGCAATATTGCTATCCTGTGACTACCTTGTAAACACATTTTCATAAAACCAAAGTGCTTCATTACCACTTCTGATATGTGTATGACTCCTTGGCTCCAATTTTCCTATAATAGTAGCTATAAAATGATCTTGAAAACCACTTGAGGCTAACCAATTGACATTCAAATGATGTATAATGGGAAACAAATGAATAATAGATGCTAGGAGGTAAAAAGATCAAACCTTTGACATATCTTCCCTTACTTATTAGTAGAGTTTAAGACACAATAATTCTTCTAAAACCATTTCGAAAATACAATTTAAATATAAAATTGAAGGTCCTAAAATACGTATACAAGTTTTAAAGTAGAATGACTTTGCTATTTGAATACCCATTTAAATTTCTATTTCAAATGTCCAAAAGAGCCCAAATCAATTCTATCTTCATTTTTATAGCAGTTTTCTAATCATAAGAAGTCATACTTTCTAGAATTTTTTGCTTTCCTAAAATAAAAAGACTCCTACATATTTAAATCCATGAAATAAGAATTATCATTACTTGATTACTACCAAAATTTATTTTAATGATGTTCTCAACCTCATCTAGGACAGAAAGTGCTTAAGAAGCCATTATGTATTATTAGTGATTATAATGATTACGAGACCTACAATAATTTAAAAATAACTAATTAAGAAGGGAGTGTGTTATAATAGCCATGATTATCAAACCTGAGGTGGGAGATTAGTCACTGAGCCCCAAGGAAAGTCTTTGTATTCGACAATGTAAGATGATGGGTAGGGAAGGGATTTGACTATCACCCCGGCTGGGTGTCCTGACTCACACCTGTAATCCCAGCACTTTGGGAGGCCGAGGAGGGCAGATAACTTGAGGTCAGGAGTTCGAGACCAGCCTGGACAACATAGTGAAATCCCGTCTCTACTAAAAATGCAAAAATTAGCTGGTCATGGTTGTAGGTGCCTGTAATCCCAGATACTCGGGAGGCTGAGGTAGGAAAATTGCTTAAACCCAGGAGACAAAGGTTGCAGTGAGCCGAGATTGCGCCACTGCACTCCAGCATGGGCAACAGGGCGAGACTGTCAAAAAAGAAAAGAAGGAAGGAAGGAAGGAGGGAGGGAGGGAGGGAGGGAGGGAGGGAGGGAGAAACAGAGAGAGAGAGAGAGAGAAATTCACCCCATTGTGGCCAGCTCCTCTCCCCTCTACAATTCCAATCTATACATTATAAACAAGTCCACTGTACACTGTACCAGTTTGATATGCATTCACATCGATTAGTAGTTTTGGAAGCAAATATGATGATACATATTATTGCAATTTTCCCCATGTTTGAGGTAAAGAAATAGGCTCAAAAAGATTACATATGAGAGTAAAGCACATTTTAAACCTTTGAAGATATTTTTCAAGCAAAGATCATCCTATTTAGTTACAAATCTTTTCTTTCCTTGACTACTTGGATGCATCTGTTATGCCTGATTTCTGTTTCCACCCAATGTCTTTTTATGCAGGTTAGCTGCAATCACCACAAATGCAATATGTCATGATGTCATTCATCTCTTTTCCAGTTTGTTGGCGAACATGTATTAACATTTTAGTATCCAACTACATTAATCTCATGACTGCTAGCATTGAAACAATTGACAAAAAGATGAAAGCAAACCCTTACTGCCCAGTTTGACAATAAGTGACAGCTGTTCACATAGGCTGGCAATTAGGAAGCAAAACATTTTGGAAGACCAAATTTGACCAACAGCAAACCATGGTCTCAAATGCAAAATAAAACTTCAGTTATATGCTACACTGAGATAATTACGATAGCAAATTATTTATACTGCATAAATTACTCGATCTAAATAAAGTGGTGCTCTGCTATAAACATTATTTTCAAATAATTTCAAATATTAAACTATGCTTTTGAATATCCCTAGGCAAATCTTTTCCAAAATTACACATTCCTAAAACAATGAGCCAATCTAGTCATGTATAGCCTACTACATGCTCAACATTCACTTCTCTTTAAAACAACTTACATGACAAAACTAACTACAACAGTGAACATCCATCAATTGCACCTGCAAACGTCTCATAACAAAATCAGATGATCTGTGTGTCCCTTACTTATTCATTAAATTGATAAAAAACAGAAAATAAAATGTAGCTCTGAAGGAACCACTTAATTTTTAAATTTGCTCAATTACAAAACATTTGTTTATATAAAATATGTAAAACAAGTATTGCTATATTAAAATAATAATGCATATTAAATACCATAAATAACTTGAATACTTTACAAAATCAGTTTGACCTACTGTATTTACAGGGTGAGTGATCCTTATCCAAACTGCCTGGGACCAGAGGCGTTTCAGATTTCTGATTTTTTTTTTTTTAATTTTGGGTTATTTCCATATATATAATGATATACTTGGGAAATGGGACCCAAGTCTAAATATAAAATTCATTTGTTTCACAAATACCTTATACACAAGCCTGAAGGCAATTTTATACAACATTCTAAATAATTTTTGTTTCAGAAAGGAAGTTTGTACACATTGAGCACATAAGGTCAGGTAATTTTCTACTTTAGTTGTCATGTCAGTGCTAAAAACAGTTTGGATTTTAGGGCATTTCAGATTTTAGATTAGGGATGCTCAACTTGTATTTCACAGTACTATAACATGTCTTTAAAGATGTTGTACATTCTTGGCTGGGCGTGGTGGCTCACGCCCGTAATCCCAGCACTTTGGGAGGCCGAGGCAGGCGGATCACTTGAGGTCAGGAGTTCGAGACTAGCCTAACCAACATGGTGAAACCTCGTCTCTACTAAAAATGCAAAAATTAGCAGGGCATGGTGATGGGCACCTGTAATCTCCGCGACTGGGGAGGCTGAGCCAGGAGAATCACTACTGGGGGGGGCAGAGGTTGCAGTGAGCCGAGATTGCACCACTGCACTCCAGCTTAGGTAACAGAGTGAGACTTTGTCTCAAAAAAAAAAAAAAAATTAGCTGGGCTTGGAGATGGGCACCTGTAATCCCAGCTAGTTGGGAGACTGAGGCAGAAGTACTGCTTGAACCCGGAAGGAGAGTTTGCAGTGAGCTGAGATTGCACCACTGCACTCCAGCCTGGGCGACAGAATGAGACTCCGTCTCTAAATAAATAAAAATATTGTACATTCTAAAGCTTAAGCTAATGAAGATTGTTTTCCCAACATCTTAGTCCATTCAGAAATATATATTAAAAATGCACATGATCATGGCTTCAGCTAAGTGGCATTAGTTCACCACCTACAACTTTACATTTAAACACCGGGGATATTGCAAACTTTCCTTTGTAAACTAAAAGTGTTGCTATGTAGACAGGGAGTCCAAAAAGGGAAGCTAGTTAGCTCCCACTTGGGAAAGATTTTGTTCACTCTCTACCTCTACTCAAAGAAACTAGTTTTGAACATCTCTAAATTATTTTCTTAATAATTGCCTTCCTTCCGAAACAAACATGGACTTATAATTTTGCTGAGCTCCTGCGGTAAGTAATTGGTACTAGTTTAAGCCACATAGCTCCAAGTAAAGCCAACAGTTCTTGGTTTGATATGCTAATATGTGGATTTTGAGGCCACAGTAAAATTAATTACCTAATTAAAGGGTTACTTTTCCATGTCACAATGGAGAATCCTATCTAAATTAGGGGTTTTACACTGAAGATACAAATATGCAGATGTTGTTTTCAACAAAAAATTAATGTTTGGGGGAACTACTGCCAGAAACCAGTTAAAATCATAAGAATCTGTATTTTCTTCCTCTTTTCCTACTATCCAGTAGGCCAGGGAATTTGGACAGTTTAATCAAAAGATATTAGGGGGAGGAAAAGACTCCACGCATCAGAAGCTTGGAATCCTTAGTACTGAATAATCCAGAGCTCCAAATAACTCCTACAAATGAATTGTATAGTATTTCTCATTCAGCAATATCCTGTTACTGGGCAGCCTGTGCCATCAGGTCTCAGTAAGCACAGTCTCACTGCCAGATGCAGCTCAGATGATGTAGCTCAGATGGCAGCAACCCAAGCCCTGCTCTGCAGAGGCATCTCCTCTTCCAGCCATCACCTGCTTGGAAGCAAAAACAAACCCCACTGGTTTGGCCACACATCTGTAATCTGCTTAAGGCTATAAAAGTGTTTTGCTTTTCTTCTTGACACACATGCAGTCCAAGTTTATTAAATACAGAAATCGAGCATTTCTAATAAGACCTCAGAACTGGCAGCCAGTTCCCTCAAGAGAAAATGCAAGCGTCTGCTATTCTCCTATTCGTCATTTTCGAATGAGTTCTTTTATTTCAGTATATCAGAAAGCCTCACACAGGCCTGGAAGCTGCCAGCCCAGCATTATGACAGTTGCTTCTCAAAGCCATGAGCCATTTAATTAAATCCACTCTTACTTGACTCATCCACTGGCAAAGATTTAAAGCTTTATCTTTTGTATGATTCACTTTGCAGCCCTCTAAAGTTTTTAGATTTTTTTCTTTGAGCATAATATCACTTTATTAAAATGCAATGCAGAAAGGCAGCTGAAAGATTATATATTTGGAAAAATTTAACTCCAGAGATACAAATAAAAACATATATAGTCAAATAGAGCCTCTCTTTCTTTCTCATCTGATTTTAAAGACAAAGTACTGACCTATGAATAGACATATATTCTCATGACAGCCTCAGTTGATCATCAGGTAACGCTATGAATGTTTCTTCATCACTAGCTAAGTGGAAGATAGTATGTGCATAATTTACTACATGACTGAATGACAAGTTTTCACTAACTACAAATAATGTATTCATGAAATGCACCATCTATAATACCATCTGGTTATTATTCTCTGAGAAAAGTTCTCAGAGCACAATTACCACAATTAAATTGGCTTTTGACTAGATGTAGCACTGTGCCACCTACAAATGGAGCCCAAACAAGAGTCTTTTATGATGACTGCATTGATGATTGTTACCAAGACTTCACCCCTTGGCCTGGCGTGGTGGCTCATGCCTGTAATCCCAACACTTTGGGAGGCACAGGTGGGAGGATCACTTGAGGCCAGGAGTTTGAGAACAGCCTGGGCAACACAGCAAGACCCCTGTCTCTACAAAACAAACAAATAAAAATAAATTCGATAGACATGGTGGCATGTGCTTGTAGTCTTAGCTATTCAGGAGACTGAGGCAGGAGGATCACTTGAGCCCAGGAGTTCAAGGTTACACTGGTCCATGATCACAATACTGCACTCCAGCTTGTGTGACAGAGCAAGAACCTGTCTCATTTAAAAAAAAAAAAAAAGCACTTTAATATAGCATCTGGAACATACCAAATGCTCAAGAGGTTTAGTGCCCTTCATCATACCAGAGAAAAAACGTGACATTTTGTACCTCTGTATGCTGAGATAAAGTTTGTTTTTGAGTTGGAAATATTTCATACTTCATCTTTTCTTATTCTTACAATTTTCCTTTATTTGTAATGTAGCCATCCCTCTTCTGCCCTTGGAACAATGAAACATGGGACCAACCATGCTGTGTTACTAATTAGACTCCTGATGCAATTTTACTTAATGATTGCATGTCTACAATGATGTTTCTTAGTTTTTCTTTCTCTCTCACTTTTTTGTTTTTGAGACAGATTCTTGCTCTGTCACCCAGGCTGGAGTGCAGTGGTGCAATCTCGGCTCACTGCAACCTCTGCCTCCTAGTTTCAAGCATTTTCCTCCCTCAGCCTCCCGAGTAGCTGAGATTACAGGCGCATGCCACCACACCTGGCTATTTTGTATTTTTAGTAGAGACAAGGTTTTTTTTTTTTTTTTTAAAGCCGGAGAGAAAGCTTATAAAAAGCTTTAGAGCAGGAACAAAAGTAAATAAAGTCCACTTGGAAAAGGACCAGGCAGGTGACTTGAGAGCATGTGTGCGGTTGGACCTTTGACTTGGGGTTTATCCATTGGCATACTGCCAGGGGGTTGCATCCCTTCTACCCTGATTCTTCCCTTGGGGTGGGCTGTCCACATGCGCTGTGAGCTGCCAGCCCTTGGGAGGGACAACACGCGCAGTGTGTGTTTACTGGAGTTGAGCACATGCTCACTTGAGGTGTTCTTATCTTACCAAACGTTTCTAGAGGAAAATCATATACAAAATAAACTCTGCCATTTTCTCATACTGTTCATGCTTGAGCCCGCTCCCCCAACTTCTGAGATCATATCAGGCAGCTGCTGATCACCAGTTTTAGTTTTTTTTCTATCTATTGGGAGATTGCCTTTCCTTTAGAGACGAGGTTTTACCATGTTGACCAAGCCGGTCTCAAACTCCTGACATCAAGAAATCCGCCCACCTCGGCATCCCAAAGTGCTGGGATTACAGGCATGAGCCACTGCGTCCAGCCTAGCTTTTTACCAATTAGTTTCAGTGACATATATTAACCTTAAGTTAACATGACTATGTGGGTGTTATGTGTTTGACGTGAATGCCAATGTGATTCAACTCAAATATTTGTTGAACACCTAACTACCTAACTTACAGAAAATTGCGCCAAGTATTTTCATATATCAGGTTGTACAGGCCTCAAAATAAATATAAACTCTTAGTAAGTGGGATAGGCTATTAACCTTTAGAATACCATCAGGGTCCTTTGGACAACATTTTACCTTTTGAGTTTCTTTCTGAGCACTTCTAAGTACTTGTGGGGATTGATATTTCTTACTTTTATCCTTTCTTAGAGAAAAAGAAAATTTTAATTGAGTAAAACTCATTCTAGCTTGTACTTAACCAAGTGCACTGAAACTTTCTATATATCTAAGATATATTTATGAATCTTGATCTTTTTCCTATATTTTGTTCCAAATATTTTATCATCCCAAGAATTATTTCATCATTAACCATCAACTATTTCGAACTATGCTAAAGACGACCAAATAATATGAATATGAAAGATTGATAGAATTGACTAAAAGATGATGCCATAGGGAAATTACCACATTTTTATTGCTGTGTTCCCAAAGTACTGCATCATCTTTCAAGATGGTTTGAAAGAAGTCTGAATAGTCCCAGCTACTTGGGCTGCTGAGTAGGAGGATCACTCGAGCCCAGGAGTTTGCAGCTGCAGTGCACCATGGTCACACCAGTGAGTGGCCACTGCATTCAAATCTCGGCAACAGAGTGAGGGCCCATCTCCAAAAAAAACATGATAGGCCAGGCGTGGTGGCTCACGCCTGTAATCCCAACACTTTGGGAGGCCGAGGCAGGCGGATCACGAGGTAAAGAGATCAAGACTACCCTGGCCAGCATGGTGGAACCACATCTCTACTAAAAACAACAAAAAATTAGATGGGTGTGGTGGCATGCACCTGTAGTCCCAGCTACTCGGAAGGCTGAGGCAGGAGAATTGCTTGAATCCAGGAGGCAGATATTGCAAAGTGCTGAGATCATGCCATTGCACTCCATCCTGGTGACAGAGAGAGACTCCATCTCAAAAAATAAAAATTAAAAAAAAACTAAATAAAAAGCATAATAACAAGAAGTCTGGAGACTTTCACTAAATATATTCGAAAATAATTCTCCACATATTGGCAAACAGCAAAAACTGACAGAAGGAGACATTTTGCCAATAAGATAAATCAGAAGATGAATGAAATTGATCATGTAAGTAAAACCTTAGGCCATGAGCCTTCACATGATATCCTAGATGAATTTTCTCAAGTTCAAGAATTGACAAGTGAGCAATGAATTTCTAAGAATAAAAAGAAAATATGGTATTCTCATCCACTTAGTCATTCAACAGGAAGGATATCATCACTCAATATTACGTGACAAAAACATTAACCATCATCGCTAAAATGATGTGACGCTATTCCTTCCTTTTCTATGATGCTTATGCAACAAATTTTATGTTTGTGCAACACATTTAATTGGTACCATTAGGAAGTGAACAAATGCCCAAGGCAGGAATCTCACTAAAGGTGATGAGAAGAGATAATGTAGAAAAAAATGTATGGGGGCAGGCGGGGAGACTGGCTTGATCATTTTAACAGGTGTTTATAAATCCAAACTTGAAAGCATTTTTAAATTATTGAGGGAAGATGGCTATATTCTCTCTGCAATAAAATTATGAGCTGTCAATTTTTACAATAATTAAATGAAATTGCAAGTATAAAAAAGACCAAGAAATATGATGAACCTAATAGAGATGTATTTAAAATGTAGAATCAGTATTTGTAAGATGGATATATTCCAGGTTCATGCATAGCAGGTGATTAGCAGCTAGCTGTATTCCAATGGATAATGCTCATTTCAGAAATCCTTGCCTTCAAAACTGGGAAAATACAAACTAAAAACGTGGGTTTACCATATTTAAATTCTCAGTAAAATTAAAATATTTACTAGGTTAACTCTTATTAAAATTCTTAATAGTTATTTCTCACTATTCCTTTATTCTTAGTTCTGTAAATTGATTGCAAAATAATCTAAAATATAAAGGGCCCACTGTATCCAGATAGTCAATGGTGCTGGCCTGGTTTTCTGGTATAGTAAGGGGACAAGGTGGCCTCTTGCTATATTTGATACTCCTGCAATCACCAGAACTGATGAAGTTTAAAGTAGGTTCAATATGGAATTGTGTGTTCCAATGCAGGCACACCTGCAGACACTGCCATACACACCCACGCAAGCCAGGCCCCGCCCTATTAGTTCATTTTCACATTGCTGATAAAGACATACCTGAGACTGGGCAATTTACAAAAGAAATGTTTAATTTGACTTACAGTTGCACATGGCTGGAAAAGCCTCATCATCATGGCAGAAGGCAAGGAGGAGCAAGTTGTGCCTTACACGGATTGCAGCAGGCAAAGAGAAAGAACTTGTGCAGGGGAACTCCTCTTTTTAAAATCATCAGATCTCGTGAGGCTTACTCACTTCATGAGAACAGCATGGGAAAGACCTGTGGCCATGATTCAACTACCCCTCTCTGAGTCCTTCCCACAACACATGGGAATTCAAGAAGAGATCTGGGTGGGGGCAAAGCCAAACTATATCACTATCCCTGCTACCCCACCCCCCCCCCACAAACCAGAGAGTAACATTAACTAACCTGGCCAACATGGTAAAACCCTGTCTCTACTAAAGATACAAAAGTTAGCTGGGCATGGTGGTGAGTGCCTATAATCCTAATTACTTGGGAAGCTGAGGCAGGAGAATTGCATGAACCCGGGAAGTGGAGGTTGCAGTGAGCCAAGATTGCGCCACTGCATTCCAGCCTGGGCAACAAGAGCAAAACTGTCTCAAAAAAAAAAAAAAAGAAAAAGAAAAACTCTTCTGAGTTATGCAGCTTCAAAGAGGATGACAAGATGCGGTCAACAGGAATCACTCCTCCAGATTATAAGCAGCTGTTTTTAAAAAAACGTTTAAAGGAAATAGAAAAAAAAAACCATCTAGTTATACAGAAAGATATATCAGGTAACCTCATAGCACACTCTAACCAATGCCTGCCAACCTAAACCTAAAAGAATATATCGATAATTCAAGATTCTGTTTCTTAATCAAATGTGAGTACCTACTTTGCAAAAGGAAAAGTGTACTCTACAACAATTAGAGGGTCTTCTAACATTTCATTTGCTCTACAAATTCAGCAATCTCCATGGAGAACTGGTTCGATCAGATTCTGCAGTTCCAGGTGAGGGGCAGCTCTGCCTCCAGGGCTAGAATGCCTACCTGGCTAATCTTGCAAGTTAGCTCTCCAAATAAATTTTCCCACGAAAAAAATTCTTACCCATGACCGCTGGAGTCTGCATATTATTAACGTTATGCTATGTAATGTTAATTAACAGTCTGCATTATGCTACATTACAGACTGCATAAATAGATATTTTGAGGGGATCCTAGAACATGACTATTACAACACTGGAGAAATATATCCTCAGTAATTTACAAATAAAGTTCTGAAACACTACCTGTTTTGGCTATGTTAAAAGATTTACCTCCTTTTCATACCTCTTTTTCAATGAAGTCATAAAACAAAGCTCATTCCACAAGGAATATTTCTCTAAATGCCTCATTAACAGTAGAAAAACATTCATCTTCTATCCAAACAAGTCTCATTAACTACCAAATAACAAAATACTGTCAATCAAATATTGTCTCAGGAAAATGGTAGTTTGTTTCTCTTTCTTCAAGAATTATCATGTAGCATCCCCTGAAGATGTTTTAAGTCAGGTATGTTAAACTCCTATTCTGATTCTTACATTTCAAGTGTCAAAAGGAGGGCTGGTTCCTGGAACAAGGGGGCTGCCAGTTGGCAGGAGCCCAGCTTGTGTGTGGATCAGTGATGCAATACCTCTCTGGCTTTGCCACATGAGGAAGAAGCCCTGCCTGCCTGCAGGACTACAAGGAAAGAAGTTAAAACATCAAATGATGCAAGTGACCCGATATCCTAATTGTACTGAATCCAAACCAATTTTTAAAAATCTTAAAAACATGAATAGTTAAAAATAATAAAAGTTCAGTGGCTCAACTTTAGAAAATATTAATAGGTTATATAAACCATTTGTCTTAATGGAAAATAAAGAATGATTAGAAATTTCAAGTCATCCAGGAATTACACTCGCTGTTCAAATACAGTAGTCACTGGCCACATGTGACTATTAAACACAGTATGTGACTAGTTTGAATTGAAATGTGCTGTTAAATGTTTTAAAAAGTGTTAGATTTTAAAGACTTCTTATGAAACAAACAAAAAGAATGTGAACAATCTTATTAACTCTTTCACACTGTACATGTTATTTCAGATACACTGGATTAAATAAAGTGTTGTTCAAATTAAATCCACCTGTTTCTTTTGACTATTTTTAAATTGTCTACTAGAAAATGAAAAAGTAGGTGGCTCACATTACATTTGTATTGAACAGCTGTTTGCTAAAAGATGGGAGGATCTATAACAGGGGTTATAGAAAAAAATGGCAAAATAATTTCATAGTGTTTGAAGAAAGTTTATGAATTTGTGTTAGTCCACATTCAAAGTCATCCTGGGCCGCAGGCTGGACAAGCTTGCTACAACATCCAATTATGGATCATGAAGTGTTTAACAAAAGCTATGAAAAAAATTAAAAATATACAATTCACTTTGCCTAGTATTTTTCGAGGACTATGTGCAAGACATACCAGACACATAAACTACAGTTTGGATTCTAACAGATAAAAGGAGATATGATTCCAATTAATTGGAAGATAAGTTATGGTCTTGTAAGAACACAAAGGTAAAGCAAGGGCAGTATAGCAGAGGAAGGCACCTGCAAAGACTTGTAAAGAATCATCTTTTCAGGTGAACATTAAAAAATATACAGGATTTTGACAGGTCAGAAGATGTGGCACTTTAGAGTTGACAGATATCTTTAACACACATTATTTGACGAAAAACGAAAAATATTTCAAAATGAGGTATGACAGATATCTTTATCATACCCCATTTGACGAAAAAAGAAAAATATTTCAGATGGGACAGAATGGTGGGAACAAAAGCCTAGAGAAAGAGAAGGTCAATAGTTTTAGGAGATAGAGTCACAAACAATGTATAAGGTTTTAAAATGCAGACTGAAGCCATGTCAGAGACTTCTGAATGCCCTGTGAGAGAATCTGGACTTCTCTACAAGTAGAATAAACCATCAGATATTTCCTACCAACTGTCAACAGGATTAAAACCACATAGTAGAAAGATTACTAAAGCATGGAAAGAATTATCTGGAAAGAGAGTGGATGAAGCCAGGGTGGTGGTGGTGGGAGGGGGTGGGGGGTGGTGGGAGAGAGGGAGACTGAAAATGCAAGAAAAGGAGAAGAGATGATTAAGAGTCCAGACAGAGGCCAGGCACAGTGGCTCACACCTGTAATCCCAGCACCCTGGGAGACCAAGGCAGGTGGATAACCAGATCAGGAAAATCCTGCATGACACAGTGAAATCCCATCTCTACTAAAAATACAAAAATTAGCCGAGTATGGTGGCATGTGCCTACAGTCCCAGCTACTCAGGAGGCTGAAGCAGGAGAATGAACCCAGGAGACGGAGGCTGCAGTAAACTGAGATCGCACCACTGCACTCCAGCTGGGGTGACAGAGCGAGACTCCGTCTCAAGAGTTCAGGCAGAACGTAATCATAAAAGGGAAGACAGGAAACAAAGGGATAAAAGAAGGTACAAGAGATGCTGAGGAAGAAGAGAAAATTCATTGATTTATTCAACAAACATGTACTGGGCACCTTCCAAATGTCAGGTACCATGTTGCAGAAATTCACAATGGATGACTGTGGAGGGGTTATCTGCAGAGCATGAGAGAGAGTTACTCTGGGGACCAAGGAGAATGAAGTTGGCCTGGATCAACTGCTATGGAGAAGATGATAGGTCATCAGACAGAGATAATTAGGTGCATCTAGTAACATTAAGATCCCAGCTGATGTTACAGCATGAATAAGAAATGGAATTAACTGGTAAGGTTACATGACCTGATACTTTAGAAATCCCAGAAGCAACTAAAGGAAGAAATCCATTTCTCCTAGCTATGGAGAATTGACAAAAATATGTTTAGAAAATGTGAAGGGTATCAGCTAAGTCAAGGATGTTCAATGAAATGGGTAAGAATGATTATCCATTGATTCCATCCTGATTAGAAAGGCTGGCAGGAAAAAAAGAGGATAACAGTCTAAAAAGCCTGAACTGGGGAGGTGATTATAAGGGAAGATCATGATCAGAAGGGAATATCAAAACTAGAAACCTTATGGGTACAATATTTCTAAGAAATATCAGAGTCTTAAGCATGGCTGTGTTCAGGTACTGAAATGGGATATAAATGAAAGTAACTAATAAGGAGCTGGCTGGCATTTCAACTTGGATAGTGACATCATCACTGAAGACAGTAATAGGCAGAGTAGCCATATGACCCAGTTTGCCTGGATCCTTCAGTTTATGATTGTGGTCCCAGTGTTCTATCTGGTATAGATAATAAACTCTGTGGGGGCCCTCGGAGCAGATTACACCAGAAATTAAAAGAAAAAAAAAAACAAGCATCCTGTAGCTGGTGATTATAACCTTACAACTCCTATTGAATCTTCTGTTTGGAAATCTGTAGCTCTAGGGAACATCTGAGAGAATACTAAAGAGAAGTGATGGAATCATCACCTTTTAGAGGGTGAGACAGCATGGAATCAATGCCTGAACCAGATGGCCTATCCAACCCAAAGATTCTCATCTTATAATTTTATGATTTGAATATAGACGTTTGCCTTCAATAAGAATGAGAATCAGATAAGAAGTTATGGGATTAAGAAACTAAGAAAAAGGGGCAAAAACAGGTTGCTTTACGATCATGAAATCAAAGGTGGTTAAAAAAATAAAATTAACAAGCATTTATAAATGCCTTTGACTTCCACTATGAAGGAAAAGAAGATGATAAAAGGCCACAAGGAAAGACCTTTACACATCCACACACAAAACCCCCAAAATCTCAAACCGTACCTTTCTTAACAAAAATTCACCTTGAACTAATGACTGACAATTCCAGATAGCACTTAAGAAATATTTTAAAATGAATAACCAAAACAGAATGCCATTATTATTTCAGCTCCCTGTTGGAAATACCAGTAACCTATGATAGTAATCAGTGGGATTTTTATCCTAAGTTTAATATTAAATAGTCGAAATTAACTCTGTGATGGGTGATTGATATTATTAATAAAACAGGATGTCATAAAAAGTCATAGTTCAGATTTTTTCCATAACAGCAGACTTTGATGGGAGTGGGCAGAGACCCTTTTAGTGATAAACAGAAAGACTAGTTTACAGAAGAATACAAATACTCTATGAAAGATGTCTCAGCATCTCAGACTGAACACAAAGGCCACCTTACCTCCCATCTGCATAGTCTGTGTCTGCTCCGCCCCACCAGACATCTGAGTCATCCTCCTCGGCGTCAGCAGAATCCACATTGTCACTTTCCTCAGCCAGGGGGCAACACACAAACTCCACCCCTCGGAACTTGTCAATTCCGCAGGGCAGCAACATGCCGTAGTCATGCAGGTTGGTACTCTTTTCACTGCACGTCTACAAAGCGTAAGGATAAAACAGTGAGTAGTAGAGTAGATGCGTTTCATTCTAAGAAAACTTCACGTAAAAAACATCAACATATTATTAGGAACCAGTTTCACAAAGGAAAAGATGATTTGCTTTTTGAGTGAATTTACAACAGGACTTTTTGTTTTGAAATGGAGTCTCGCTCTTGTTGCCCAGGCTGGAGTGCAGTGGTGCTATCTCAGCTCACAAAAACCTCCGTCTCCCAAGTTCAAGCAATTCTCTTGCTTCAGCCTCCCAAGTAGCTGGGATTATAGGCGTGCGCCACTACACCTAGCTAATTTTTGTATTTTTAGTAGAGATGGGTTTCACCATACTGGTCAGGCTGGTCTCAAACTCCTGACCTGGTGATCCGCTCACCTCAGCCTCCCAAAGAGCTGAGATTACAGGTGTGAGCAACCACACCTGGCCAATTTTTTTTTTTTTTTTTTTTAGCATGGGTTATACTTTGGTATTCTTTTTATTCTTAAGTTTATTATTTCTTTAATAAGACCATGATGTCATATAATAGAGGTTTATGTGAACAAATGGAATGGAAACTAATTGGGTAATAGGATGTAGAGGGCTCCAGTGGTGAACAGATACCAGAGAATTAATGCTTTCTAGCTTGATTCATGTATCCAGAAACTGTGGCCATTCCAGGTAGATTCCCAGCTCACTCCTACCTCCCTTACAGATGGAAGTTTACCCCACATGGACCAGCCTTATCCTAGAAATTCTGACTCTCTTGGCTCACTTTCAGGGTTAACAAACCCAGGAAGAGAAGCAATTATCCTCTGCAGCCACTATGAATCAGAACTTACAGTCATTAGAAATTTCTCCTTGAACATCTTTTTGCTTTGCTGGGATTTGCTAAATTTGCACAAATCTAAATTAGCATAAAGCTCTGAGAGCATCCACTAGTGATAAAGGAAGGATTAATAATTCAATACATAAAGGTAAACAATGAAAATATGACAGACTGTAGTTTGACCTTGCAGGAGTCATGTTTGTTTCTTAAAGACAAAGGAATTTTCTTTTGAAAACACAGAAGAAATAAAAAATGATTTTCAAATAATAAAAATCAAATAGGTAGCTGGACTTCAAATTATTTGGCTTGTTTTCTTTTTTTCCCCCCTCTAAAACACATTTGTGTACAACGAAAATTCTATTCTATAGTGGATCCAAATATATTACTTAATAAGAGGCAAAAAATAATGCTAACTCTTCAGTGGTATTTTTTGCCCCACAGCTATAACCCGTATACAACGGTAAAGATGAGCTAGATGAGACTTCTCAGACCCAGCACTACTGATGTTTGGACTGGATAATTCTTGGGGGTGGGGGGCAGTTATCCTGTTCACTGTAAAATGTTTAGCAGAATCTTTGGCCTATGGACACTATCAGATGCCAGTAACACCACTCCTTCAAGTTGTGATAACCAAAAATGTCTCCAGACAGGTACCTGGGAGGGACAGGGGCTCAAAACTGACCCCCAATAAAGCATGTTGAGCTAGATAAAGGAGCCTAATTCTAGTAGACTCCTCTTACCACAAATAAACTATATAAACTTATTAGAAAAACATACAAAAGGACCCCTGTGAAGATGGTCATACCACACAGTGACCTTTCCATGCTAAGTATCTCATGTCTTTCCTTGGCTTAGCCAAAAGCAGAGGTTAACCAAGTGCTCGGTCAGACTCATCCTGCGGAAAAATGAAGGCGGCAGGCATGGCCTGATGAATATAAAATCGGACAGTGTAGCTTAGAAACTGAATTCTAACTGGAGGTTTCGGGCTGGTACAAACAAACAACTTCACTGTTCTACCACTCTATTCACTAATAGATAGCAGGGGAAAGCGTTAAATTATTAAAAAATTGTATATGACAAAAGAGAACAGGTGAATAAAAATAATTTGAAGCGTAAACTTGAAAGTTATAACTATTAAAGATTATATTTGTAAGTTATAAAGCATGGCACAGACAACTTATATTTTTAAGTTGCAAAACACGGGACAGACACATAATGAATCTAGTCCACTGGCCCTATTTTTGACTTTTTAAAAATATTCACGGATGTGGGGGCTGTGCCTGTGTGGGGACAGGGTACACGGGAACTCCACTTTCTGTTCGATTTTGCTGTGAACGTAAAATCACTCTGAAACCTAAAATCTGGGTTACGGAGAGTACTGTTGGGTTTTCTTAAATAGCTTGTTAACAAAGCTGCTGCCTCAAAATACCCTCTAAATTGCCATCAGGTATGTCCCCAGGAAGTCTTCACTTTGCAGTAAGAAAGAATTTATGGGCTGGTACCTCTTTGGCGACAGTGTGCCAGTGAAGATGAGTTTCGCAAACATCCATCCTCTCCTGGTGTAAGAATTTGCACTTGTCGGGAACCAGAAGGGCATCGCTTACAAACTCACCAACTGAAAGAAAGGAAAACCACTTCCTGTCATTCCGTCTGAATCACAGTGTTCTTACCGCAGAGAAGGCATCAAGGAAAGACAGACTTCAGACAGGTTATACAGCCTTTCAACGCCTAAGCAACCAAATCAAGACACTAGTACCTTTTAGAATGCTGTGTCTGGCCACCTTAAGCAACTCGGTTTCTTGCCACATCAAGTTTAATGGTTAAAATAGTTCCCACATGCTGCAAGTGAAATTGTCTCTTAATTAATCCAAATTTCTTGCTTCAGAATTAATCCTAAGAAAGCTGCTTAACTAGAGAACCAATTACTATTCTTTTACAACAGGGGGGTAAAATACAAATATTGACATTGTCTAGGTGAGCATTTGAGCAGAATCAATATAAATCCTTGATTACTTTTCTTTCTTGGACATTTTAATCTGCTTGTAAACAACAGAAACTTTAGCATTTTTCTACTTCCTGAGCAAGAAACCCAAAAGTGTATTTTATATATATGTTTACATAACACTCACAAGAAAAAGAGAGTTTAATTCAATTTCATTGTGAAAACTGTTCCTCAGACCATTTTTGTGTGTGAGATGGAGTTCTTTTTTTTTTTAATTGCATTTTAGGTTTTGGGGTACATGTGAAAAACATGCAAGATTGTTGCATAGGTATACACAGGGCAGTGTGATTTGCTGCCTTCCTCCCCTTCACCCATATCTGGCATTTCCTCCCATGCTATCTCTCCCCACCCCCCTGTCCCTCCCCCATTTCCCCCCAACAGACCCCAGTGTGTAGTGCTCCCCTCCCTGTGTCCATGTGTTCTCATTGTTCAACACCCGCCTATGAGTGAGAACATGCGGTGTTTGATTTTCTGCTCTTGTGTCAGTTTGCTGAGAATGATGGTTTCCAGGTTCATCCATGTCCCTACAAAGGACATGAACTCATCATTTTTGAATGGCTGCATAATATTCCATGGTGTATATGTACCACATTTTCCCTGTCCAGTCTATCATCGATGGACATTTGGGTTTGTTCCAGGTCTTTGCTATTGTAAACAGTGCTGCAATGAACATTCGTGTGCATGTGTCCTTACAGTAGAACGATTTATAATCCTTTGGATATATACCCAGTAATGGGATTGCTGGGTCAAATGGAATTTCTATTTTTGGATATATACCCAGTAATGGGATTGCTGGGTCAAATGGAATTTCTATTTCTAGGTCCTTGAGGAATCACCACACTGTCTTCCACAATGGTTGAACTAATTTACACTCCCACCAACAATGTAAAAGTGTTCCTATTTCTCCACATCCTCTGCAGCATCTGTTGTCTCCAGATTTTTTAATGATTGCCAATCTAACTGGTGTGAGATGGTATGAGATGGAGTCTTGCTCTGTTGCCCACGCTGGAGTGCAGTCACGCAATCTCAGCTCACTGCAACCTCTACCTCCCAGGTTCAAGCAATTCTCCTGCCTCAGCCTCCTGAGTAGCTGGGATTACAGGTGCACACCACCATGCCTGGCTAATTGTTTATTTTGTATTTTTAGTAGAGACGGGTTTCACCATGTTGTTCAGGCTGGTCTTGAACTCCTGACCTCATGATCTGCCTGCCTCGGATTATAGGCAGGGATTATAGGCGTGAGCCACCACACTTGGCTGACTTTTGTATCTTTAAAGAAAATGTATGTCATGCAAATTATTTCTAGGCATTTCTGATACTGAAGACAGAAAGATATTACATAAAGTCCTACATGAACTCAGTCTAATGAAGGTAAAACATGGATAATTACCACATTAGATGTAAGCTGTAAACTTAATTTTTGTTTTGTTCACTGCAATATTCCCAGCTTTTAGCACAGATTCTTGCATATAGTAGGCAATAAATACCTGTTGATGAATGAACAAGTTAAATTCTGTAACAGAGATGAGGAAAGTGCCTCATCTTGGGTGCAGTGGGAAACCCTCAAAGAAGAAATAACATTAGAGATCAGTCTGAATGGTGAGAAGCATATGCCACATGGGAAATGAACTGAACTTCCATGATATAAGGACAGAATCTATCTTGCTTGCCATTACACCCCCACAATCCCTGGCCTAGTTCTGGCAAACATGAAGAACTCTATTAATAGAATCCGGATGGATGGATGGATGGCAAAATACCATTCAAAATAAGGGAGCCTCCTTTGCAAAGAAACAGCAAAGCAGCCGCAAGGCATATCTGCAGCCCGTCATGGCTGGAGCAGAGAGTAAGTGGTAAAGGGAGTCCTGAAGTTACTAACACTGGGGAAGCAGGCTGAACTCCAATTTTAAAGAGCCTTAGGTTTTGGATGCCATTTTGGAAGCAACACAGGCCAAAAGTTTGTTTTTTCAGATAAACTCTGTAATTAAGTGAAGGACAGACCAGCACAGCGACACCATGAAAGCAGGGAGAAACCACCAAGTAGGCCACTGCAGTCCTTCAGGTAAGACATGTAAGAACAGACAAAAACCCACAACTCCCATGGAGCAGGAATACAGATTGTCCGCACACCAGCAAAGACAGGAATGTCTTTCTTTCATAGCATGCTCCAGGACATTTTCTGAAATGCAACACAAAGAGGGATTAAAAGCCCTAAGAAGGGGAAGGAAGCAATGTTTCATTCTCAAACATGTAAGATATATCATGATATTGAAGTACTTATTTCATTAAGTAATGTTTAGATAAAAATCTAGGCAAATCATAGGGGAGAATAAGCATCTTATCTTGTCATTCCTTAAATCTCTAAAATGATCGGTGATGTCCATAGCTGTAGTGTGTGTTGCAAGGAATGCAAAAATTATGAGACATGGTACCCCAAAGGCTGCAGGTGTCACCTCACAGGGAAGAAACCAGTACGTCCTGAGCACCCACCCCATGGTACTGACTAATGCCACAAGTACATCTCAGCTCCACAGGGTCACATTATGAGTTTTTTATAAACCTCACTTCCGGCTGTGTGCAGTGGCTCATGCCTGTAATCCCAGCACTTTGGGAGGCTGAGACAGGTGGAACACGAGGTCAGGAGCTCAAGACCAGCCTGGCCAAGATGATGAAAACCCATCTCTACTAAAAATATGAAAAATAGCCAGGGTTGGTGGTGGGTGCCTATAATCCCAGCTACTCGGGAGGCTGAGGCAGAGAACTGCTTGAACTCAGGAGGCAGAGGTTGCAGTGAGCCAAGATTTTGTCACTGCACTCCAGCCTGGGCGACACAACGAGACTCTTGTCTTAAAAAAAAAAATCACTTCACTTCCCAGGGGAGGAATCTCTGGAATCTGACCTGAGGCCACCTATCTCAGGAGATTATAGCCTAGCCCCAGAGATAAGCATTAAAATATAAATTATTATAAGGAAAGAAAAAACATAATAATGCAAATGATGTCACATTTCTCTTTATATAGAATTACGTAAAACAAAACAAAAACAAAAATACAAGAAGAGTTGGAGAACGGAGAGTAAAGGTAATTGTGTCCAAAACAAATGCGCCATTCCCAGTGGATTTCTCAGGGTTTCTGAGGTCAGAGAATCAATGCTACCTGCTTGGAAGAATACCTGATATCTGAGGCATCCCAATTTTCTTTTTTTTCTTTTTTTCAAACAGTCTCACTCTGTCGCTCAGGCTGGAGTGCAGTGGCTCAATCTCGGCTTGCTGCACCCTCCACCTCCTGGGTTCAAGAGATTCTCCTGTCTTAGCCTCCTGAGTAGCTGGGATTACAGGTATATACCACCACATCCAGCTAATTTTTATGTTTTTAGTAGAGACAGGGTTTTGCCATGTTGTCCAGGCTAGTCTCGAACTCCTGACCTCAGGTGATCCACCTGCCTCGGCCTCCCAAAGTGCTGGGATTACAGGTGTGAGCCACTGCACCCGGCGGCATCCCAATTTTCTAAGTTGCAGGAGGCCAGAAGCAACCTATGGCCTGAAGGTGCCCACCTCATCTGTCAGCTCTACTCAGCCATATATGCAAATGTCCAAAATAAGAAGTAATGCTTTTCTATTTTACAAGTAATTATTGGAAATATTTGGTGCCTGTCACATACAAAAATGTTAAAGAGTTTAAAAAAATGAATGCTGGCCCAAAGCTACTAAATCAGTTTGTGAGAAGAGCCAGGGCAGGGATCAGATACACTTGACCTTGGCTTGCAAGAGTTCTTGGGTCATAAACTAGACAGTAAGTGCCAAACAATGAAGCCAAATCATCTTGTTTTATCTGCCCTTAGCCAATCTACTGAGGACTAGATTATAATGCAAAGCTAAGTCACTGAAACGTATTTACTTCAGTAAAATATTCACCAAAAAGACATGTACTGCATTAATTGTTTTGTTTGTTTTGAGACAAGGTCTCTCTTTGTCACCCTGGCTGGAATGTAGTGGTTGGATCAATGGCTCACTGCAGCCTCCACCTCCTAGGCTCAAGTGATCCTCCCATCTCAGCCTCCGAGGAGCTGAGACTACAGGCATGTACCATCACACTCAGCAGATTAGTTTATTTTTTGTAGAGATAGGGTCTAGATATGTTGCCCAGGCTGGTCTCGAACTCCTAGGCTAAAGCGATCTGCCTGCCTCAGCCTCCCAAAGTGCTGGGATTACAGACATGAGCCACCATGACCAGCCAGTTTGAATATTTTTAATGAGGAGTTGGTAAAAAGCTTTTCTCAAAAGCCTGAACTAATTAAAAGTTGCCTTGGATATTAGGAGCTCATTAGCTAAGGATATTACTCTTACTTTCATCTGACAGAAAATCTACCCAAGAGAACCATATTCTTGAACTTGTGTTTAGGATAGGAGTTGGCAAACTACTACTTGTGGCCCAAGTCTGCCCCCTTGCACCTGTATGTCTGCATTAGTCTGACTGCAAGTGACATTCATTATGTTTATAAATGGCTACTAAACTTCCTAAATAGCAAAACATTTTATCTGATATTGCCAAGTTGGTCTTAGTTTCTTACATTGCACACAGCTAAGAAATATGTGTCCCTTAAAATGAGAATGGTTTTTTAAAGGATTAAAACTGGTTACTTAATAAGCTCTCGGGACTAATGGCAAAATAGAAATCTCATTGTATTCTAACATTAAAATAAAATTTAGCAGTGGACAGCATTGCTTACATTACTTTTAACATTTGATGAAACATGTTAGAATGTTATACATCAGAAATTGTAAGCATTAAACCACAAAAATCTGTTTTAAAAAATTTTAATAAGAATTAAGAGTGCTGAAAGTATAATGAAGCCTTTCTCCCCAACTGGCTTAGCATGGTGTGTATGTTCTCTTTTTAATTAAGAAAGACAGTATTTAAAAATCTTTGCTAGGACAGCAGGTATATGGAAACTGTATTTTCTACTCAAAATTGCTGTGAACTTACACTGCTTTGTTTTTAAAAACAAAGTTTATTCATTTTAAAAAGTCTATGATAGCATACACCTGGAGTTTCTATCCATAGTCACGCATACGTTATTTTAAAAAACCCTTCTGTTTACTTGCTTTATCTTTCAGGTTAAAAAAAAAAGTTCATAACAGAATTCTGGTGTAAGGGCCCAAAGACCAAAACAAATTAAATATCATAATGAGAAATCACGTTTGTGTTTACGGCAAACCTTGGGAAATTTGGCACCATTTCTTTCAAGTGGATAAATTCCTCGATATACGCTATGCATATTTATTGATAAACATACAACCTGGTTTCCTGCTTAAACAATTCACAATTTATATTCAAAACACTCATACAACACCCACCCACACATACACACACCCACCCACACACACACACACACACACACACCCAACTGAAAGGGAGTTTTCAAAGCTAATGAACAAAATCTGGGTCTGGCTTCTTGGCTAGGAAGTCTTGGCAAGGTGAACAAGGATGGCAAATTCAATAGGGACTCTGCAGGCCTCAATCTGCTCGCTCTTTGGTGGTCTTTGAGATGACTGTCTAGCTCAAATTACCTCATTTTGCAGATGGGAGGAAAAGAGCCCAGGTCAAGTGACTTGCCCACAGAGCCAACTGGCAACAGAGCTAGACTGAAAATCCAGGTCTCCAATTCTCTATCCAACAGTGGTAACTCAATTCACTCATTTAAACTCTGTTCAGAATGGTTCATTTGGCTCATTTCCTTTGGCTTTTATAAAAATAGTTTCACTTTTAGACTGTGAAGTACTTTAACATTATAATCTACAATGTGGTCAATTTGATGGTAAAACTAGACTTGAATTAGCTATCAAGCCATATAGAACTGCTGGGAATGCATTCGGTCACAGGGAATAGATCATATCATGGCTTAAACACACAGTAGGATTATGCATCTCACATAAGAAATGACATTGAAGCTAGGGCCACTGCAGATACCCCATGAAGCCATCAGGGACCAGCTCTTCCTATCTTTCTATACTGCCATCCTTAGCACACTGGCTTTATCCCCGTGTTTTGTGGTCACAAATGGTCACAGAAATTCAAGACGTTGTGTCCAAGTTCCAGGTAGAAGGCAGGAGAAACAAGACAAAGGCTGAAAGTTTCTGTTTCTTTTTTCCCCACTTCTAATAAAGCTTTGCTGTGTTACCTGGGAGGGACATACTCCTCAGCCAATCCCACTGATGCCATAGGTGCCATTACTGTGATCGGGCCACACGCACCTGAAAGGGGTTCTGTAAAAGTATTTTCAGCAGAGCACATGGTCACCCTGAACAAAAAAATCTGGAATTCTTTTAGAAAGGAAAAAAATGGGAATGAATATCAAACAGGCGAGTAGCAGAGGCTCCCGCACTATGTAATTTAGATTATATTTTTTGATTTCTTTACGGTGCCTTTTCAAAAGACAGATAGGATTCCAGGAAGAAGACGGCATTTAGAGTAAAAAGTACTACAACGAAAACCATAGCAACTCCCCAGTCCACCACACCGGGAGAAATGAGAAGGGAAAGGTGTCTCAAAACTGACACTGCTGCCAGGATGACGGCACATGTGGGTGTCGTTCCAGCTACTCGGGAGGCTGTGGTGGGACCGGCACTTGAGCCCAGGGCCAGCCTGAGTAACAGAGACCCAATCTCTAAAAGTAAATGTTTTAAATAAAGACTTAAAAAAAACCCAAAAAACAAAAAACTGAGACTGCTAAGTTTGAAGAATCAGAGTGGGATTGAGTGTTGTTGTTTTTTTTTTTTTGAGACGGAGTCTTGCTCTGTCGCCAGGCTGGAGTGCAGTGGTGCAATCTCGGCTCACTGCAACCTCTGCCTCCTGGGTTCAAGCAATTCTTCCGCCTCAGCCTCCCAAGTAGCTGGGACCACAGGCATGCGCCACCACGCCTGGCTAATTTTTTTGTATTTTTAGTAGAGGCGGAGTTTCATCATGATGGCCAGGATGGTCTCAATCTCTTGATCTCATGATCCACCCGCCTTGGCCTCCCAAAGTGCTGGGATTACAGGCGTGAGCCACCGTGCCTGGCCGGATTGAGTAGATTAATGTAAAAGATTCTAGAGCCATACATAGGTGGTTCAAGGCACAGATTATTTGACTATCAGATTACATATGTGCCATATGTGCCATTACTGTGATCGGGCCACACACACCTGAAAGGGGTTCTGGAAAAGTATTTTCAGTGGAGCACATGGTAGTTAGTCCCCAGATTCATTCCTGGGGACTAAAATGATGTTGGCCAGAATCATGGGAAGGAAAGGCCAAAAATGCCTGAGGTCTTTGGATTTCTGCCTAAGATGTGCCCTCTCTTCCTCATCTCTCAAGAGGTAAAGAGGATTCAAGAAAGCGGGGGAAGTGTTTTGGCAATGGAATTACTGAAAACTGCCAAAGTCTGGGCTTCCTTGGGCTATGGGCCCAGATCTGCCTCGTGAAGATAAAAGATCAGTAGTATCAGTAACCCTGAACCGTGTGCCTACCGCTACCCTCAATACTTAACGTGCATCTTCTCACTGTCCGCAGAACCACACCAAGGCAGCTACAATGATCTCACTTTATAAGAGAAGGTGAGACGAGGAGATTACGTTAACAGCCCAGGTCACATATAAAGTAAATGGCAGAACTGGGAGAATTAAATCAATTAATATCCCTAAAGCAACTCAACTCAGTGCCCAGAACAGAGGTGCTCAATCAATTACATTAATATTATCCTTCTCCCCAGTATCTCATCAACCACCATAGTTTCTCAGACGAACAATAATCACAGTAATCAAAACAGCAACAGCTCCTCTTCATCATTTACTAATCACCTGTTTGGCACCTACTGAAGACAACGGGGTTAGTTGTAGCCTCACAGAGATGACATGGTACTGGTTTCCATGTGAGTACTGCTCACATGGAATGAATGAATACATGACTGCAATCTACACAGTGGGGCGGAGAAGCTGAGAATCAGAGCGATCAACTCTTTCAACGTCTGCATTGAGTGCTGGTCCTGGCTGAGTGGCTGTTTCCTGAATCCTCTCTGGCAGCCATACTCCTTTATCCACTAATTCTTCACTACATTCTTAAAATTTTGTTTTAGTGCTAAGAATACAGCAGTGAACAAAACCAATAAAATGATACATGATCCTAGGGGAAAACGATAAAAAAAAAAAAAACAGATAAAACAGTGTCTGTTGGATGGTAATAAACGTTACATAGATAAAGCAGAGAAAGGGAATGGGTTGTTGTTGCCTCCCCCCTCCACCGAGGGGTAAAATTTTAAATAGGGTGGTCATGGAATGCCTACTTGAAAATATGACATTTCAGTGAAAACTTGAGGAAGTGAGGGAACAAAGCATTCAAAATCAGAGGGAAGAACATTCTAGACAGAGGAAGAAGCATCTATTACACAAAGGTCCTGAGGCAGATGCATGCCTGGTGAGCTCACAGAAGAGCAAGGAGATCAGTGACATCATGGAGGAATGATGAGGAGGAGATCACTGGGCAAGCGAGTAAGTGAGAGGCAGGACAGTGACAGCTGACTGTACAGGGCAGTAGACACCGTCTAACTCTGGCCAGTACCCAGAGTAATGCTGGAAGGCTCTGGGATGGTTTTCTAAGCTAATTATTCTTGCCCTAGGGGTCAAGGCTAGAAGTGAGAAGACCAGGAAAGAGGTTCTGGCATTCATCCAGGTGGGAGATGACAATGACTTGGGCCAGAATGAGAGCAGGAGAAACAGTGAGTAGTTCTCAGATTCTGGATGTCATCTGAAGGTCAGATCTAAAGAACCAGATAGAAAGGAGTCAAGGATTTAGCTTGTTTCTATTCCAACAGCTAGAAAACACCTTATACTGAAGATGACGAGAAGTCCGGACAAGAATTCCCTAATTTTTCTGTGTAGATGTGTAGACAAGTAAAACTTTCCAGAATTATGTACTTACCAACTTATATACACTACATATGTGTATATGAAAATAACTGCAGAGAAATGTTTTCTTAGTGATTTTTTATTTTACCATTTGAGACTCTTACTCCACAATCTTTTTTTTCTTAAATGTGCTCATTATATACTGAGCTTTTGTAACTTTCACATTAACAAATAGGCTGGGAAAATTTTCCTGGGAGGCATTTGTACCCAAGAGATGGGACGATTGCTTCACAGAAGCAGGCAAAACAGTTCTCAACAAACTTTCCATGTGCTAAAACCGTTATGGTTTTAGCTTGAGAGTGTGGGCAGTTACTGGGTTCTCAAAGAGGACAGTAGGGTGAATTACACATCCCTTTAAAAAGTGGCTGTTGTCGTCACCAGCATTTCACTGTAACTATTACCAGATATAGTGAGAACTGACAGATGGGATTCTTCAGATGAGAACTATTTACCAGCTGGCAGAAACTAAATTGATCAAGATAAGCAAAAAGGCAAAAGAAGTGAAAACTGAAAGTTTTACCTAAATCCTCTCTCCAACATTTTCAAGCGCATGGGTCCAGCCTCACATACATACCATATATATACATAGATGGCAGAGTGAGTATAAGACAGAACAGTGTTTAACCCCAGCTCTGAATAACACTGGCAACTTTCACTTAACTCAAACAAAGGGCCTCAATCCTAAGTGGCCCGTGTTCCACGGAAGGAGATGAGGGCTCAGATATTCCTTACAGATAAGGAATGACTTTCTGGGTTGGCCACTCCGGGATTTCTTTGTTGTTGATTTTTTGTTTTGGGTTTTTTGTTTGTTTATTTTTTGAAATAGTCTCATTCTGTAGCCTAGGCTGGAGTGCACTGGTGTGATCCTGGTTCACTGCAACCTCGACCTCCCAGGTTCAAACAATTCTTCTGTCTCAGCCTCCTGAGTAGCTGGGGCTACAGGCATGCGCCACCATGCCCAGCTAATTTTTGTATTTTTAATAGAGACAGGGTTTCACCATGTTGGCCAGGATGGTCTTGAACTTCTGACCCCAAATGATTTGCCCACCTTAGCCTCCCAAAGTGCCGGGAATACAGGCACCAGCCACCCCGCCCGGCCCACTCCGGGATTTCTTAACTCAGAACTCGGATTCAGCTGCGCCTGCCACACAGGATCACTGTCATACAATACGTTCATGTTCAAGTCAAGTGATCCTTGTCAGAGGCATCTACCATACATACAGGTATACCCATTTGATTCCACATCAACATTCTAGCCTTCAAAAAAAGTCCATTAAATTATTGTAGATGAAAAGAACTAGTGTTTATCTGTGGTATCTATTAATAACTAGACAGGGTTTGGTTGAAATTTTTTGAGAAAAAAATTGTAAGAAACATAGCATTTAAATTCTTTTTTTAAAATTCAGGAATTTCAAAACTATCACATATATATATAAAATTCTTTGGTTTCCAAATTTAACCTTGTCTTAGGAATGTAAACTAACTGGTCAGAGATTTCACTTTCCTTTACAAATGAGATATCTTGAGCCTGATGAGGTTTGCACAAAGCTAATGACGGAGGCAGGCTCAACTCTGAAACCCGCCTCTCATGGCAATGTTCAGGACCCCAAGAAGTGTTACAATACTAATTCTGAATGACAGCTTCCTCATTAACCAACCCAAGGTAAGTTATACATGCTTTTTCTGTTGCCTCTTTTTGACCGCATTATTGGCCATATTCTTGATCTGATCAGTAACAGGGCTTCTTGTTACAAGTATTTAGTAATTCCAACATCTGTTAAAAGATGGAAATGTAAGAGTAATAGTTGCTAAAGCTTTCTAGATCAGGGGTTCTCAAACTCAAACCATGCTTCAAAACCACCTGGGACCTTGATCGGTCTGCAGATCCATCCCTCTAGTTCCACAGCCTAGATCTGATTACATGTTCTGGGGCGTGCCCGAAAACAGACCTCCCCAGAGTGGTTCTGGTTCAGGTGGCTCATGGATCACACTTTGAGAAATGATATTTGGAGCAGGGCTTCTCGAGCTTTAACGTGCCTATGATCACCTGGGGGACTTGTGAAGATGCAGGTTTTGATTGGACAAGTCTAGGGTGGGACTGATTCTGCTTTTCTAACGAGCTCCCAAGTGATGAGATTCAGCTGTTCCTTCAGGCAGTGAGGGTCTACTAAAGATAACCCATTATAACTAAACTCATTAAGATTTTTAAATTTTTCACGTTACAGGTTATTGCTTTGTAAGACAGTCTTTAGTTGCCCACTTTTAATTATACAGTTCAATAGTGTTAAATAGATTCATATGGTGTACAACCATCACTACCTTCCATCTATCTCAACTGTTTTCATTTCGCAAAACTAAAACCCTGCACCCCGTTCAACAACTCCCCATTCCCTGGCCTCCAGTACCTGGAAACTACCATTCTGTTTTCCATCTTTTTGAACTTGACTCTTCACATTCAAAAAGGTACCGCATATAAGTAGCATCAAATATTTGTCTTTTTGTGACTCGCTTGGTTTGTCCTTTTAAAAAATAAAAATTTTCATGCTTCTCTTCCATAAACCTGTGTCTCATCCCATACAGTTGTCACTTGGCACCATCTTAAGGACTAAGCACCTTTTCACACAGCTGTAAGAGCCAAGTTGCTCCTGGTTCACCTTTTGTTTAATTACAGAAGTTGCAAAATATGATAGAAAGAGTCCTAGATTTGAAAACAGCACAATGACTCAAGCAGATCAAGTGATTTCCAAATATTAAAAGGTGATAACATAAATGCCTCCTGGCCAGAGAGGTGCACATAGGATGAGGAACTAGAATAAAAATTCAAACTTAACATAAATTGATAATTTTAAGAAATTACCTCTGCTACCGCTGAGTATTACTGAATTCCACTCTACGCAGGGCTTTGACAGATACAAAAGAACCGAGGCATGGTTCTGCACCAAAGAGCTTAGAGTGGCTTTGTTCCACAGAAATATGATAGAGGCCACATATGGAATTTAAAATGTATTGTAGCCACATTAACATAAAAAAGGTAAAAGGAAACAGATAAAATTAATTTTATTAATATACTTATTTAACCCCAGTACATCCTAGATTTTATCATTTCAACATGCAATCAATGTAAATAATTATCACTAAGACACTCTACATTCTTTTCTTCTACCAGACAAACACTTTAATATCCGGTGTATATTTTATGCTCACAACGTAGTTTGGACTAGCCAGGTTTCAAATATTCAACAGCCATGGGTGGCTAATGGCCACCACTGGGCAAGACAGACTTAGCATCAGATTTTAGAGACCAAGAATACATCTCAAGCAGTGGTGCCTTGAATGTGGACAGGTTAGGGTTATGGGAGAAAATCTCAGGCTAAAGATACAGGCCTAGGCAGATTAACCATAATAAGCTTAAATACACTGAGACCGCAGTACACTGTTTTCTGCTCTGTGCTATCCTAATACACACAATTTCAGTCAATGGGAGGCATACTGCTAGGATTCTGTGACCCTCATTAAGCCTACTGACCAGCAAACTGCTCATCTTCCCCCCTTCTCTTGTTGCAGTTCTTATAAACTGTATTTATACAGTATGATTAATTCTAATACGGGAATTAATTTAAGGTTTCCTTTAGACTTGAACCTACTTTCGCTCAGTCCTCTGTATCCTGAGATGAGCTGAAAGGCAGACACCGTAGAGATAATTCTAAATTCTCTGTTTTGTTTCTTCAAAATACAGGTATTCTCACTGGTTGCTTTCTCACAACACTTTCCTTTCTTCCTGCCTTATCTAAAAAAAACCAAAACAAAACCCTCAAAGCCTGATAGATTTTAAAGATGCAATTAATTAAGGTTCCATCCGGGACTTTTTAAAAACCACATAATTGCTGACAAAATACCAACCAGGCTGATGTACAGTGAGGCAAAAGAACCACCAGTCATTACCAAAACCTTTAATCATATGGGAAGGTAAAAATATACAGCATGCTATTTTCACATGCCATATTCAGAAAGGCATGTGTGAGGGAGGCTATAATCAAGACAGGAAGAGGCACTTTCACAGATAACTTCTTAGCGGAGTTGTGGACTGTCACTCTCATGCCCCTCACTTGTTCCTTCCAACCTATTACCATCTGGCCTTGCTCCAACTATCTGCAATCTGCAACTCTTCTTTCAAGGTCAACAGCAACAAATGCCATCGGTCTCTTCTCAGCCCTCAAGATCTCTGACTACTCTGCCACATCACTTTCTTCTTCTTCTTTTCTTTCTTTTTTTTTTTTTTTTTTTAAGAGACAGGAATACCCTCTGTCATCCTGGCTGGAGTGCAGCGGTGTGATAATAGCTCACTCCAGCCACCTGGGCTCAGGCAACTTCCTGTCTCAGCCTATCAAGTATCTGGGACAGCTGGTGCATGACAACATGCCTGGATAATTTTTTTAAAATTATGTTTTGTAGAGACAGGGGTCTTCCTACATTGCCCAAGCTGATCTCAAACTCCTGGCCTCAAGCTACTCTCCTAGCTTCAGCCTCCCAAGTTGCTGGAATTACAGGCATGGACCACTGAACTCAGCCCACTTTATTCTTTAAATTCAATCTTCTCCTCCCGTTTCCACCAATCCAGACAGTGCTTGCTCTCCGTTTTCTATCCAAAGTTGATCATTCTTTCCCTCTCACTGGCTTCTCTTTCAGTAATTCTGATTGTAAAGTGAGACTCTGTCCTCACTCTTTGCTTTCTCACTCAGACATATCATCCATGCCTAAGGGTCAACAGCCTCCTCCGCTCTTTGAATTCTGACCTTTCCCTTGGCATTCCCAGTCACTTGCTGCATGCCTCCACTCGCAGGGAATTCATTACTTTTAGCAAATGCACTAAAAGCAAGTGCCCAACTGACTATCAAAGACCAGAAGTGTACCCAAAGGACACTTCAATTCCTTACTGGGTCAGTTCCCTCACTTGGTACCCAGTTCCTCACTGGGTCAAAGTTTTTCCTATGTGGAAGTGAGAGAAAGGAACAGAACTAACACACAACATTGTGACGAGCCCAAAACATGTCTCCTGATGAACACATTTTATTTGGTTGTAGAACCCCGGCCTCCTTTCCCACAATGCCATGCTTCTGCTTTCTCAACAGATACTTATCGCTGGTGAATGTCCATGAATCAGAAAACCATGGGACTATGCCTCCACTCCACTCAAACTCTCCATACTCCCAAAGCTGGACCTCACAAACCTCAGATCATGTAATACTCAGACACAGCGCTCCAGTAAACCACTTTCTGGCCAGAAACTCATCCTTCCCATACGTCCTCTCCCTTTCATCCACTACAGCCGTCCATCACGATCCTCAGGTCCTGCATGCTGCAGCACTCTCTGCGGTTATCAGGGGAGGCTTCACTGCCTTCATTTCATTTCCCTGCCAGCCCGGTCTAGGACCCTCAGCACACACACTCATCACCGTGTATATCACCAGCCACCACCCACATGCTCTTTGATGCCCAGGCTCATTTCGTCCAGCCTATTTTTCTCCTAAGTGTGAGACTCAATAAATACACAACCACCCCACTGTGCTCCTCAAGAGCTTATTAACTGCCTCTTTTAGATTCTCCTGGGTATAGTCCAGACTTAAAATGTCTCACTTTGGGAGACGATATAATTTAACCATTGGAAGAACAAATCTTGCTCTATATATTTCAGGCGTTTTCCAACTCAAAACCTCCAAGAAAAAAACAAACGTGTATCTTAAAAGATGCAGAACTATTTATGTCAAAAAGGACACAGAGCATGAGAAAGAAAAAAAGATGTCATTAAATTTAACAAAAGAGTGAACAATATTGTTAACAGTAACAAAAGAGTTAAGCATGAAGTGATTAGGATACAGTACTTGAACTTGGCACCACCTTTTACCAGGCATTACAACATTGCTATGGGTTTTCAAAGCTCCGTTAGAGTAGAGGAAAAAGGATTTGAATTCTGTCACTGTACTGGCAAAACTACCTAGGCATGAAGAAGACAATATCTAATAGAATAACAAATGACGTATACGTGATTCATCAAACTCTTCAATAAAAATATATATTAGAAGAAATTAGCAACATCCCCTTTCAATCATGTTTCAAAAATAACACAATCTTTTCAACACAGATGGACCGACCCCCAGATAAATTAGAATCTCTCTGTTGCCATGCCTCTGTGGACCTAGAAATTGCCACTTACATTTGTAAACAAGGCTTGGTTTCATCATTGTAAATCAATTTGGCAGGACTTATCACTCCACAGAGAGCTGAAAAATTGAATTTCTGGACTTCTAAGGAAGAGGGTTTAACTACATTAAGGCTTCCAAAAGGAAGATCACTAACTCTTCTTCAGCAGAAAATGTCCCTGGAGAATTCTCATCTATTTCTTGATGTAGCGGCAACTGGATGTTATCAGTGGCAACTGAGGTATCTGTCTGCACCTGCTGATGCTCACAAGTAAAAACTAAGAAGTACTGTGAATCTCTGTGATAATGGAGCATAAACCTAACACTGAAGTCTTTATTGTTAATAAGTAATGGATTTTAAGGAAAAAGAGATACTCAAATCTATCTATAGCCAAACAAACACCTAGAAAAATCTAAGGTTAAAGAACATGTATAATTTGAGACTTTTGATCTGAGCCTTCCTTAATAACGTAAGTTTAAAAACTATTACCAAAGTGACAAGATCCCATTCTCAGACAGCAGAACGAGAACAGGGCTATTCTTCAACTTAGTCATCTTCTTTTATCTTTACAACTTCAATCATAGATGTAAATGGAAATTTCTGCTCCCTTTGCTACTTTTCTGCTTGACTGAATTTTACAATGAAAACGTCTGTTCCTTCCAGACAGACCACGAGTGTCATTCAAATTGTACACCCGAGGCAAAGAGTGAATGCATTCGTTTAGATGCAAAAATCATTTAAATATGCGTCATTATAGGCTGGCTGCAGCACATTTGTGGATACAGCAGTTTAAAATTCTCTTAAGCAATAAAGCAAGGCTACAAATGAAAGTGCATTCAGGCTTCAAATATCTTCAGACTATGCTTTCCTGTTTGCACACAGCAAGCCCCGTCTTCCTTTCCTGACCCTACTCAAACAGAAAGCACTGGAATCAAGCCCTAGCCCATTCTAATACCCCAAACGTCTTCCGGGTCAACAATCCAAAGTCACATGAAAACTCCATCTTCAGTTTCTCTCTCCAGGGAGCAAATATTTTGAAGAGCGGGCATTCCAAGCAAGCAGAAACTCAGCCTTTAAATAAAATTAAGCTTTAAATAGTCTGAAGCAAGGCCTTGCCTCTCACAGAAGGCACACAGAAAGTGTGTGAAGAAGAGGTATCTCCCATTTTATATTTAACATTTAGAAATGAGAAAACTGTGTGTGGTTAATGCTTATCGGGGTGTTCCCTCATTTCAAATAATGAGGTTTCTGTCTTTCGTTTAAAATTATAAAGAAGATTAAAATGTACATTAAAGAAAAATTTTAGTTAGGATCTGAAGTGTTTTAACCCAGAATTGTGGTTTTTGAAGAAAATGCTGAGAAAAGATGCGATTTGGTAAGAATATCTGGATACCAGAATCTTCTAAGAAAGGTGATGCACAATTTTTGGGCCAAAGGCAGAGAGTTTCTAACAACGATAAGGTTAACAGGCTGTAGGATCTTAATTCTCTAAGCTTAGGGTGACCCATTTAATGACTTAAATAAGTGTGTACTCAAGGTCACTCACAAGGAAGAAAAAGGTCAGTTCCCGCTCTTGGCCTAAGCCCCTCCCCACTCATGCCAGTACGCAGCAATTCTAGAGATTCACTTCATTTTTGGTTTATGTTCAAACTGTCTAGATATTTCAGGACCTTTGCTTTTACGTTTCCATAACAGGAAACTTATGATTATTTACATAAGTCCCTGAAAAATGTGTATTTTTAAAGCCATCTAGAGTATGCCATCTTTGGGTGTAAACAGAGCTCTGATGGGTTAAAAAGCCAACTGGAGTGCCAATAAGTACAAAAGACATCTTTGCCTACAATTCTCATGTGCAAAAGAACATTCATCAATTATAACAAAAAATAACAGGCAATATGTGTGTTTTCCCGGATCGTAAGCACTTGATAAAACCATATTGTCATATTTACACTCATTTTAGCAGCTTTTTAATTGGTATTCCTATATAGGACAGTTTTCTAGGTTTCCAGATGATTTCACTTTCTCTTCTTCCCAGTTATAAATTTTGGTACAACTGCAAGCTCTCCTCACATTGTAAGATGATAATTACAGCAATGAGACCACGTCTGTGTGTGCGTGTGTTTTTTTTTTTTTTGTTTTTTGAGATACAGTCTCACTCTGTCACCAAGGCTGGAGTGCAGTGGCGCAATCTTGGCTCACTGCAACCTCCACCTCGTGGGTTCAAGCGATTATTCTGTCTCAGCCTCTTGGACAGCTGGGACTGCAGGTGTGTGCCACCATGCCCAGCTGATTTTTGTATTTTTAGTAGAGACAGGGTTTCACCATATTGGCTAGGTTGGTCTCGAATTCCTGACCTTGTGATCCTGATCCGCCTACCTTGGCTTCCCAAAGTACTGGGATTATAGGTGTGAGCCACCGTGCCCGGCCTGCATCTATGTTGTTTAAAAAAGATACTTTGCAAGAAATATATTTAAGTTGAAGTATCTGAAATACTTTTCAAAGTCAAACTTTGAGAGGATTATGCTTAACTGTATATCCTCACATCTTTAAATTGTTAAAAATGAATACATAAATATTTCCTAAGGATTTATGCTTGATTTATTTGATTCTTACATACTTGTCGTCATTAACTGGCAGAGAAAGCAAAATCAATAACAACAAAAATAGTTTGTTGTGGTGATAGTCCAGAACGAGGTTGATTTCTGCATCAATAGCAGGGTTTCTACAATAAGCTCATTCAAATTTAATTAGTTCTTTGCATTAAATCAAGGGTCTAGGAGAATTTAATAAAAGCCAAAAACACTCCTAACCTTTGCCCAAAACAAATTTTTATCCCAAATGGTACTCAACAATAAACCAACCAAGAAAAATGGAATAACAGACATATGCCATGTTCAAGAGTTCTCTATTTAACCTAAGAAGCCTGAATTTGCCATTTTTTGATAAGGAACTGGTGTACATCCTAGATGAAGTATCCCATTGAGTGTGAATTCTTGGAGAAGTATCCACAGTAAGCAGGACCAGTAAATAGTATGTTTGAGGCCTGGCCTGGACATGATGGCTCAGGAATCATCAATGCAGGCCTCTGAAACACCACTGCACTGATGAGATCTCCTAGCAAGTATGTGCTGTGTGAGAAAACGGACAACCCCAGAGGACTCCTATTAAACACTGATATTTAGAATTTCTGAACTCTGATTGTAAATATTTTGCAATATTTAGAATGTTTGAATCCTAAACATTGCAAAAAGACGGTGGGGGGACAGCCTGAAAGGAAAATGGGGGACAGCAGAAAGAAAAACAGAAGCGCAGAATGACATCGGTGTGGGGAGAATGCACCCATCAACAGGCTCCGACGCCACTGAGAGGCTGTGGCGAACACCACAGCGCCCAAAGAGTCTGACAACCAGAAAGGCGGCAAAGAGCTCATTCACTGGAGTACAAGGAACAGGCGCCCGATAACAGCCGACTGTGGAGGGAGCTGGAGGTTAGGAAGATCACACAGAACTTCTGACTACCATATGAAGAAGCATGGCTGTGAGGAGACAGAGCAAGGGTGGAAGTCAAAGGAACACACGGAGTTGAATGACTGGAGTGAGGGACCACGGCGCTCACTAGAAAGAAGAGGAAAAATAGGAGAAGGCTAAATACTATTGATACGTGAAATTAAATATGGAGTGAGCAAGCCCAGGGTCTTTATGAAGTCAAAGATCAGATACACTGAGGTTAAAGAACCTACTGAAGAAACTATGTGCATGGATGCCCAGGAATTTAGACTCAACTGAGAATTTTAAGAATTTAGAACAACGGTGGGGGGGAAAAAAAACTAAGCTCACATTATTTAAATAGCAAAAGAGGGTAACTTCCTGACATACTGAACATGAGCCTATTCATATTAAATGTGCTTGGAGAATATCATTAGTCCATGACTTACAATCAATTCTAAGCTTTCAAGAAAGCAAGAGCTACAGGACCTATTCATAAAAATACAGCAACACTGGGAAACTATCTTCCAGGCTGATAAAGACACCATCCAATAAATAAGGGGATCTTCAGTGGCATCCAAACCTTCAAAAAATAAATTTTAAAAATGTTATAACATATTCTCATTCTCATAAAGTAGTTAACACTAAAAGAAACAATTTGGGGGGAATTCAAATTGGGTAATATTCTTGAAAAAACAGGTACCTAATCAAGAAATAGAATGTCCCCCAAATTTTTCATGGCATAAAAATACTTAAAACTTTAGAAGGAGAGTACCTGCATCTTTTAATACATCAAACACCTGCTAAAACACTATATTCATGCAATCATTTAATAAAGGCATTAAAATATGGTGATGTCGGGCATGGCATCTCATGCCTGTAATCCCAGCACTTTGGGAGGCAGAGGTGGGTGGATCACAAGGTCAGGAGATTGATTCTGGCCAACATGGTGAAACCTCATCTCTAATAAAATAACAAAAAATAATAATAATAAAAAGCTGGGCGTGGTGGCGCGTGCCTGTAGTCCCAGCTACTTGGGACACTGAGGCAGGGGAACTGGTTAAACCTGGGAGGCGAAGGTTGCAGTAAGCCAAGATCACACCACTGCACTCCAGCCTGGGCAACAGAGCAAGACTTGGTCTCATATATATATATATACATGTGATAACAGAAGTTCATGTTTAGCTTTCATAAATAGTATCCCAACCTTTAAGGTACAACATAAGAATCTGAAACTTCTAAAACCTATCATCACTGAATAATATTTAGAAGCATATTTCTGTAAAAATAATTCTTTATTATTAGCCTTAAAAACTAAGGACAATAAAACTACTGTAAATGAATCTAATGGTATATTTTATCACTAAACTCAGCTGCCTCCAATATACACCAACTTTTAACTAGACATGTAGGATAGGTTGAACCCTATTTCTGGAGTTCAACATTCTTTTTATCAAGATCCAAAGACACCTGGTTTCTTCTCATCTGAGATCCCTATGTTACTTCTTGGTTGTTACACAAAACCTGCTCTTCCTCTGTTGATCAATAAGGAGTAGGTAAAGTAAATGACATTTGCCATAATCTCAGGAATTCTTTCAGGCATGTGAAATTTCTGCGCTATACCTTCTGTCTTTCTAATGTTTGGGTTATTCCTTCTTTTCCCTTTCTTTTTCCAATATTCAGCTACATCCTCAATTCATCCATTAAATATATATATATTTATTAAGTAGGTACTATGTGCCAGACATGTTCAAGCTCTGGGAATATTTCAGTGAATTAACAAAAGTCCCTTGGCCAGGTGTGGTAGCTCACACCTGTAATCCCAGCACTTTGGAAGGCTGAGGTCAGGAGTCCAAGGCCAGCCTGGCCAAGATGGTGAAACCCCATCTCTACTAAAAACACAAAAAAATTAGCCAGGCATGGTGGCAGGCACCTGTAATTCCAGCTACTTGGGAGGCTGAGGCAGAGAATTGCTTGAACCTGGGAGGCAGAGGTAGCAGTGAGCCAAGACTGAGCCACTGCACTCTAGCCTAAGCGACAGAGTGAGACTCCCTCTCAAATAAATAAATAAATAAATAACAAATAAATAAATAAAACAAAAGTCCCTATTATCGAAGAGCTTACATTTTGAACAAAAAATAATTATTTCCAAATGTCTGAGCACTGCAGGAAAGGGTTAACCATCACCATCACGCACTACTTATTCCCAATACAGCTGCACGATTATTTCCTCTCATCAGGCCCTCAAAACCACTGACTGTAATACCTCCTCCCAACCTATTACCCTATGAGTTTACTAGAAAAATTCAAAGCTGAACAGAAGCTATTTGCATGATACTATAGGCTGTGAAAGTATTACTCCAGAGTATAATCAGTTTTCTCTCCAATCCAATTGTATCATCTATTAAAAGAGCTAACATAATAAAACGCTATATACTGTTGCCCAGAATTTACAGCGTTAACAAGGACTAAGAAAACAGGTATCTTAGAGGTAGGTAAATTTACATATTAACAACATGTGCAATACAAATAAAACCACACTGAATATACAGATATCTTTCTGGATATCAAATAAGAGAAATAATCAAATGAATTAATGTCTTTCCAAATTAAAAATCTCTGCAACTGTTCCAACTTTAAATCACGAACCATCTTAGTTCTATTCTAATTTTCTATCATTATTTCTCAATGCTACCAACACAAACTATTTTTCCTGGAACATCCCCATAAATCTTTTTATTTATTTATTACTTTGTGTGTAATAAAAAAAAAGATTTTTTTTTTCTTTCCATATTTTTTGAGACGAAGTTTCTATCTTTTTGCCCAGGCTGGAGTGCAATGGCACGATCTTGGCTCACTGTAACCTCCACTTCCTGGGTTCAAGGGATTCTCCTGCCTCAGCCTCCTGAGTAACTGGGATTACAGGTGCCCGCCACTACACCTGGCTAATTTTTGTATTTTTAGTAGAGACGGGTGTTTCACCATGTTGGCCAGGCTGGTCTCAAACTCCTGATCTCAGGTGATCCGCCCGCCTTGGCCTCCCAAAGTGCTGGGATTACAGGTGTAAGCCATCACGCCTGACCGCCATAAACATTTTTAAATCTATGCCTCTTCATTTTCTTTCCATATCCCCCAGGGTCCACATCACGGCTCTACTTTCTTTCAAACAACTTCTACCATATGCTCCACCTCACACTACCATCTTCCTACCTCCTATGCCTACAGCAACCCCTCATATAACTAACATTAAAAAGTTTACAGTTATTAATTAGGATTGGAAATTTCTGACAGATTTGTGGTCAGGGAACACTACTCAGAGAACATAAGTCTAGTTTTGATCATGTTGAGCTTGAAGTTCCTGAACAAACACCTGTCACTAAAGGAGTGAAGATCAGCATGTTTCTAGAGTGAAACAATCACAAGTACAAACCTCTACAACATTTCACACAGGGAAATTTGGCCCTGAAATGGACATAAAGGTAATTGTATATATGTATAATCATAAGTTATACCCAAGAAAAAGCAAACATCTTGTCAAGTCGAGATAATAGCATACAAGAAACTCAGCTCAATTAAACCACAGTTTAGCTTTATCCAATTCAAAGTTAGACAACTAAATTAGAATGCCTTTAACAGTAACTTGACTTGTGACTTCTAATCTTAAAAGAAATTTTCCAGATTTAAAAAAAAATGTTTGGAAACCTTAAACTTAACTTCTTCCTGCCATCAAATTAGGCCTCCTTGATCAATTTCCCCATAACAAGAGGAGGTCACAAAAATCATTCATGGTCATCTCATTTAGCTGTCTCTTCTGCAACCTACCCCTAAACTCTGTGCTTAAATAGCTATTCTCCTCCTAATTTTTCCACTGTAGGTCTTCCCTCTATGGAACCTGAGCCCACCCCTTTGCTTTCCCACCATCCTACTGGTACAGTTTGATCACGTATATGGCACGTGTATTCTAAATCTGCCAGAACTGCTCATATTTGTGCGTATTTTTATCTTTGTATCTTACAACTCTTTGTTATTTTGTACTTTTGGTTTTTCTTTGTCTAAAGTTAATATTTGCCCCATTTAAAAACTTTGCCTATTTTCTATGCATCCCTCAATACTATATCTTTCCCAAACTCTCCCTTAGAACCCTAAAAACCATGCTAAGTACGGGAAAATCCTTTAAACGCAGATAATACATCAATGCCATTGTTTCCTGGAGGCCTCTCTCCTGGGACCAGCCCGTTTGTCTCCTCCAATCTGGACTAGCTGCTCTCCAGACGGCTGCACAGCTGTTGCCTTGAGATTTCCCTTCACTGTAGGGTTTCAAAGCCAAAGCCTAAGACTCACTGACAGGAGTAGGAGAAAAACAAACAAACAAACAAACAAACAAAAACAGAGACACTCCTGGGATGCATCACCAACAGGAGCTGAAATTTATCAAGGGATATGGAAGACAGGGAACGTTTAATGAAGCCACTCAGTGACTAATATGATAAAAAAGAAAGACGACAGAATTTATTCCTTGACTGTACACTAAAACAAATACTGAGAGCCTTCTTTGTCAAATACTAAAATGCGAAAATTTCCTAACAGCCTTTGACATTAAATTAAAATACATCTTAACCCAGGCTGTAGATTCATCTTTATGTCATTTCTTGCATCATGATGCTTTTTTGTGTAGCTAAAAAAAGCATATTTTTTTCTCAATGCTATTTGAGAACTGACTAAAAAATCACTAAGTAAAAACATCAAATAACTTTTTAAAAATATACTTGAGAAAAAAATATTTTCTTAATTTCATTTCAGTATTCCCTCCATCATAATAAACAGTTCTGCTTTAATGAGTATTATTTGGAATTATCATAAAGATATGCTGTCCCTAATTCACAATAGTAAAACTGAAAAATTTTAAGTTCACAAAAAAGCATTTCTTTAGTTCTTTTCCTAGGGAAGAAATATATCAAAAGTTCCCCATAATTTACTATGAGAAGTCTATGCCTACTATACTTTACATATTTATATGCTACTTTTAATGTACTTCATTCTTTAAAACATAATGAAAACTTGGATTTCATGGCAAAGGCTAAAGTTAATTCAGTTAATGCCATCTCTTTTATGTTGGTTGTAAACCACTCTTCTACCTCAAGAATCATAATAGCTGTTTGTACCACTCGAAACACTTCCTTAAATTTCATATTCTTCATCTGGCTACAATTATCCACATGGCATAAACCATAGAGCTCTCAATCCCAAAATCTTCCATTAAGTGTCACACATAAATTCTGTTTTCTACTGCAGCCGCCTGGAAAGTTATTTAATGGCTTGAATGGTTTAAAAAAACAATCAAACTCAAGACAGGATCTCAAGTTCTCTATTTGTTTTGGGAAATGACATGAGAAGTGGGTTCTAAAGACAAAAACGAAAACTGTTTCCTTACTCTGTTTGGGGTAGGGATTGATGGAAACACAGTTCTTGAAAAAGATGCTCAGAAGCAGCTAGAGTAGAAAGAGAACTCTGATGAAAGTCCACTTTCTTTCTTTTTTGCCCAGGCTGGAGTGCAATGGTGTGAACTTGGCTCACCGCAACCTCCGCCTCCCGGCTTCAAGCAATTCTCCTGCCTCAGCCTCCTGAGTAGCTGTGATTACAGACAGGCATGTACCGCCAGGCCCGGCTAAATTTTTTTTTTTTTTTAAAGCAAAGACAGGGTTACTCCATATTGGTCAGGCTGGTCTCGAACCTCCAACTTCAGGTTATCTGCCCGCCTCAGCCTCCCAAAGTGCTGGGACTACAAGCATGAGAAAGTCTACTTTCTTCTCTTATTCCCCATCATAACCATTTGTAATCATTTACCTCCAAATAAAAGAGAAAATTCCACGACAATAAACACAGGTTGAGATTAGCTAGAAATATTGTTCATATTAAATTGATGTTAAAACAGCAAGCTAAAACGGTGTGGGAATTATCTAACGATTTCCAAGACTGAATGATGCAGATATAAAGAAGCGGCAGCTGTTTACTGGTTGGCCCAGAAAAGTTCCTGTTTCAGAACACCAGATCTGACATAACAGTACTAATTCCCAATATTGGGAAAAAATTTTTTAAAGACTCAACAGAAATCCAGTGTTCAGCTGATATGTTATTAAACTGAAGGCATTTTTTTTAAGGATGTGCCTGTGACATAGCCTCAGAAAGTCCTGAAAACTTGTGCCTTTAAAGGCATTTTTGTCTTTTCTATGTAACATTGGTGCAAACAGCTGAAAAATGTGACCATGACCATGTGAAATTTAAATTATAGCTCACTTTATTTTTTTTACTTCTGTGGATGCCAGTGTCAGTCTTGGTCTGTCTCTTCCTATATATACTGTATATGGAAACCAACTAAAAGCAGTATTTAGGCCGGGCGAAGTAGCTTACGCCTGTAATCCCAACACTTTGGGAGGCTGAGGTGCGTGGATCACCTGAGGTCAGGAGTTCAAGACCAGCCTGGCCAACATGGTAAAACCCCGTCTCTATTAAAAATACAAAAATTTGCTGGGTGTGGCCCATCTGTTATCCCAGCTACTCGGGAGGTTGAGGCAGGAGAATCACTTGAACCCAGGAGGCAGAGGTTGCAGTGAGCTGAGATCACACCACTGCACTTCAGCCTCCACGACAAGAGTGAAACTCCATCTCAATAAACAAACAAACAAAAGCAGTATCTATAAGAAATCAACACAAAAGATGTTTAGCTATTCATTTGAAAGCAAATGACGAGGGTAAAATTCACCTGTAACCCTTAATCATCTCACAGTTTTAATTTATAAATTCCATTATCTGTTGGAGAAAGCTACAACACACATACGCAATTAGTGGGCCAACGCAAATAGTGCTAGTAATTCCTATAAAAAATGGCTAAATATGAAAAACCAAAGTCACAGGTGATTCCTAAGATTCTGCTCACTTTTTCAGTTAAAAAAATTTTTTTTCTGCTCATTTATTTAAAGGACTGAATTAAAATAGCTTTTACAAAAATTTCTTGCTTTCCAAGGATCACTGATGTCTTTTACTAGAAAATGGTCGTTTTTTTTTAGGCCTGCAATGGACAGTATTTATGGGGGAAAATGTTATCTAAAATCTACAAAGATATTTTATACTGAGAAATGATACTTAAAAGTCAAACTTAGGACTACGGGGTATCTTTTTAATAGGCTATATTTTACATATGAAGCTTCTTTTTCCACATCAAAAATTCTGATTCTCAAATACATGGGACGATTAAATTAAAATACTGCATAACTATTCATTTATGTCACGCCACATTACTTATGTACCAGGCTTAGAATTACACACTAATACTACCACTATTAATATAAAAACAGTTTTTTTTTATTTTTTTATTTTTTTATTTTTTATTTTTTATTTTTTTTATTTTTTTTTATTCAACATTTCTTTATGAACATGTTCTCATTCTTTCCCATTAAAGTTACAGAATCTCTTTATTGTCACAGCACATAGCTGTGGAATACTATATTATCATACTTTTTGCCATCATTGAGTCTTAGTTTTTGCTCATTACTCATCCTTATGTCAGTTTTTCTCTAGGCATTTTGGTTATCTGAAACTTAGTTCTCTAGCAGATTCTGCAGGAAAATAATGTGAAAATATGCCGTGAGTTATTGTATGTTGACATTTGTTTCATGTGATCATATCTGCATGTCAGTTTGATTGAATATAAAATCCTTGTTTTGGCCAGGTGTGGTGGCTCACACCTGTAATCTAGACCTTTAGGGGGCTGAGGAGAGCGGATCACCTGAGGTCAGGAGTTCAAGACCAGACTGGCCAACATGATAAAACCCTGTCTCTACTAAAAATACAAAAGTTAGCTGGGGGGTTAAAAGCACCTGTAATGCCAGCTACTTGGGAGGCTAAAGCAGGAGAATCGCTTGAACCCGGCAGGTAGAGGTTGCAGTGAGCCGAGATCGTGCCATTGCACTCCAGACTGGGCAACAAAAGTGAAACTCCGTCTGAAAAAAAATCCTTGTTTTTCATTTGCTTTCTTTGATATCTTAAATGTTGCTTTATTTTTCTTTGGCATAAAGCACTGCTGTTGAAAACTGATAAAAATATAATTTCTTTTTAAGTGAAAAACAAAAATATTTCCTGCCCTCAAAAATTATAAACTTAGTTGCCAAAAAGCAAAAAGTACTATGTGTATACATAAAAGAAGTATACCTTCAATGCCATCTTGAAAATAATTATTTGGATATATACTTTAAAATTATAACATAATAGTATTTATTATAAATAAATGAAAATAGTAATGATTTTTTAAAAACTACCACTTATTATGACCATTTGCCTCTTCTTTCTGAAAACTGTGAACCATGTTCTATACATATTGTTTCAGTTCCTACCTTAAAGACTTTGTTGACCTTCTGTCTGAATACCTAAAATAAATCTCCTTTCTTGCCTTGAAATCTTGGCTCACAATACTACTTCCTATCTTCCTGAAATTCCTGAGCTGAAATCCCACCCTGCTTCATGCTCATTATCAACTCTGCAAGACAAAGGCCCACACTTCACCCATCTCTAGGGGCTCATACCTGTAGGTAACCAATCAAAACGTACACAATGAACATGTAAGTTTTATTAGTCAATTTTTTAGGACTTAGTTCTCTGCGAATATTCAATTAACTGTTTCTAAAGCTGAAAATTTGGAAAAGAAATATTTAAAATTGTTTAAATGGATTTCAATAGTAATAATTTTAAATGGTTTTAAGTAGAAATTGCAGGTGCTTTTACTCTATGAATTAAAAAAATCATAGTTTAACATAGGGGTATCTATGCTAATGTTAAACTCAGGATCATAAATCAATATTAAAAATTTTCTCCATATTTTCATATACAGTTATGTAGCACATATATTTTAATATGCCAAATCTAAGATTTGCAAGGCATTCCGCCAATAACTGTTACATAAAAATCAACTAAACACAAATTTATCTACAAGGATGTTTACGACAGCATCATTTATAGCAACTATTATACCACCGCAAAATAAAGAAAACCACCTAAACGACCATAAAGAAAGAGTAAACACATTATAGTGTCTGGTGTGTTGCTATATTAAAAATTATGCTCTCCAAGAATATTTAGTTTCACAGATAACATATTCTAAAAATGTTAGGTGGAAAAAGCAAGTCACAAAACAGGAAACAATTATAAAACACTAAAAACAAAAGCAAAACATACATGAAAAAAATGTAGACTGAAAGAATGCCAAATAGTTTTGGTAATTTTTAGCTAGCGGCTGCATCTTCTCAATTTTGTATGTTGAACATATATACTTTTGTAATCAGGGAAATTTCTTTTCAGCACATATTTGCAATTACAAATGAGATGTCCATTTGCCTTGCTATTCATTTTTCAAAGCAATTACTAACAAGCCTTGGGACAGTATCATGCCCAATAAGCTGGGTTTCCTTTTCTCACCTATCATTTAGGACCTACACAGATAGATGAATTCTGTGTTAAGAAAATCTCAACAAAGCCCACTCGTAAGCCATAACAGCAATTATTCAAAAGTTGTTTCTTTTTAATGACTCCACCTGACTATAGCTCCAGTAAAGAAGATAAAATTGAAGACATAACTAAGTATTTATCACCCATGCTATTATAGTTCTTATCAATCAAAACATGGGCTGTTAAATTCCCAGAGAGAGGACACAATAGCAGGTACAATAATTAAAATGAAAAGCAACAAAATTGAAAATGGAGCCAAGAAACACCACTAATGCTTTATCCTTTTCAAAATGTGATTCTTAAAAAAAAAAAAAAGTCAGTCTTCTCAACTCATCCCCAGTCCTGAGTTTTAAAAGCAAATCAAGCAGGGGCCAATGGAATTGCGGTCACTGTGGAACTTGGCATAAGGCCAAGGAAGGGCTGCAGTGAGCCAAGGAGGATGACCTCTCTAGAAGGACGCCATTTTTGCACGTTTTCCTGCTTAATCAAATGGAAGAGGATTTCACTTTCTAGTCTTCCTCACTCAGAAGGAATCTATGAGATAAACGTAAGCTCTTCCCATTCTTCCTTCTGGCCTGAAACAAATGTGGCTCCTATACGCAATTTTGCAGGGAAAAAAAATTAAGGAAGATCAAGAATCTTCCTGAAGAATTAGTGATGATTAATGCTGCTTAAATTTCACTGAAGATACTAAGAATGGATTATTTTCTTTTTATTTGGCAGACTGGTGTTTTTAAAACTATTTTCCCATACTGTATGTAAAAAGCTCAACCACCAACAGATAAATTAATGATCATCTGTGTCAACTTTCAAGTCTTTCAACTTTTTCTATCATCATTCGATGGTACTACATACAGATACAAAATTGTATGTACTGATCTCATAGTCTGTCTTTTGCTGATGATAAAAGCTACTCACTTATTATACAAATTCATAGAAAAAGGCTAATCAAAATTACCTGTAATCTCAGTGTTTAGAGATCAACACTACAAAGATTTCTTTTCTGTACATGTTTTCTTTTACTTAGTTGAGAATCAGACGGCATATACAGATTTTGAAGCATGATTAACATGGACCATTCAAAGGTCCCATGGGAAGGCCATATATAAAAGAGTCTTCTGATGTCTCTCCAAGGATGGCTGATTAGCCTTCCCTGATGAAGAAATGCCCAGCAATTCTGGTCATTCCTTATGAGACCATGACGTAAACAATCAAGAAACATTCAAGAATCTGCATCCTTGTGTGCAGAGGCCAGACTCATTAAATAATGAGAATGGTGAAGTCATCATTCTCACCACAGTGCATGTATAGCCCCCACACATGCATCCCCTAGGACTTCAGAATTAGTAGGATTTACACAATGCAGGTCGGTGGGGACCATGGGCACCAGCTCTCTATCACACTGGATTACATGTGGAGATTTACAAGATCCTTAAAGTCTACAATAAAAATGTTTTTCCATCCTCACTTCCATTTTTAAAGTTTGGTGAACTCTCATGTGACATTTCTGACTATTATGTTGTACTATGTGTCTCAAGAGAATTGCTGTTTACATGAATCCAAAGAACTACCCTGGTATAATATGTCACAGTATTCAAATACATCCTTTCCATACTAAGGAAGATAGCTGTAGATAATGAACACAAAGGCAGCCAAGAAACCTAGGAAAGGCATGCTTTTCCTAAAATTGTATTAAAACAATAAAATTCAAAATTAATATGAGTTGAATACCTTTCTCATTTGACCACATCTGAGAAGATTTCTAGTCATTACTACTTACATATTTGGAAGGTCTTAATTACAAATGAAACAGAATGACATTTAAGGAAGAAATTCTTTAACTTCTAATTCTTCTTTTGGATTAAGCTGTTAACCTGACTTTGCCCTCATAAGTCAACAGTAATTTATTTTATGCAATGTACCTTGCCTTTGCTGGTCAGAGACAAGTACAGAAAAGTGCCAATTTCAACAGTAGATGTATTATGCCATGAAGAGCAGTCATTCAAATGGGAAGTGTTGAAAGTTTTGCAAAGAAAATATTCTCCTTGAGTGGTAGTAATGATGGGCTTGAATCCCACATGGGATAATTAATAAAATGTTCATATGATTAAGATGAATCTTACCCTCTGGTTCCAGGGGTACTACCAAAAGCAAAGGGTGAGATGAGAAAGCCAACTTATTCTCAAGGGAAATTATCCACTCCATGGGAAGAAAGTGGCAACAACTACCTGACATACTTTCGCCATGCGGATAAGAAATGTAGAGCACTTGTATCCGAGGCCAAATATTACAGAAAAATAACCCAGTGCCACACCAGACCCTTCACCTGACAGAGAGGTGAGGAAGGTCACATTGCAGACATAACAAGCATGTTTCTCTCTCCAAACTCTGCTTTGAATTTTAATATGCTTAATGTTTAAGACAATCTTACTTTGTTTGCTAGGTCTGTTAAAAAAAAAAGAAAAAACTCTTTTGTCTAAAACATATTATTTAGATACAGTCAGGGATTTTAGAGCATACTTATGTTACTACTGAACAGTAATGCTTTTTTAGGCAGCAAGTAATAGGTGAGAATGTTACCTATTACTACTCTAAAGTAGAAAACATGACCATGTGGAGATTTATCCTGTACTAGGCCATGGTTGTCTCCTTTATCAATGCAACAAGAGTTGTAAGTTTCCTTTTCAGTGTTATTTATTGTCTCTAGTTCCTAAGGTTTCCCTCTATGAATGTATTTTGTAAATCAAGTGAATATTTGCTCTAATTCAAATTTTTGTGTATACTATAAAAAAAACACTGGACCAAGAATCAAGAGATCTTGGACTGCAGTGCTGACTCTTCCCTGTATTTGCTGTGATTTATAGCAAGAGATCCAACCTGTGGATCTCGCTACTTGTATACCCTGTGAAGAGAGACTAAGACCCAACACTGCCTACCTATTAAGTGCAAGTAAGATGTACATGAATTATACATCTATGTTTTTCAATTCCTTTTTCTGAAAGACAAGGTATGCTCTGCATACTCTATTAGGTTACTTTATATACTTTGGGTTTAGACTTTTGGAAAATTTGCCACTACCTAAGAAAACAGCAGTGCCTATATTCCTTAATTCTAATCCAAGGTTAATAACAAAGCAAGAGACAACATATGCTCTGCTTATCATCTTAGGGTCTAATTTCAGGTCCAATGGAAAAAGACCAGTGACTCATAAAATGTGAAAATATGGTAAAACGATTCAAACAGGCCAAGTACCCACAGGAAATAGCTCATGATTATCTAGTCCCATTAGTAGTCAAGAATAGTTAGTGTCAACATGCTTATTTCATATCGGACACTAAGCTAGAACTGGGAAAACTGCTTAACATGTCTCAAGTGGCCCATCTTCTTGAATTATGCACCTCCACATCAAAAGAGCCCAGAATCTGTTCAGAGGATGAAAGAGAAATCTGATAACTGCTGATGGCAAAGTCTTGGCAGGAATTAACTCCTTCCCAGAGAAAGAATTATTTTACGGGCTTCTCTCCATTTCTCCTTGCCAATCTCCAGCCTGTACACCAGAGCTCTGTCATTATTTGTCAGTGGAATGATACATTTTCAAGTGGTTCTCTTCCCATAATGGTTAAAAACATAAGGTGAGGACAGGTCATTAACTTTACTAACAAACAGGTGTTTGTTAGATGAGATTATTAAAACCACATTACTTAGGCTGTTGTTTCCCTAAATGGTGCATAATACAGTGTATCACAACAAGTGCAAATATTTGAACTGCCTCTGTGTAATTATATTATCATAAAATCTTCTGACTTGATATTTAGATCTGAGGACATCCTTTACATCTTTTAATACTTGTTGTACTGTTGGTTCACTCAGAGTTTCAATTCACTCCTACCATAAGGAGGAGAGGTTTTGTTTTGTTTTTTAAGAGATAGGGTCTCATTATGTTGCCCAGGCTGGTCTCTAAATCCTGGGCTCAAGTAATCTTCCCACCTCAGCCTCCCACAGTGCTGGGATTACAGGCTGGAGCCACGAAATCTCAGAGGAAGGAGAGCTTTTCAGAGATGGGGAGGCCTGAAGAGCAGGGACAAAAGAAGTGGTCAGCAGAGAGGATTAAAGAGACTTGGGGTTCAAAGGATATTTGCTACAACAATTGGCGCTAGGTGGTAAATTACAATCTTAATGTGGATTTCATCTTTCCATCAACTTTAATACAAACATTCCCAACAGAATACAAGGCCGAAAGATCTATGTAAAATGATATTGAAACGTAAGTTCACTTCTGAAACATGACTACAGTTTTGAGTGTCATACCAGGAGCAATAATGCCCATCCAAAGACCTACTAGCTGTTCTCAGTGAGCTTACATTCTAATGAAAATGTATTTGGAATACTTCAGAGAACAAGTAAGAACCAAGAGAAAGAAATCATTAACAAAGCCTGGCCCATCAAATTAACAGATTTATGATCTATTTCCTAACTTGCACTGAACTGTCAAGTCTCTGTGCATTATTTCTTGGTATAATAACTGAGCATAAAATGCACAGTTCCTGGAGACAGATGACCTCTATATTTTGTTGGATAGGAGTTCTGTATCTAGCATTTAAATGCTGCTTATTTTCACCTTATTAAACTGCACTTTTTGATCAGCCAGAAAAGCGTTAAGAGGCCTTATAAAGCATTTAGGAACAAGGAGTGAGGAGGAACAAGGAAACTCCTAAATTATCAAATGTTTAAGAATCTAGTTTTCTACACTCTCTTCATCAATTACATTATGAGTAAATTACATTGCGAGTAAACCCACCAGGTGAAATCTTTATTCTAATGCACAATGTTTTCATTTTACGTCTCAAATTCTGCACATGAATGAACAGCAATCAGTATGCTCTTACGATGTTCATTTTTGACCATGTATTTCTTATATAGATCTCCAGAATCTTCAGTAATTATCCTTTACTTTCTAAGTTTGCTGTTGGATTTTCTTTGAAATATTTCTTTAAACCTTTACAAGAAGTTATCAGAATGTACATCAATACTTGTCTACAATCTCCACAGACAATCTCTACATCCTATTTACAACCTACCTACTGATGAATACACTTGTGGAAAACATTTAGATATAAAATATCAGAACTAAGAACTTGACTTCTGCAATGACTGGACACATAAAAATAACAACTAGGAACAGACTAATAACCAAGTCAGATTAAATATGGAGTATGACAGTTTCAGAGGCAAAGAGCATGATACCACATAAAGCTACTCAATTTTTTAAATAAAAGGTTGAAGTAAATTTGAGGCTTGTGAAAGAAACACTCAGTAAACATTAGTGATCAAACTGTCCTCCAGTTTGATGTAAGCAGATAAAAGCTTTCCCAATTCCAATTCCTCTACCATCACTAAATAAGAGTAGTACTTATTGTAGAAAAGCTTTTTAAATTTTTTTTAGAAATTAGCAAAATGCTGCAGCTTCACAATAGATTCTTTCTTCTAGGAAAGTCTATGTGGGCTGGGTACAGCGGCTCACACCTGTAATCCCAGCACTCTGGGAGGCTGAGGCAGGCAGATCACGAGGTCAGGAGTTTGAGACCAGCCTGGCCAGCATGGTGAAACGCTGTCTCTATTAAAAATATAAAAATTAGCTGAGTGTGGTGGCACACGCCTCTAGTCTCAGCTACTCGAGAGGCTGAGGCAGGAGAATTGCTTGAACCCAGCAAGAGGAGGTTGCAGTGAGCCGAGATCGCGCCACTGCACTCCAGCCTAGGCAACAGAGCGAGACTCCATCTCAAAAAAAAAAAAATAAATAAATAAAAGGAAGTCTATGTGAAGAAAAGCACAAGGCCCCAGTTCCACAAATCTACAGTTAGTGTACATAAGAATCATCTATGGGATACGTTAAAATAAGAATCCCCAGATCTACTACTAGGCATTTTTCATTCAGGAGTCATGGGACTGGCCCCGGAATTTGTAATTTCAATGAACACTCTGGGTAAATTCATTCTGAGGCAGGGAACTTAAAAATACTGCTCCTGTAGTGTCAGTGCACAGAATGTAACCGCAAGAGTCCAAAACACAGTACAACACAGAGTGGCAATGTGATGAAGAGCAAGTCTATGCATGTGACCTAAGAGGCGCAGCTTCATTTTCTTCCCTAAGACCAGGTCCCCAGTCAGCACCAGCTCCGCGGCTGGCCGGCTCACCTAAGCAGCGGTAGGGAATCACAATGTGGGGATGGGTCTTGCACTGCTTGCGGTCCCGCTTGCACCAGTTCTGGATGGTCACTGGTTGGTTGGCTTCTACCACATTGGTGATCTGCAGTTCAGGGTAGACCTGGAAGAGCACACAAAAAGCATAAATTGTTACTTGAGGCAGGGGCTGACATGTACAAGCATGTAAGGTACAGGTGGAGTGTCCCTTATCCAAAATGCTTGGGACCAGAAGTGCTAAAGGTCTCCAAATATTTCCAATTTTGGAACATCTGCATTATATGCTTAATGGCTGAGCACCTCAAATGCAAAAAGTCTAAAATACTCCAAGGAGCATTTATTTTGAGCATCATGTTGGCACTCAAAAAGTTTTGGATTTTTGAGCATTTCAGACTTAGGATTTTTAAATCTGGGATACTCAACCTGTACTGCTACCCCCTAACAGTCAAGACTGCTCTACTGCTGACCAAACTAAAGAAATTCAGTAGAAAGGAAAAGATGCAAATGACAAGCACCTAGTCATTCCATTCAAAATACTAAGCAATGCGGCCAGGTGCAGTGGCTCACACCAGTAATCCCAGCACTTTGGGAGACAGACATGGGCAGAGCACGAGGTCAGGAGTTTGAGACCAGCTTGGTCAACATTGTGAAACCCCATCTCTACTAAAAAATACAAAAATTAGCTGGGCACGGTGGCTAGTGCCTGTAATCTCAGCTACTTGGGAGGCTGAGGTAGAGAACTGCTTGAACCAGGACCCGGGAGGCAGAGGTTGCAGTGAGCCGAGATTGCACCACTGCACTCCCATCTGGGTTACAGAGCGAGACTCCATCTCAAAAAAAAAAAAAAAAAAAAATACTAAGCAATGCAACTTTTAATTTATAGCATTCATTCAGACTTAAAATATTATTTTTCCAGGAAAGCTAAAATAGAAACAAGAAGGGGAAACAGAGGATTCTTACAAGTGTGAGGTGATTTTTGCTATGAAATAAATTGGTGTGGGATAATAGTCTGTAATGTCCTAAATAAATATTATAGATGTGGCTGGGAATATTCGCTTTATTTAAATTCAGCCTCCTCCTATATCTCACTAATCGGACATTTTACAGGATATGACATATAGAAAGTTTTCTGTATAAAAATCCTGCTCTTATTCCAAGTAATTTACATAAAAATAATTTATCAAAAAGTTCTCAAGGGTATCATTTAGATAAAAATAAACCCATGAATTCTTTTTGCTCCTATAACTAACTACAGCCCCTTGCTTTGATTACTGTTGTGAATGAACCATGGTGTTTACTGAGCACTTAGAATGAAATGTGAAACTTGATCAATTAAATTACATTTGTGAACTATCAAACCACTTCTATTTATTAATGAGTGGAGATATGAAAGAAAAACATAGACACAAAAATCTATTTCTAAAATGTGCATTCCCTTGCATAAATCTTGCATTTCGACAGGGTGGCTGTTTTGCCAGATAAATAACAATTAATAGAGAGAACTGACCGTATAAGAAAGGGAATGATTAGAACGCTGGGCCGTGTAATCTGAAGTAGCAAAAGTAAGAACATGAGGGGAGTTATACACAGTTAAAAGGTGATAGGACCTGTAATCCCAGCACTGTGCGAGACCGAGGCGGACAGATTACAAGATCAGGAGCTCGAGACCAGCCTGGCCAACATGGTGAAACTCCATCTCTACTAAAAATATAAAAGTTAGGGCCGGGCGCGGTGGCTCAAGCCTGTAATCCCAGCACTTTGGGAGGCCAAGGCGTGTGGATCACGAGATCGGGAGATCGAGGCCATCCTGGTCAACATAGGGAAACCCCGTCTCTACTAAAAATACAAAAAATTAGCTGGGCATGGTGGTGTGTGCCTGTAATCCCAGCTACTCGGGAGGCTGAGGCAGGAGAATTGCCTGAACCCAGGCTGGAGTGCAATGGCGCGATCTCGGCTCACCGCAACCTCCGCCTCCTGGGTTCAGT
>NW_022436948.1:19239622-19277159 GCF_009761245.1 Sapajus apella | reverse complement strand
GTGGTGGTGCGTGCCTGTAATCCCAGCTACTCAGGAGGCTGAGGCAGGAAAACTGCTTGAACCCGAAAAGCAGACATCGTACTGAGCCAAGATTGCACTACTGCGCTCCAGCCTAAGGTGACAGAGTGAGACTCCGTCTAAAAAAAAAAGGTGGTAGGACCAAAGGAGGTGAGTCCACTGATCACACTCTAGGGGCTAAAGAATGTGTGGTGTACAGGACTGGAGACAGTGAGGTGGTAACACGTAGTAATTGCAGAGTCAGATAATGGAAATTAAAATTTTAGAGGAGTTGCAGATTGGTCATTGCAAGGAGTGCAGCATGACCATTTTAAGGAATGGGTGATGGAGAATATTGAAAACAAGGTCATTGGAGGAATGAGAATAATGAACTGAGAAACTGGAATACTGGAAGAATCACTGAGATCGATAATAGGATCACTTAAGAATCATGAAATGAGGAGCTACACCACATGAGAAAGTCTGAGTGGGGAACGCTGATGAGGCAGAAAGAGGTCTGCAGATGGCCAAGGTGGGGAAGTGAGGTGATCTAGTCTGAAAGCATGCACTTCACGTATGACGGGGTCGGGGGCGATGCTTTTACAGAACAGAAAGGAAGAGTGGTTTGGCAACAAAAATGAAGAGGAAAAGAGGACATCCCCACCTCTACGGGCAACACTTTGAGGATTCTGAGAAAAGAACTTTGAAATAAGAAGGCTACCTTCTCAGGTAGAAGGAGAAGCAGTGCCTTCCCTGGAGGGAGAACAACGTTTCTGAGCAAGATAATCTCCATGGGGTGAGTTAGATGACACACGGAATTTTGCTTGTGATTGTCAGTGACATTCAGAGGGCTCAGCATGACTCAATCTTTGGTTAAAATGTTATTTTGTTCATCGTGGAGGATTTTTGCAGTAATTTTGATTCTTAAAAGTATTTCATTAAACATTCTTTTTTTTAAATGTTTTTATTTTTTTGAGATGGAGTCTGGCTCTGTCCGCCCAGGCTACAGTACAGTGGTGCAATCTCGGCTCAATGCAACCTCCACTTCCCAGGTTCAAGGGATTCTCCTGCCTCAGCCTCCCAAGTAGCTGGGATTACAGGCGCCTGCCACCACGTCCAGCTAATTTTTGTATTTTTAGTAGAGACGGGGTTTCACTGTGTTGAACAGGCGGGTGTTGAACTCCTGACCTGGTGATCCACCCGCTTTGGCCTCCCAAAGTGCTGAGATTACAAGCGTGAGCCACTGTGCCCAGCCTCATTAAACATTCTTAATCTCAACTCCTTGTTTATCTCACCTTAGTCCCAGTCCGCCCAAAAATCAGTTAAAAAATAAGGTACTGTGAATGGATAAATAATACTATGGGGTACACACCTAGACAATGGAATGTTACTCAGCACTTAACTGAACCCATGAAAAGGCATGGAGGAACTTAACTAATATTGCTCAGTGAAAGAAGCCCATCTGAAAAGGTTCCATACTGTGTGTGATTCCTACTATATGACATTCTGGAAAAGGCAAAACTATGGAGACTAAAAAGATCAGTGGTTGCCAGAGGCTTGGGCAGCGGAGGCGGAGGATGAACAGGGAAAGCACAGAGGATTTTTAGGCAGTGAAACTCTCAATGATACTGCAGTGATGAACAGAGGTCATTATACATTTGTCCAAACCCAGAAAATGTGTACCACCGAGAGTGAAGCTCAGGGAAACCATGGACTTCTAGTGATGGTGATGTGTCAATCAGTTCAGCGACTGTAACAAAGGTACCACTCCCCGGAGGATGCTAATAGGAGAGGCTGAGCATGTGTGGAGGGAGCAGGTGTATGGGAAACCTCTATACCTTCCTCTCAATTTTTCTGTGAACCTAAAACTGCTCTAAGAAACAGTCTATCTTAAAAACAAAAATTTAAAAATAAGGTATCAATCAGTGCAGCAGCAAGGGAGAAACTCAGTGGTAGAGGTATATGCTATGAGGACACACACACACAAAACTCTAAATTAGAATCCTGGGGTGGGTGTTGAGAGAGTTATTCTTGAAACCACTGCCACAGTAACCCAGCTCCAGAGGGATCCAGCCATTAATACTCCTCTGTATTCTACTTTGTTCTTAAGTGTCTTAATATCTCAATGTGGCCACTTCAGATCCCAGAAAATGCTCAACTTTAAAATGCCACTAAAAATGTTAATAATCCCCTGGCTTTTTTCTATATAATGAAAGGTGAAGTGGCTTTTTGCACAGGAATATAATTCTCCCACCATCTTTACTGTTTATTAGATCACAAAACTATAGCCCTCATGAGTCATAAACTCTATGACACTTGAGAGTCCACCCTGAGGGACACGACTTTATGTGCAGTGAAGTGTGAATTACTGCATCTTCTAAAGGGATTCTAGCTGCCACTGCACTGAAATACAACCCAGTTGTGAACTTCCTCAGGACTCCTTGGTTTTCTACGAAGCCAATAGCAGACATATTCACCTCATGGTTCCCTCTTTACAACGTAAAACCAACAAACTGTTTGTAGGTTCAAACTGATTACCAGAAGAACTGGATCTCTTTTTCACGTTGGGTTGCGTAAGATCTTCAGATTCCTATGGTAATAGTTGGTGCGACAGGACAGTAACGGGCCCTGATTAGGTTGACTATTTCCAAGCAGGCAGAATCGAAAATTGACAAATTAAAATCCATGAAGATGGAGCTTTTCCCTAAAATCAGCCAAACACAGAATTTGCCTCCAATTCCCACCATGAAATCTAGGACATATGTGTTATTTTCTGTGCCACAGCTTCTCTCTCCCTAACACTGACAATGGCAATTGTTAATATGCAGATGGCTGTGGACACTGTAAAATTTGAACTACATAAAGCCCATGTGTAATTTTCGTACTGCCCTAATTATTAAAATTGACTCAGTAAATTCAACCTGATTCAGTTACTTTTATTCAGAGATAAGGGATTACTAATTTAAATTTGGCAAAGAACAATTTTGCTGTTCTAAGATCAGGAGGTTTATTTAAAGGGGGAAAACATTAGCAATCAAGGTAACAAAATTTCTTCTGAAGCAGAGTAAGACTCTTTAGATAAAGCAATTGCCACATGCACAACCAACTCCCAACTCAGAAAGCAAACAACAAAACAAAACAAAGAGAAACATGTTAAAATTTAAAATTCCTATGAAAACCCCCAATATCATACCTAGGTTTTTATTAAATAGCCCCAGTATATATCCAGAGAGGAAAAAAAAAGCATTTTTATGAACTAAATATATAGTTCATTTGTTTTTATAAAGATATTAATATAGTTCATTTAAAGATATAAATATAGTTCATCATTTTAGTCAAGAATACAAATTAAAATAATCAGAAACACAAATGTCCTCATGGCTAGATAAGTTCCTGATTTTTATCATAATTACAGTAATCCTCCCTATCTATGGTTTTGCTTTCCATGGTTTCGGGCCAAAAATATTAAATGGAGAGTTCTAGAAATAAACAAGAAGTTTTATTTTTCTTTTATATTTAATTTTAGGAAAGAGACGGGGTCATCCTATGTTGCCCAGGCTGGTCTCAAACTCTTGGCCTCAAGAGAGCCTCCTGTCTTGGCCTCCCAAAGTGCTAGCATTACAAGCATGAGCCACCACTCCCTGGCCAACAATAAGTTTTAAATTGCACACCATTCTGAGTAGTGTGATGAAATCTCAAACCCATACCCAAACTCTAATTTGTCCAGAAAGTGAATCATCCCTTTTCCAGCGTCTCCATGCTGTATATGCTACCTGCCCATTGGTCACCTGATCATAGCACTTGTGTTCAAGTAACTCTCATTTGACTTAATAATGGCCCCAAAGCACAAGAGTAGGGATGGTAGCATAATGTCATAATTGTCCTATTTTATCATTAGTTGTTGTTAATTGTTCACTATGCCTAATTTGTAAATTCAAGTTTATCACAGGTATGTACATATAGGAAAAAATATAGTATATATTGGATTTGGTACTATCCAAGGTTTTGGGCATTCTCTGGGGTTCTTGGAATATATCCTCTGCAGATAAGGAAGGACTACTATAATTATAATCATCAGTTCAATGTTTTAATATTTTATTTGCAACATCTCAAATCTTACATAGGAAATAAAAATAAACATTCCTTCAGCTGTTTAATTTGCATGTGTTTTCCAAAACATACATGTACTGCTAGTGCAAATAATCTGCAAATACAGCAAACATCAGCAAATCCTGTCTCATACTCCTTTTCTTTTTCTTTTTTTTTTTTTGCAATAGTGAAGTAAATTTATTGGAAATGAAATGGATTAGGTAGAGTAGTTGCGTTTTTACAGTACAATAGCGACATGGTAAATAAAGAAAAAAAGAAAGAAAAACCACTTCATTGGGAATCAGAATACCTGGGTTTTCTTCTGGCCCCCTTCTCATAAATAACACAAGCAAAGCTTCCTGGGACTTGGTTGCTTCTCATACTCCTTTTCTAAAATGTTTCTTACATGAAACCCAACTCCAATCATTTTCTTGACATTCTTTTTTAAAAAAGGACTCGAGATATTTATACTTAAAGCAGAGGCAAACCCAGGCCTCTGTCAGCTAGTAGAAAAATACTCTGTCCTCAATTCCTACAAATTTTCCAAAATTACAGCCACACAGAGCATTTGCTGTATAAATACATACATAAATACTGTGTTCCAAACACACTCTTACCTAAGATCCCTTAGACTACACTTCAAATGCCCAAGCCCATTGGAGTCTCCCCATCTAGACAAACCTCCTCCTCTCATGGTGAAATAATGCTAACCCCTCTTAGGGAATGTTTTCTGGTATTTATCAGTGTGCCTCACATCATCGCTGTTAAGTACCTATCTGTACTGCCTGCCTGGTGGAAAGGAACTTTCCTGAAGGGCAGAAAACACAATGTGGCATGCTATAGCCTCCCCGTGGAGCCCCACATCCATTACCTTTGGCTTTCAGACTATCAGGAGGCTGCTGACCCCCCAACTCCTTTTATGTGATGCTCCCACCCTCAGCCCTCTGAAGGAAGACTCATTAGTGACTGTATTTCAACTCTGCAGCGCCATCCCTACAGCTCATTAGAGCCCATGAAAACCAAACTGTACATCGCATTCTCTACCTCAAGGGCTTTCATGAACACACACAGGCTGTCGCTAGATAAGGAAGAAACTTGACTAGCGGTGAGGATAAGTCTGAGCCAGAGGTGGCATGTCTACACCCATGGGTGCATGGCGGCTTGTGCCTACAGTCCCAGCTACTCGGGAGGCCAAGGTGGGAGGACAGCTTAAGCGAGAAGTTCGAGGCTGCAGTGAACCGTGATCATGTCACTGCACTCCAGTCTGGGCAACAGGGCGAGACCCTGCCTCAAAAAAAAAACAAAACAAAGAAAACCCCCAAAAAACCCATGGGTGGACTCAAACTAGGCATCTGGAAGTAGCAATCAGTCCCAGAAAATAGGGAAATAACTAGGGAGACAAGGGAAGATGAGAAACAGACAAGACTGGAGCAGGCAGAGACAGGATCTGACGGGTGCCCAGGTGCCCTTTAACTCTTGTGAGTCTTAGGATGTGCATTTGGATTCCAGGAGACCCCTTGTCCCCTTCAATAAGCCCTGTCTCTAAACATAAGCTACTTCAGTAGCTTTATGCTCTTTCCAATTGAACAAATGCCAAGAAAAAGGCCCAGCTCACATGCTGGTTCACTGATTCCTATTGCATGATCCCCTCAATCTCTGTGCGCAGACCAATCTATCCTACCCCTTCAGCCTCTGCTATCCTTGATCGCGTTATCTGATCCCTGACCACTTTCTACCTCCTATTTTGCTGATGGGCTATCTGTCCTATTAGAATATACAATCCTTGAGGGCAGGGACAACATGATTCATCTGGTGTTCCCTCAACAGTGGCCAACCCTGGGATAGCACAGTAAGTGTTTGATAAATATTTAATGATTATTTCTGGTTAAGGTCAGAATCCATTCAATCAGGGACATTCAGTGTTTATTAAGTTCCCATTGGGTATTATAAATCTATTTCTTAAACAAGATATTCTAAATAGTTGTTGGATTATGAGATTTTGAGGAAAATAAGTATCTCAATGCCTTTCAATATTGTTCTTCCAAGTAGATATGACAGCTTATACAAATCACAGCATCTGCTATAAGAAGCAGTAGATTAATATAAACAAGCACTCAGCTAAGAAAGACATTTAGGAAGAGTGACGGGTCAAGCTCTCACTTAGGCTAACGGGACCCATTCATTCAGTTAGCATAGGAATCTGAAAAGCAGCCTACCTACCTGGTCATAGAGCCATTTTTATCGCTGAAAGTGAATGTATCAGTACATGAAGTGTTAAGAGTGCATAAGAGATTCCAAATACTAACAACCAGTAAAGAGGTAGAATAAAAACAATTTTAGATCAATATTAAAAGCTTATTATTGGTAGTCTAAGTAATTTTGTCTACTGAAAAATACCTTGAAATCTGGTCACCATCAGAATATTTTTGTTCCAAATTTTAAAAATCTGAAGCCTCTTTTTCACTATCTCTCCAAGTTGGAAATATATTGATCTCAGACAAGATGACATTTAAGCTGCTAAATACATAAAGCAAGAAAAGACACTGATGATATTTAAGAAAGCCAAGAAGAGAAATATTGAAAAAAAAAAAAAAAAACCTTTTTAAAGACATATGTTGACAGAGTCCTACAGAAACGTGTCTGTTCCCAACACAAAGGACAAATGGAGAACCTAAAAGTCCCTTTTGTAAACAGGGCACCTAGGACCAGTGGTGATGCCGCAAGTCCTAAAATGACCAAAGGCATTTCAAAAACACAAAATCAAATGTGGGTAACAAAAGGCTGAAAACAATGTTAATGAACAGAGTAAATGGAATTGGAAATTGCTACTAATTCTGAAAACAGTTTGCCTACTTTTCTATTTAGTCATTCAATTTTTAAATTCATCTTTAACCAAATTCTCAGAGATATTTCTTTTTGAAAACACTATAAAAACTATGTGGTACTAATAAATTGTTTTAAACTTATAAGCAGAAGGTCAATGAGTAATATGTGATACATTAGCACATATTAATTTACAGGTCACTAACAGAGGTGAGCAACAAACTTGCATGTGTTTTGTCGGAACTGCTGGACACCCTGAATAGTTAAGATAGAAATCTTGCATTCCAGACTTACTCCGGAACAAGCATGACTAAATTTGATCATTACTGCAATTGAGTGACAGGTAGATGGGAAGGTCCACTTTACTATTCTTTCCACTTGTACATATGCTTAGAATTTTGCATTTAAAGCACTGAAAATTTAAATAAATAAATAAATTTAGTCCAGAGGAAACAGCCAGCTTTCTAAATTTATAACGGCATGTGAAAAAGGAAAAAAGCCGCAAGAGCCAAATTATACCTGCATGACTGCAGCTAGCATACATGAATATATACATGAAACAGAGAATCCAACGTTCTGTAACAAAATGTTTCGGAGCTAGCCTATGTTGTATATTTTCATCTTCTCAAAGCTTTTCCATACCAATTCCTTTTTCAAAGAACATATCCAAGAAGAGAGTAAGGAAAATGTCATAACTGAGGGATTCCTAAGTAGCAGACATCATTGCAAATGCTTTATGTGTAGCACAGCATAGTCCTCCGAGTTAGTAATTGCTCCATTTTATGTAAGATGAAACTGGACCAACTAAAATAGAGTCCATTTCTAGGCATTCAAAGAGTATATTAATTATAAATTTTAAACTACTCAGACTCTGGCATATACAGCTAGTGCTCAACTTATGACCACGATTGGTTTCGACAGACCAGTCGTAACACGATTTGGTCGTAAGTTGAGTAGGCTATATGCACGCGGAGATGGTAGTGCTGCCGGAAGCTGGTCCGCACGGTCGTACGCCCAGCTGGGCAACGTTTGCGCTGCCAGACTCGGAGCAGTCGTGGCTAGCGATTGTGGTCGTAAAGTCGAATGGTCATAAGTTGCACAGGTCGTAAGTCGATCAATACCTGTAAGCCAAGACAAGGTATGTCCTAGACAATATATACTTCTGTTTCTGGATTTCAATTACATGCTTTCAATATTTCTGGAATACAAAGAAAAATCATACCTTAAACTGTTCTCAACAGAGATGCTTTGAATAGTGAGGAATACTAAAAATAGAATCTCTAATTTAATTGAGAAAGAGAATTGGAAAACGAAAACGTTCTCTGCTTGCAACTTAATGAGGAGCTGAGAGGCACCGTGCAGCTGATGAAACGCTACTGCAAATGGGACCCATCAGCGTGCTATGTTTCCAAATGATGGCCTTATGTAAAAGCAAAGGCGGTAAAATGCTGCAGGGCGTTTCCATATTTCCCAATAATCTGGCCCAACTCTGCTTCTGACATTCTATATAAATATATTGTTACAGCCACACTTTCATATTCAGAGTTGAAAAATACTGTCAAAGAGCCTTGTTTGATGGCTAAGCTATTCTAATTTCAAAGAGCTGAATGAAAACAAATGGGGTGCGGGGGGAAGATGGGACAGAAACCAAAATAAATAGGCCAGGACACAAATGTGAAAACACGAGCAGATGTGTACACATAGCCTAGATTCTCATATTCTCTTTCAATCTAGGGCTGATCTTCTTGTTTTAAAATATCCAAACTCAACTTTTTTAGCCCTAGAATAAATCCTATGGTCAGTAAGGCAATCCTTACATTTATATAGACCACTAATGAATAAAATATATCCACACTCACATATACGTAGCCTGATCCCTCTATTCAAAAACTGTCTCAGTTAATAAGAATCTTGGGATCTTTCCAATTCCAAAACCATACCATATATGTGCCTATGATTTGTCAGTCAATTTTTCGCCTACAAGGTTGGAAGGTGTTCATAGCAAAGTAATAATGGTCAAGAATGTACCAGGACTTCTCCCATTGGATGATGTATACAATATACCTTCCAACTTGGTAAGATTAAAAAGACCACCTCTGTTGTTTGCTTTTTATTTATTTTAATTTCATACATACTACAGAATGAAAAAAGAGGCCAGGCATGGTGGCTTATGCCTGTAATCCCAGCACTTTGGGAGGCCGAGGCAGGCAGATCATGAGGTCAAGGGATTGAGACCACCCTGGCCAACATGGTGAAAACAAAAAAAAAAAAAAAAAAAAAAAACCCACAAAAAATTAGCTGGGCATGGTGGCGCGCACCTGTAGTCCCAGCTACTTGGGAGGCTGAGGCAGAAGAATTGCTTGAACCCAGGAAGCGGAGGTTGCAGTGACCCGAGATTACACCACTGCACTCTAGCCTGGGGCCTGGCAACAGAGAGAGACTCTGTCTCAAAAAAAAAAAGAATGAAAAAAGAAAGGTTGAGAAATAATTCTTGTCTGAGAATCCCATGTTCAGTTAGGTATTTTAGAGTAGAAAGTTGGGCAAAGGAAATGGTTTTGCTCAACTCATCTAACAGCAGTTTTTGCTTTGTTCAGGCACTGCTGTCCTTTGTTTGCTGACCCTATTACTACAGACAAACAAGTGTTCATTTAAAGACAGAAGGTTAAAGTGGCAGAGAATAGATATTGTAAAAGGGTGGAAAATAAAACAGGAAAAAGAGAATATACCCATGATTCAATAAAAAGATTATAAACAAAGCCACGTTCACCTGTCTAACTTTCCCAGTTGGAAATCTCTGCCTGTATTTGAGGCTTACCTTGTTCAAAGTTCCCTCCAGAGACCTGCCCCACAGTATAAGTTACCAGAGACATCAACACCTTTAGGAAGCCCCTAGCTCCAGGAAGTGCACTGCATGTTATTAATAGGAATACAGAGGCTGGAGGAGCCTGTTTCAATTTCTCTCTTTAAAAGAGGAAGAATGGTATGGGGACTCATCCAATTTCTTGTTTAACTGACAATACGTAACACTTGCCTGCGTTCTTCTACCATAAAGCGAGGACATGGCTTAAGACTGTGAGGACACGGTCTAAAGACTGAAGACGCAGCCTTCCGGGACTGCTCGGGTGTCAAAGAGCAATGATGCCCTTAATACAGCACCTCAGGGTATCACGAGTGACAGGATGGACAGGATAATCTCTCACAATGCTTTTCACACTGTTATTTGTGATTTGAATTCCTTCTCTCCCCAATCTAACCTACTCTTAGAAACAAGTTAATTTTTCTAAGAGTGTCTTGACCACAAAACACACATGCTAAAAATCTCCCATAGCTCCCACTTATCTCCAGAATAAGACCCTCTAATTTGTAACCTCATTCTACCTTGGCAGTTTTCTAAATTTTCTTCACAATTTTATTGTATTAATACATTTATAAGGTCCTTATAGGCCAAGAGTGGTATTCAGCAACTCAGCAGCACCTGACACAAAATCCTAACAGTGCCCAGTAAATATTGACATTTGCCTGTATTAAATTTGGGAAGAAATACATTCTTGAGATGCAGAATTGAAGAGCACTTCCTTTATTCTTCTCAATTCCCAAAGCCTTTGGTTTAAATAAAACTGTGTTTTTTGAAAACTTCATTTCATCCCAAAGAAACAGGACAATAAAATCTAACAATTCTAATTTTTAGCCCTAGATTTTAGCATATGTTTCAAGGGGAACATTATTTTTGTTTTGTTCTATTTATATTTATAAATTCCTCAGGCCAAAATTTCAGTATTGTAATAGCTCATTAAGGCAAGTGACCACTTTGTACTGTTAAATGATGAATAACTGCCAGGCACAGTGGCTCATGCCTGTAATTCCAGCATTTTGGGAGGCCAAGGTAGGCGGATCACTTGAGGTCAGGAGTTCAAGACCAGCCTGGCCAACATGGTGAAACCCTATCTCTACTAAAAATAAAAAATTTAGCCGGGTGCGATGGTAAGTGTCTGTAATCTCAGCTACCTGAGAGGCTGAGTCACAAGAATTGCTTGAGCCCAGTAGGCGAAGGTTGCAGTGAGCCGAGATTGTATCACTGCACTCCAGCCTGATTGACGGAGTGGGACTCTGTCTCAAAAAAAAAAAAAAAAAAAGATGAATAATTGATGTAGTCATATTTGAGTTGTTTCCATGACGCTATGAGAGACGCCTTTTGCTTCTAGTGTAGAAGAGAGGAAAGGTACTTTTTTCTAACAAAGACTGCCAGACGAAAATAACAACTGAGGGTCTGTTGTGGTCATCTATGATTCATACAAACTACCCTAAACACTAAACAAAAAGAACAATATAAGGATCTTGTGTGCTTAACGTGTTCCGGAAGCATACTTTGTGATATTACAACCAAATATTTTAAGTCATACCATGGATTTATCACTTTACTATTGAGTTATCATGGCCTCTGCATTTGAAGTGGGTAAAAATCAACTGAAGACAAATCTGGACTATGGGCCAGCACTCTGCCAACTCTTGCCTAAAAAACACCTCTTTAGAATTCTATCGATGGAAGGTTGGGCAAGGTGGCTCATGCCTGTAATCCTAGCATTTTGTGAGGCCAAGGTGGGTAAATCACTGGAGTTCAAGACCAGTCTTGCCAACAAGGTGAAACCCCGTCTCTACCAAAATACAAAAATTAGCCAGGTGTGGTGGCATGCACCTGTCATCCCGGCTACTCTGGAGGCTGAAGCACAAGAATCACTTGAACTTGAATCCAGGAGGCAGAGTTTGCAATGGGCTGAGATCATGCCACTGCACTGTAGCCTGGGCGAGAGAGTGAGATTTCATAAAAAAAAAAATTATAATAACAATAATAATAATAATTCTATCAATGGAAATAAATGGTCTCTGCAAAAGGAAAGCACAGGCTCTATTTTACGGGAGGATTTCTCAGCACAACATGGATACAGAGGCCCTGCCCATACCGCTCCAGTCTCTGTGCCAGAAGCAGACCATCCAGAAGCATCTGCCTAATGATGACTAGCGTGCTCTAGGTCAGAGCTAAGTGTTGGATAAAATTCACTGTAAGGCATGATCTCTAGAAATGTTAATTCTCACAATGCTTTCGGTCTGTAGGGCTTTTGCTTACAGAAGCCATAGTAAGTCTTTGTCTTAGCTCAAAATGTTAAGCTGCGTTACTGTGAATGGCTTAAACAATAGAAATGTCTTTTGTCACAGCTCTGGGTGTCTTAGCAGTGAAAAGCAGGTGTCTTTCCAACCCTAAGGGTGGTAGGGAAAGGATTATCTTATTCTACAGCGTGTTCCTCTGGTTGACTTGCTACTAAAGAAGCTATTTTACAACTTACACCCTTAAAACTCTTACACTCTTATTACTTACATCCATACAAGCTATTTTGCACCCTTACAACTCTGTAAGGGTGGGGTGGATACTGCAGATATCTCATAGCAGTGCAAGGGTTCCTGTACCATGGAAATAATTCCATGGTATTCCAGATCATTCCAGATGATTCCTGTTCATAGCTATGCAAATCAAGTGTGCTGGGGAGGGAATTTTAAATCTCTCCAAGTCGAAACAAACCAGTTTTAACAACTTACCATTCATCTTATTAATGAATTGAATACAATATTTGACATGTGTTCAGTCTGCATGACAGACATGATTTTACCTTGTCAAAAATTACACTTCAACTGCTTTCTGTTTGCATCATGCTTGCTCTCTTATTGTTTCCCTCATTTAAAAATTTACATAGCTTGATTCCCAGCATGTAACACCTCCTACTTCCTATCCTCTCTCTCTGGCCACTGCTCATCTCCATGGATGGTGCAGTTTCTCTGCTTGCCTTAAATGTTGCGAATTCCCCAAGGTGCTTTCCTTGGGTTCTTCCCCACAGGTGTCACTGAGTGGGCAAAAATGAGTGCGAGCACTTAGCGTAGTAGCTGACCCTTTGTGAATGATCAGTGATGGTCTGGTGGTATTAATGTCACTGTCATCATGTCAGTTTTTAGATTGCTAAAATTATGATTTTTACAAGCTTTTCTCGCCCTTTAAATAATAGGCCTTGTGAGGTTCATCATTGCACCCTTAGAACCCAGAGACATATGTCTGAGGAGGAAGAGGGCATGGCAGGACTCTGGAAAAGGTGTATCATCATCTTACATCAAAATGTATTTAATGAAATATGTATTTCAAAGGACCCAAAACAAGCCTTGTTCCCTGACTTGCACTTGTAGTGGAGTTCTGGTGGAAGGTTTGGAGGACTCCTCATGTCTACCTCCCTCTCCCACTTGCCAGATCATGGGATCTAAGACCCTTACGGCCCAGAGTCACTGGTGGCTTGGGATAGCCCAGAGAACGCCCCTGTTCAATGGAAACAGAATGCAAACTGCCTATGGAATCCCATTTTCCTGACTGCCACATGCAAAGTTAAAAGAAACAAGTGAAATCAATTTTAATTGCATAGTTATAACTCAGTAACATTTATGATGTATTTAACAATATATTTAAAACATAACCATTTCAATGTTGAATCTATATAAAAGTGAATGTGATCATTTTACAGGTTTTCTCACATTTTATCTTTGAGAATTGGTATTCATCTTACAGCACACATCAGTTCCCACTAGCCACATTTCAAGTGCCAAACAGCCACATGGGGCCAGAAGCTACAGTAATGGACAGCACAGGGTTAGAGGCTACAGCATGGCAGTCTCTGGGAGAATGTAGATATATGGTAGGGACATAGTGACAAAGCAAGAGGGTGACTTGTTTAAATGCAAATCTACACTCACTCTTCCTCTTAGAAAAACTAAAGTCTGATGACTTCCTGTTGCTACAAAATAAAGACCAAATCCATTAAAATGGCTCACAAGGTATGATGTTTTGGCTCTTTCTTATTTATGGAGCCAATGTATAAGAATCTGGCTGGTGTATATCATCCTGCAAGACTTCCGTGGGTGGGTGGTAGGCAAAGGAGGATAGATAATACCAGAATTGCAAGAGGAAGGTGACAGCAAAGGGCTAATTCTCTCCACTCATGGTGGCCACCAACAATCTGGTAAAGCCCAGGGCTTGGAAAAACCACTCTGTGGCTTAATCCTTTGATACAGTTTGGCTCTGTGTCCCTAACCAAATTTCATGTTGAATTGTAATCCCCAGTGTTGGAGGTGGGGCCTGGTGGGAAGTGACTGGATCACGGGAGTGGTTTCTAACAGGTAAGCACCTTCCCTCCAGTGCTGTCCCATGATGGTGTTCTCATGAGATCTGGTTGTTTCAAAATGTGTAGCACCTTTCCTTTCATACTCTTTCTCTTTCTCGCTCCTGCCATGTGAAGATGTGTCTGCTTCCCCTTCACCTTCTGCCATGGTTGTAAGCTTCCTGCGGCCTCCCCAGCCATGCTTCCTGTACAGTCTTTGGAACCGTGAACCAATTAAACCTCTTTTCTTTATAAACTACCCAGTCTCAGGTAGTTTATTATAGCAACGTGAGAACAGACTAATACACCTTGGGACAAACAACAGGCTAAAACAAAGTAAAGCTAACCAGGCATTAGTAGGATCTCTAAGGGAAACGGGAAAGAGCGGTGTTCCCGGGGTCAAAAAGAGTAACTTTTGCATGGCCACCGTACAAATGTGAAAACATCTGGTTACTCATACGTGAAACTAAGGGAGGAAAAACTTAGATGCAAACTATGAGATGTGTACCAAAACAGTCGACTCACCAGAAAAGGACAATTTGGTCAATGCTATAAACTAAATTTTAATTCTAGCCTTTAAAAAAAGTCGATTTAATACTTAGAATACATAATCAGTATGCATATATCCAAAAAATAAAATGGTATCAAAAACATGTAAGTAGGCGCAGAGTAGTGATTTATAAAATTTATAACTTATCTACAAAATTGTGCTACAAGAACTCTTTAACAGAATGTGAGTATTATTTCTAAAATGGATACTTCATAAAAGTCATACCCAGGCAAAAGCTGATTTATTATCAACCCATATTTAGTAAATCAGCACACAGAATGTTCTTGTAAAAATACATATAATGAACTTCAGTATTAGTGATTTCGACTATTCATCATTTCACATCATGGTTCATATTCCTTTCAAGATAAAAATTACTTAATATGTAATACATTGTGGTGTTAGAAATGCTTTTGCTTTTAATTAGATTGTCCTTTAAACAGAGTGCTATCAAAACAAATTAGACCTTTTAATATTTTAGAATGTATAATTTAAAATTAAAAAGATTCTAATAGTAATAGTAATGTTAATTTAACAATAAACATTCATTATCCAAGTAGGCTAAAGAAAAATTTCTAGTACAAACAGGATTACAACAAAAGAAAACGCTGCCAGGCTATCTGCTGTTTATAATGAGTGTCAAGAATTTTGCTTTGCCAACAAGCATAAGACTAATTACTTCCAATGTTCTTAAGATGCAGTCACATGTCCTAGAAGAGATAAACTATCTAAGAAGTGTGAGATAAAATGCCTGGAACTCCAGCTATTTTAAATCAAACAAGAAAGGAGCAGCCTGTATAGTAACAGCAAAAAGACTACAAAGAATTAAACAAAAATGAAGATCTCCGAAAACTGGGAGGGCATGATTTCTAGGATATAAAGTTAAGTTTAAAAAAAAGCAAAGTGCAGAACAGTGCACTTTTCACTTTTTTTTTTCTACAAGAAGTAAAAATGTGTACTTTCTTTTGCCAAAAAAATGAATCGGGAACAATGAAAATGTTTATCAATACAGAATGGGTGAAAAGTGAGATTTCTGAGTATAACATTTTAAAGAACAGGATAGTCAAAACGTAAAATTAATAAGGGAGGAAAAAACTAAAATCTAATAGAATACAAACAGATATAAATGAAGTAAAATATATCAAGCTGGTAACAGAAAAAAAAAAAATTCTAGCACTTTTAACTCTAAGACCTTGACTGTAGAGCCATGGTGAGATATATACTAAAGATAAAAGGAAGTGTGGAGGGCTGGGCATGGTGGCTCATGCCTGTAATCTCAGTACTTTGGGAAGTCGAGGCAGAGGATCACTTGAGCCCAGGAGTTTCAGACAAGCCAGGCCAACAAAAGAAGACCTCCGTCTCTGCTAAAAATTAAAAAAATCAGTCAGGCCTGGTGGCATGCACCTGAAGTCCAGCTACTTGGGAGGCTGAGATGGGAAGGTCACGGGAGCCCAGGAGGTCAAGGCTGCAGTAAGCCGTAATCATGCCACTGCACGTCAACCTGGGCAACAGAGTGAGAAAAAAGAAATATGTGCTGAGACATCCTAAACTTTACTGTTTAGTGATGGTCATAATATGATATCATAATTTTAGAAACATTTAGAGGTATATAGTAGGGTAATACAAATACATATGTTCATGGTATGGTCAATCATTAGGAATCAAGATTTTTACTGTGAGGGTTAAAAAACTGATGCAAAATATAAGAAGTTAAATTTTTCAAAAAGGAATGCATGTGATCCAATGTGAACTGCTGGCCACCAGCCAGGACTTACTTCTTGGCAATACTGCAGGATGCCTTCCTTGGTATCGATGCAGGTTTTGGTTCCTGATGGATCTGACTCCCACTTCCCATTCTGCACATTCATGTGCATGTTCAGTCTGCCACAGAACATGGCAATCTGGGGTTCAGCCAGCAGGCCAGCATTGCCATCAGTGGGTACCTGAAAGAAGAAGGTTCAGTTAGTTATAGAATCCATCGCTCCAAAGCAGAGGCTGGGGAGAAGAACAGGGCCAAGTATCAAAGAGTTCTATTCTTGCTAATTCTCAATTAGGAATCAGCCCTGTCTTCAGCACTCCTTTAGATGAAGTATCATATAGGCCACAGACGTTTCTAGCTACCTCTAAAATAGTGCTTTCTTTTACACTAAAATAGAGAAGGAAATTACCAATACTGAAAGCGATTTATTCATGAAAAATTTATACATTTTCCCATATCAGATTTTGTGGTACCTGCCGAAAAGTTCTGACAACAAATAAGACGTTTTTCTAAAATAAATATAATAACTGTGGAGGCTACCACATCCTCGTAATAAACTCCAACTGACTCACACAGAGCAATGCCTGCCAGGCCCTGCCTGATGACTATGCCTGAAAGTAATATTGTGTGCCACCTCTCAGGACTGAGAGCATGGCATTGTTAGTTAGCAAGTGAATGCATTATGATTCTGAACGAAAAATTCACTGTAGAATTCAACATCCCCAAATATAACGTAATATGCTGGCAATTCCACCTGGTTTTCCCCAGAATATTTTCTGGTTATCATTCTCTCAGCTCTTCAGAGGTCTGCTAAGGGTACTGGTGTCCCCTCTCCCAATCATCTGCAAGGAGCCAACAATTTCTCATCGGGAGCTCTGCATAGTACCTATTGAGTAGCGAATGAGGGCATTACCATTGCAGGCAATATACCACTTCACAAAAATAACTTCATGAAAAAGGGCGCCTTCTGGATTTTCAAACCCTTCTGTGTACAGGTATTACCTTTACAAAATATTTTTAAAAGAGAAAATGGAAGTCCTGAAATAGCTGTACTATGTCATTTAATAGGTTCTGGTATCTCAAAAAGAAAAATAAAATTGGCAAGAGATGGAAAGCATATCCACAGGAGTAAAGGTGTTACTTAAATCAAGGAATCAGAAGGCATATTAATCATGATAGGCCCTCCCTTGTTAAAGCCAGCTGCTGGGGAAATGTGAGACATCCATGCCAAGAAGAATTAACTTCCAACAGAAGCCATTTATTCACACATTCAAGAACTGGGTGATTCCATGATAACTTATATCACTCCTAAAAACCGTCCACAGGAGGAAAAACACCAATTAAAATTGCACTGAGGAATTTCAGTTGAAGAAATGAAATAGTTTGCAACATTTCTTCCCATAAAAATGTAAAATAAGATATATCTGGCCATTTTAGTTATTTTTGCACATATTTCATCCAAACACAGCAAAGGACTTAAGTCCTTACAACAACAACAAAAAACACACACACAGGTCCTTACACTGAACCAAGTCATGAGTGTAGAAGCTGCTGGCAAAATCTCTAAAACCACGTTTTCAATTAACTTTTCCAATATTTAACAAAATTCTGCCTTTACCTTCTGCCAGATGGTTAAGTAAAAGCAGTTGATGCCCAAATATCTAGATCACCTGCAGAAATAGCTGGGACCCCTCAACTCCTGCATCTGAGCCCCTTGCCACTCCTGTGATTTCCATGAAACGGGGGGGTCTCATTCTCTGATAGATGCAAAACAGCAGGCTAAGTAGAATGCTCTATAAATTTAAATTTCACAGCCTTCCTGAGGGATTAAGAGGAAAGAAATTGTCTTGATCTTAGAAATCAAAATGCAAATGTTGCCAATCATACTGAAATAAGTAGTACACATAATAACATTGCAAAAATGTTAAAGAAAGTCAAATAATAACCAGTTACCTGTGGATAAGGCCCTGCCTTAGATGCTATGGAGGGCCCTGCCCGTAAGGAACGTACAAGCCGCTCGTGGAACGCCACTGTTCCCACAGTACTTTATTCTGTTCACCTTCCGAATTCATTCCTGTCCTGAAGATTTCCAGTCTTGGCAGCATGTTGCTACCTTATCCCTAACTGTAGGGAGACACTAATGAGCCTTTACCATAGCTGATAAATATATTTTGTTGACTTAATCTCCTCTTCTCTACCTTAAACTCTCTCTGTACCTCTGTTTATCCATAATCTGTTCATTACAATGTCTAAGGAAAGTGGTGTACTATCGGTTTTATTTTATTTTATTTATTTATTTATTTTTGAGACAGAGTCTTACTCTGTCACCCAAGGCTGGACGCTGCAACCTCCACCTCCCTGGTTCAAGCAATTCCCCTGCCTCAGCCTCCCAAGTAGCTGGGATTACAGGCACATGCCACCACACCCAGCTAATTCTGTTGCATTTTTAGTAGAGACAGAGTTTCACCATGTTGGTCAGGCCAGTCTCGAACTCCTGACCTCATGATCTGCCCACCTCAGCCTCCCAAAGGGCTGGGATTACAGGCATGAGCCACCGTGCCTGGCCTTGCCCTTGATTCCATTTCCTCCTCAAAAGGAGCATTTAATTGACAATTTCTTTCCCTATGGCAGCCAGCCTCCAAGAAGGCCTCCAAGGAGTCCCTGCCTCCTGCTGTTCATGGACCTTGGACAATCCCACAATGTATCAGGGTTTGTCTGTGCAACAAATTGAGTACAGCAGAAATGATGATGGTGTAACTTCCAAAGACGTACTTATTAAGACTTAAAAATGCTGCAACTCTTTTAAAAACAAACCTTTGCTACCAGAAACGTCAGGAAGGGAATGACGATATGTAACATCCAAAATAAGGTCATGAAGGGCATCATAGTTCTTCATTGCCCTCAGGGATCACTCATTGTGAGGGAGTCAGCTGCTATGTGCTGAGGCATTTGATGCTAAAACCAGGAATGCTTCTGGCAAAATACAACAGGCCACCCTACCTGACAAACCAAGTAAATGCTTCTTCATTTTTTGCCTCTATTGACTTGCTTTCCTTTTATTTCTTCTGTTCTTCACTTTGTCATCCTCCCTGCTCCTTGACTTTACAGATATTTTAATGCCATCTGTTGGCATATATGTGTATGCTGATTACCAAAAGTGGTAGTTTTTTAACCCCCTACCCCCTTTCCAGACGGAGTCTTGCTCTGTCGCCAAGGCTGGAGTGCAGAGGTGCGATCTTGGCTCATTGCAACCTCCGCTTCCCAGGTTCAAGCAATTCTCCTGCCTCAGCCTCCAGAGCAGTTGGGATTACAGGCATGTGCCACCCATGCCCAGCTAATTTTTTAATAGGTTTAGTAGAGATGGGGTTTTCACCATATTGGCCTGACTGGTCTGGAACTCCTGACCTTGTGATCCGCCCACCTCGGCCTCCCAACGTGCTGGGATTACAGGCGTGACCTATCGCACCTGGTGCTACATATTTTTTTCAAATAAATTGATTATGATCCTCTGTCTTATGTTCTCTTCATTTTTTAATGCCATCTGTTGGCATATGTGTGTATAATGACTACCAAAAGGTGGTAATTTTTAAAACTTTTGTTTTTTAATAAATTGATTGTGGCTCTTGCCTGTTATCCCAACACTTTGGGAGGACGAGGTGGGTGGATCACAAGGTCAGGAGTTCGAGACCAGCCTGGCCAACATGGTGAAACCCTTTTCTCTATTAAAAATACAAAAATTATCCAGGCATGGTGGTGTGTGCCTGTAATCCCAGCTACTCAGGAGCCTGAGGCAGAAGAATCACTTGAACTCAGGAGACAGAGGTTGCAGTGAGCCAAGATCACGCCACTGTACTCCAGTGACAGAGCGAAACTCCATCTCAAAAAAAAAAATTGATGACCCTTTGTCTTATGCTCTCTTCATTTTAACAATAGGAGTTTGGACTAGAAAATATATGCTTCAGTTCCTTTCAGGTTTTCCACCAGATGAGATTTAATATTAACTTTAAAAATAAATATACAGAGAATTTTGACGAGTAACATGCTCTATATTCTTCAAGTGGAGAGAGTTCAATAATTTAAATTTCGAATCCTCAATAATTAGGGAAAGCTGTTGATTAGAAACTGTAAAATTGGTTGTACATATAGACCTTTTTACATTTGACATTACAAAAGACCCTTCACAAATAAACATCAACTCACAAAAGCCGTATTTATCAAGCAAAATTTTTTGCCAAACCAATACCAGGTGTGTACAGGGAAATCAGAGCAATTAGCTAGGAGATACTAATTTTGAACCAGAAGCCTTCCTAGTCTTACTGAAGCCCACCTGCAAAGAATTCCACAGTTTCACTACATATGCCTGTCTCCCTTAATTAAAACAAGACAACCCACAGCATCCTCAACTGCATCAAATAACCCATTTAAGAAACAAAGCCTGGTTGCTAAGCACTGTTACTCCCTGGCATTCAGCCAGAAGGAAATGTGGTCATATAAGAGATTAACATTGCCATCCAAGGGTTAACTCCCTTTCCCTGAGTGAAGCCTCAAAGAAATGACTTCATAAATCATACACAAGGTCCTGTTGAGGATCTTTTAATATGGACACGCTTAAAACTGAAATCTTTGAGTCAGATATTCACTGCCAGTAAAAATGCATACTCTGTTACAAAGTCAACCTAAAGATAATTATTCCTAATTTTTTTTTTAACATTTTCTTTTCTAAAAGAAACATAAATAATTCAGTAGACGGGAAATACGACCACTTAAGTACTACATTTTAGTTTTATTTATGTCTTAACACTATTCTGAGTTAAGGTTACTTTGCAAACATCTAAGACAACACCTAAAAGATGAGAACCCTGGTGTAACTGGCCATTGGTGGTCTATGCATTTCTGAGACTGAATACGAAGGTAATTCTTGTAAACAGAATGACTTCCCACTGACATCACAAAACTGAAGATGCTTTCCCATGGGAAAACAGTGCTCCTGACAATGAACAAAATAACCAGCTAAAAACAATGAAGCATTCACAAATTGCCTCAAAAACAAGAGGCTGTTTACGGAGTGCTGTGAACTATAGAGACATACATCTTAAACTTAAAAATGCGGCAACTCTTAACAGAAAAAGATATATTTTTGTTACCAGAAAAAAAAAAATTTTTGAGCCACAATACTGAATAGTGAAGTGAAATGGACTTTCCAAAGCTATTTAGATAGAAAGTGGCTTTAAAAGAGCCTAAGGGGACCACATAAACAAATATAAACACATATACCTAATCTGGACCAGACTGCAGAGGTGAACCTCGAAACTCTGTGCCTGCAGCTGCTACAATTTTTAATTAAATGCAAAGCCACCTTCTTGAGCAAGTTCTCTTGTTGTCCTTTCAAACAAGGTGTTCCCTTTCTCCAAAAAGTTTCTGTTGTCATCCAGGAGATCAAAATTCCTTATAGAGCATGCTTGGCAGCATTCCTTCCCAACAGGGTCCCAACTAGGAGGGAAAAGTGAACAAGGAGCTCTCTGTTTTGCTGGTTGAGAGGTCCTGCTTGGCAAGCAGAGGGCACAGATCCATAGCTTAGTTATATCCGTGAATTTACGTCATTTTCAGGTTTCTGGCTAATGAAAGCCATCTGTTTTCATTTTCTGCATTTGAACCAACTGCTCATTGGTCTAAATAGCTGGCCTCATATAATGAAGTATTTGACATTTTAATCAGCTCAAACTTCTTCAAGTCAGATTCTTGCATACGCACAATTTTATTTTATTTTTATTTTTTGAGACAGTCTCACTCCCTCACCCAGGCTGAAGTGCAGTGACAGGACCTCGGCTCAATATAACCTCTCGCCTCCTGGGTTCAAGTTATTCTTCTACCTCCACCTCCAAGTAGCTGGGATTACAGGCACATGCCACCATGCCCAGCTCATTTCTTGTATTTTTAGTAGAGACGGGGTTTCACCATGTTGGCCAGACTGGTCTCGAACTCCTAACCTCAAGTGATCCTCCCATCTCAGCCTCTGTGAGCCACTGTGCCCGCCTTTGCAGCGATACTACTTCTATCACATCCGTGGTTTCCTGACAAAAATACAGGATTCCCTTAACCTGGGCATAATTCAACTCAACCCCATAAGAATGCTTTAAATTTTAATATTAAAACATCTAAATTCTCCACTGTCAAATGTAAAGAACTGTTTTCTAGAATCATAATCTGGAAAATTTGAGAGTGAACCCCTTTCAAGGGAATAATTCATCTGTAGAGTTTTCTTTTAAATGCCAAAAAAGTATTTCCAGCAGAAGCGGAACATCTGCAGTTGCTCATTTCATCACTAACAGAGAAGTGAAATTAAAACTAGGATCCCAGAAGCGGACCCTAGGAGGGAGGAAAAGGCGGCGGGGTAAGAACAAATCCAAGGCCATTGGGTTATAAGAGATGGGAATTCAACCTATTCCGTCAAGGGTTCTGTTAATGTGACCAGGCTGTCTCTCAAATTAAAATGGAAAATTGCAATTTTCCAAGGCTTTGCCCCTGTGTGTGTGTGCATGTATTTGCAATGAACAAAAACAGAGAAGCTAGTAAAAGAGAAAAATAAGATGTGATGACTGAAACTACACATGGTTTCTATTTACCCTTGTGGAGAGTCGCCACATCTATTCACAGCTACTATTTGCTGTACAATTATTTCAGAGCTTGAGTTTCAGCTTAAAAATGATTTGCCACAAAAGTGAATGGGAGAAAAACAATTTCTTTCAGTGAGAAGTAATCTACATATTTCCCTCCTAGAAATTTGACGTTCTTTTTGGGGTCACTGTTGATCCGGCTTCAAATGACAAGCTAGCCTCCCTTGATGTTTTTCATGGCCTCTGTTGATATTAGGTTGGTGCAAAAATCACAATTACTTTTGCACCAACCTGATACACCAAGCTTTCTTTCTACTCAAAGGATAGAGGATCTCAGGTTGACCCAAAAGTCCTCCCCCTTCATAACAAGGCCAGTAAGTCATGCTTGTTGCTGGTGCCCAGTAGGAAATCAAGAGGTTCATCAATAGCAGCCTTTGTTATTCACCACTCGTGAAATAAATAGCCAACATTTGAAGCACGTATTTAGGCAGGCCCCAGAAAGAGTGGCATCTACTGCTATGGCTGATGTAAATGGATATAAAACTGGAATTACAAAAAAATAGCATCTTATGCATAGCAACCAAACTCAGCCTCAAAAATAGTTTACAGGGAGCTGCGGTGGCTCAGGCCAGTTGTCCTGGCACTTGAGGAAGCGAGGCTGCGTGTTTGAGGCCAACCTGGGCAATGTAAGAACCAATCATTCATTAAAATAGTTTACAATCCAGTTAATGTCCATTTAGTCCTAAAAAGGTGAATGTTTTCTTTTAACTTCACACACACAAATACGAAACCATACACATACTATACCATGTATACCTGTGACTAATGTTGTACTCTTCCATTGGTAAAACATTCTTTTCAAGGTCACTTTGATGTAAAAACAGTTTGTCTCTTTAATTCTGTCTTTACAGTTTTGTGTGTGTTTTGCTTTTTTGTTTTTTGAGACAGAGTCTCGCTCAGTCATCCAGGCTGCAGTGCAGTGGTGTGATCTTGGCTCACTGCAACCTCCGTCTCCCAGGTTCAAGCGATTCTCGTGCCTTAGCCTTCTGAGTAGCTGAGACTACAGGCCTACACCACCACACCCAGCTAATCTTTGTATTTTTTAGTAGACCTGGGTTTTTTTGCCATGTTGCCATTCCTGACCTTAAGTGATCTGCCCACCTCGTCCTCCATAGGTGCTGGGATTACAGGCAGGAGCCACCAGGCCTGGCCTGTCTTTAAAGTTTTACTGACATGTTTAGTCACCAAAGGGAAAAATATATATATAGAGAGAGTATATGAGATCTTTATCTTATTCTGACTGTCTCAATATTGCCTTGACCTTGTGAACATGGAGATAGGAATAGAGGCAAAAATCAAAGCATCTACTAAGACCTTTGCTCATTATCTCATTTGACTCAGAAAAACCAAGATAAGTCACTTCTGTATCTAGTTAGATAATCAGAGGGCTCAAAACCCACCTAGGAGTCTAATCAAGAGTGTTATTCCAAAGCACATGCTTGCTTTTTGTCATAACAAGCCAGCTGGAATTCCCATTACGAGATCCCAAGTGTTTTCATTTTTCATCTTGAATATTATTTTCAAGTACCTTCCCCCCACGGCAGTACTATTTTGCATGTCTTTGTTACTGGATTTTTAAAAAATTACTTTAGAGCAAGTAAAACTGGAATAAAACCCACAGCTTAAATGTCTAATATGCATTTCTCAAATTTCAATCACTATATGTTAATATCTACTAACCTTTGGTAGTTTCTTCTAAGAAATCCCTCCTGAAATGCAAACACAAATGTCTCCAAAGTTAGTTCTTTCCTTAAATCAAAGGCAGCCAACTGAGTCTGCAAACTAGAGTCCAAATCTCCCAACATTCCAACTATTAATGTTAATCAACCCTTACCTTATATAATGTATATTTTCTAGTTTTTCAGCAATTGACATATACCTACCTATGTACACATACAACTGTATATACACCTGCTGTACAGCTACCTGTATGGTATGTAGTGGTAAGTGCCAGAATAAACACACACACACAGACACACACATATACACATGGTTTAAGAGCTCAATTTGCACAAATCTCAAATGCTGGTGCTTTGCTAAAATCTCATTCTAGAATTAGTGTATTTAAGTCCATGTTGCTCAGAAGGTGGAAGACTTGGTAACTGGGCTCCTGAGAGATAGTGGTTTGAATGGCATTCACTGAAAGAAATTTGATATTAACAAATAAATGATTTTCCAGTATGACTTCTGGTTCTGACAGCTAGGAAAGATTAGCACCCAGCACAGAATATAACAAAGAAAAATCAAAATCGATTATTCTTCATTTTTGGTACAAGATATACTCTACATGTATTCAATTTCTAAATTTCTACTGTTTTCTATCAAATGTAGCCAAGCTACGCCAAAATCAGCTGACCCTTGAGCTTGTAGACTATAATAAATGATAATTGTTTTAAGCCACTGAATTTTGGGGTGGGTTTGCAAATTTGCAGCATTTTTGTGGCAACAGAAATTAACATAGGCATGTATTTGATAGGAATAACTAAAATACTAAGTGATAGAATCAAGGCAGAGCATTATTTCAGAAGGTAGAAACTTTCTCAAATTGCTTTTTTTAAAGATACATGCAACGTCCTATTTATTGCTTCAAATAATTCTTTGAAGTATTAGAAGGCGGGAAAGAGAAGATGAGAAAAAAGCTAATGTACTTAGAAACTTCATCAACAGAGCCCCAGATGACCACGGGATTTCCTGCTGCATCAAATAAAATCTAGAAGGATGTAGTCACATTTTTAGATAAACAGTAAAAAATAAAATAAAAATAGGGTCTGCATTGTGGTGGCTCACGCCTGTAATCCCAGCATTTTGAGAGGCTAAGGAAGGCAGGTTGTTTGAGATCGGGAGTTCAAGACCAGCCTGAACAACATGGTGAAACCCCATCCCTACTAAAAATACAAAAAAAGTAGCCAGGCGTGGTAGCTCATGCCTGTATTCCCAGCTACTCGGGAGAAGGAGGCAAGAGAATCACTTGAACCGGGAAGTGGAAGCTACAGTGAGCCGAGACCATGGCAATGCACTCTAGCCCCAGCAACAGAGCAAAACTCCACCTTAATAATAATAATAGACTGAACGTGGTGGCTCATGCCTGTACATCCCAGCACTTGGGGAGGCTGAGGCGGGCGAATCACAAGGTCAGGAGTTGGAGATCAGCCTGACCAATACAGTGAAACCTTGTCTCTACTAAAAATACAAAAATTAGCCAGGTGTGGTGGCACGTGCCTGTAATCCCAGCTACTCAGGAGGCTGAGGCAGGAGAATCGCTTGAACCTAGGAGGTGGAGGTGGCAGAGCGCCGAGATCGTGCTACTGCATTACAGCCTGAGCGACAGCGTGAGACTCCATCTCAAAAAATAATAATGAATAATAAAACAAAAATAAAAAATAAACCTTGGAGGGGAAAAATATTTTATCAGGGGAATTTAAAGAAAACAGAACTAGCTCATCTGAAAAAAATGAGGGCATAAGACATGTGAAAGAAAAATCACAAGAAAGTACCCACTGAAATGAACAACAGTGATGGAGAAAGATTTGGGTTGGAAAGAACCATCCTGAGATGATCAGCACCTCATCAACAAGCCATTTAAGATGGACAATCAACCAGCAGCATTTCAGAAGAGATTACTGAAGTCAGTAGAAAGTCAGAGATTCACACTTTTCCAAAGTTTTTAAGCAGTGGAACCTCTAACTTAAAATCTGTGGGAAACCCTCATAGCTGGGCACTTCCCTGCCACCTCGAGATAGCAGGACCAGCCCCTCCTCTTCCTCCTCAGCCTGTACAACATAAAGAGGAAGAGGATGAAGACCTCTATGCTGGTCCACTTCCACTTAATGAATTTTATATTTTCCCTTCCTTGTGATTTTCTTTAATAACTATTCTTATAAGAAAGCTAGAGAAAAAATAAGTACATTATACATACACAAAATATGTATTAATTGTTTATGTTATCAGTAAGGCTTCCTGTCAACAATAGACTATTAATAGTTAAACTGGGCTGGGCAGGGTGGCATGGTGGCTCACACCTGTAATCTCAGCACTTTGGGAGGCTGAGGCGGGAGGATCACAAGGTCAAGAGATCGACATCATCCTGGTCAACATGCTGAAACCCAATCTCTACTAAAAATACAAAAATTAGCCGAGTGTGGTGGTGTGCACCTGTAGTCCCAGCTACTCAGGGGGTTGAGGCAGGAGAATCACTTGAACCCAGGAGGCGGAGGTTGCAGTGAGCCGAGATTGTGCCACTGCACTCCAGCCTGGCAACAGAGCAAGACTCCATCGTAAAAAAATAAAGTTAAATTGAGGGGGAATCAAAAGTTATACACAGATTTTTGACTGCATAGGGGTTAGCACTCCAACCCATTATTGTTCAAGGGTCAACTGTATACGGTCGAATATCTTAAACCTGTACTATCTAACAGGGTAAAGGCACGAGACCCCTGTGGCTCATGAGCCCTTGGAACAAGGCTAGTGAGACTGAGAAGATTTTCATGTTATTGATTTACACTTAATATAAATGTAGACTCAAGAACTGTTATAACATCCCATTATTGAAAAACAGACGTTATATGCAGTATATTTATGTCTATATATATATATGTCCATATATATATATTTATGTCCAGAACTTGGGTAAGTGAATCCACTTTCTGACTATAAATTTTATGAACCTGAAATAACAAATTTTTTGATGAAGATTTATTATTCCAATTCAAATGCGTTTTAAGTGTAAAATATACACTGGATTTCAAGCACATCCTCCTGCCTGGGTCTCCTAAAGTGCTGGTATTACAGAAATCAGTCACCATGCTTGGTCATAAATATTTTATAGTATAAAAATTATGATGTTAAAAAAACAATAATTTTTTAAATTTAATACATGCTATGATCATGATAATTGAGTTAAATAAAATACATGACTAAAATTAACAACAACTACTTTTTAAAATCTGGCTGCTAGAATATTTTAAAGTCTGTAAGTGGCGTGCATTATATTGCTGTTGTACAGCACTGCCCTTAGCATGCCAGAAATAAACCAGTATAAAATATACAACACAGTAACAGGTTATGTACATGACAACATATTACACATTTGTTCTTTATTAATCTTACTGCATATCTACCATCTCCTCTTAGGCTTTTTCATAAGCTCTTGGAAAATAAAGATTTCAATTACTTCAACTGGCATAGATAAGCACGTACCTAGCCAGGAACTTCATAAATATTTTATATATATATTTAATAGACAGGGTCTCATTCTGTTGCCCAGACTGGAGTGCAAGGGTGATCGTAGCTCACTGCAGCCTCAAATTCCTAGGCTCAAGCGATCCTGAGTATCTGGGAGTACAGGCCTGTACCACCATACCTGGCTAATTTTTTTTGTAGACAAGGTCTTAGTATGTTGACCAGGCTGGCCTCAAACTCCTGACCTCAAGTACTCCTCCTGCCTTGGTCTCCTAAAGTGCTGGGATTATAGGAATGAGTCACCATGCCTGGCTATAAATATTTTATATTTAATGTATTATATAAGGTAGGATCAGTTATGGTTTATGATCTACACACTTTGGGTTCTCCTGCAACTGGTAAGAATCTGAGCAGAGGCAAATAGAACGATACTGCAAACACATGCGCTGAAGCTTTTAAGGAGATGGTAATCAATCCTTGCAATCTTTAGATCTGATTGATTTTGTGAACTTCTTAACTTTTCTTCTATTTTTTTAGACGTCTGTAAATCATAAACAATTTGTACAAAGGCATATTTTTTTAAAAAAATTAAATGCTATTCTGCTTACACTTAATGTATTTCTAAAAGGAAATATTTCAAATCTGAAAGCAGTCTAATGCTATTAAATAGACCATGTTCCTGCTCATACCTCACATGCGGCTATGTGAGCACAAAATCTCGTAATTATACTTCTCCCAGCAAACGACATGCAAATTTCATCACCAAACGCTCATGCTAGTGCAATCACAGTCCGTCAAGCCATATGTGTTGAAATCTGCGTAACAAAAGCAAATGTGGGCCACACACAGCTCCCGCCCAGCCCTCCCTGGGAGGTAGGAGTGTATGCAGAGGAGAGAGTGGGATGAGAAATGGAATTCTGGCGTGTTGGTCAAGCAGACTGATCACTTGACACTGGCATGGAGATCATATCAAATTTCACCATGTCGCAGAGTCAGGACCAAACAAATCCCAAAGTTAAAGCCTCAGTATCGCCTGGGTGTTGCTGCACAGACGTAGCCAAGTATGTGTAAGAGTATGAACTCTAGATACAATTTATTTTATTGCCCTGAAAGAGTATCCCCACATAATTTTGAAGTTAAACTGCAATTATATCTCTGGGGGTCACTCATCATACCTGGACAATTAGGATGCAGTCATGTTATTCATGGTACCTCACTCATCACCTGGCGGATATACACAGGTCCTCATCTTTTACGCAACATCCTATGCATCATTAAACAAGGACGCAACACTAAAATGAACTTTTACTTTATCAGTGGTACTATACAGCACTAAAGCAAGTGTTCCAGAGTTTACGTCTTACGCCAATATGCTTAATGTACAAGTAATTACGAACTTAACAGGTTTCTGGTTCTTATATTTTTCCCATTTCTTCTCATTTACCCATTGCAATGTTGACCCACTCGGAACATAGAGCGCAGGCAAAAGAGAGCCCCAACAGATCATTCTAGAAGAGAACAAGTCTTTGGAAAGCTGCAGGTGGGATATAATGAAAACAAGCTTCCAGAAGAGGTAGTAGGTCTACCATTTAACTAGAACGTGCCCAGTAGAGCCGTAGCCTTTGTCAGCCCAGAAATTTATCCCAACCCTATTTTCCTATACAGTTTCTACCAGCTTTCAGGCTTCAGGCCATTGTAAAACCAACACAGATGGAGAGGCAATTCAGGCTAGGATAGGGAGTAGTCATAGGATTTCCAGTTCTGGGCTATAATGAGGGAGTCAGTATACATTTCTGGGTCTGGTACAAACATTGCACATTGTCCATACTCTTTAGTATCTTTATAATTTCTAGTACCAAAGTGGTATGAAAATACTAATGAAGTTAAAGACCCTTACCAAAATGCTAATTTTCCAGGTAAGTTATCATAGTGTCCTTCAATGTGCATTAAGATCTCAGAGCAACTATAAGAAGATTGAGAGCCCGTTAAACTCAGAGCCCAGCTAAACTCTCTAGAAAGTCACTTCAGTCTGACTTCCTACCAGCATGAAGCAGAGCAGTTCAGAGCATTTTTCAAGTGAGTGAGCCTGCTGTTACCAATGCCAAATTTAAGGCACTTGTATCACAAGCCCATGAGCTTGTGATTTGATAAAATGGTACTAACTGGTCCTTGCAATGAGTAGATTCTTCTCAAGGAACAGTATGAAGAAGAGCATAAATGAAAGAATTTTATTAAAAGATTTTAATAAAAATCTTTTTATTTTATTAAAAGATTTCTTAAAGGTCATTAACCCAAGTCGTATTAGAAGAGACCACAGGCAAGTAGATAAAAGAATTTACTCCATGAAGCCTCAGTGAAACGAGAATTCAGATATTTGACATTTACTTTTGTTCTTATGTCTCATGTATACACATAAAAGCACACACATTCACATGCATGTACAGTTAGTAAGAAGCCACCTGCACTCAGAACAAGTGAGATTATAAATAAGTATATTATATAAGAATCCAAAATAAGAATTCCTTACTTTTCAGGAAAGGGCATTAAATAACTTATGATCTTAGATCTTTACCTGTCTATTTTTAGCACAGTTACAGAAATATTGCAGGGACAGAACATGAAGTGGCTTATTTTTGATAAGCACAAAGGATATTTACATTATATCCTTTGGTTATTTCCTTTCAAGGTGTCGTAATATTTACTCATCGGCCTTTACTGTGTGCTTCTAACTCTCATACTGTTGTGTTTTTATTACTAGTACTTTTGGTCTAGGAGAAAAGTTCTTTACAAACATAATAGAAATTCAGGGAATATTAACCTGACACAAAAAAACAAGATAACTTTCAAACAGCATTCTTGTTCATTGTTCAAACTGTATTCTGTTAACTTACCACTTTTAGTGTAAGCCAAGATTATTTCTTCTCCTGCAGTCTTGTAACACCAAAGAATACTCCAGGTTCAAATCTCAGGCTATTTGCTTAATAAGCATGGGCAGACTGTCCTTCTTAAACAACTTACACCAAGGCACTACCAAAGAAGCTTTCCCTTTCTGGAGCCCTCAGATTCACAAAAGGAATTTTCAAATTGCCATTTCTATCAGAATAAAGGCTATCAGGAACCACAATACTAGGAGAAAATAATTCTGAAGGGAAGGTGGCAGTGAAGATTCTATTTTCTTGGCTATGTTTTTTTAAAGTTGTTGCCAAAAGAACAGAAGACCGGGAGCCAAAAATTACACTGCAGTCTTACTCTTGGATGTTATGTTAACGTCAGTCGGTGACATAACATCGGAGGCAATTTGATATTGACAATGGTAAAAATATGCGGATGCCATTATTAGGAGGATGTAGTTAGTGATGGTAGTGCCTGCAAGTATTCATCTAAGAGAAGAAAAGAGAATATCAAACATTTCTAGTATATAAGGCAAGGATTCCTTTTTTTTTTTTTTTTTAATGTGCAAACAAGACAAAAGTTACTTCACTGTCTATGGGTTATTCCCTCTTGATCACTGGTCTGACCCATTCCCTACTCTGCTACCGGCCTGATTCTTTCACTCCCACATATACTCAATAAATACTTATGCAAACAATTAAGAAACACCTGTCATGGAAAATAGTAACAGTACTAAACTAGAAAGTAGAAAATGTAATAATTGACAAAGACGTGAAACAATACAAAATAAATTCCAACTAAGAGATCTGTGAATTTTTTTATTGTAGCACCAGGAGAGTAATTTCGTAACAGAGAAAAGAAAATGTGCACCCATACCTCTGTCTTTGCCAATTCCTAAATACCTGTTATAGTTCAACTTGTCCACGGACCTCAGGCTCCTCCTCAGAAAACAAGCAAGCTTAAAAAGCAAGACAATCTATTAGCTATGTTGCTCAATAAATTTCAATGTTAATTTCTTGATTCTTTGATAACACATACCTGAATTCCTCTGTAATTCAGGCAACATTTAAAAAATCAGATTATCTCACTAGACTCCAAGAACTACACGAATAGTGTGGGCAGTCAGACTTCGAGCGTGCAATCAACTATTTTTTTTAATCCTGCAGCTAAAAGCCTTCAGCAGCACAGAACTGATTGTCAGAGATTTCAGTGAAACCTAACACCTAAAGTGAATTACCAGTGTACAAAAATACACCTGAAAATACTACGAGGAAGCGACAGAAACGGATTGTTGACAGCTAAGCCATCCAGCAAATGCTGATGGTTATCAAACACATGCCCTTCCCACTCGACACAGATAAGATTTCAGAGCTGTTTAACTCCTAGGTTAAGTTTTGGTCAAGTTCTGGCTTGATGCCTTATATTCAGATAAACATTTCCCAGGCAGTAAACATGTTCAAGGCTGGGAATGGTAGGGTAACCCAAACATCCCTGACCTTGATGGACATATAATCAAGTGGTGGAGACACAAACGAGGCCACATCGGCTAACCAAAGGTGCTGGAGTTGTTAATGCAGAGGTCTGGCAAGGGTGCATCGAAGTGCTCTCAGGGAAGAGTGACTGGTTTGACATGGAGAAGGAGAAGGAAGGCAGACCACAGACCAGAGCAGAAAATGTGTCCAGGCTGAGTGTAGGGAGAGGAGGCATTAAAGGTAGCACAGGCCTAGCATTCGAATGACCCTGAATTTGTACTAAATGTGCAAAGTCACTCGGAGCTGCTGCCACATTTCAAAAGAAGCAAGAGCAGCATCCCACCTGTGTATGAGGAGGATGCAGGGGCCACAGGACAACTTCCATGGGCCACTTCCTCTCTTAAAAAAATAATAAAAGCTATATTTTACGGCTGTGTTGGTGTAAAGACAACTCTAAGTCAGGTTGGATTCACTGTTGAATATTCATGATTACTGTCATATTATCATGCTCTTTATTTTTCCTTCTGCTTTTAAAAGAAATCAAAAGATTTTTGAGGGCACCTAAAGGTACTGCACAGCCAAGACGACGCTCTAAGTGGAAGCACCAGGAGTAGAGGCAGGGCAGGGAGGCAGAAAACAGGAGTGGAGGTGGGGAAGATTCTAAGGCTTGTAAATCTCAAGGATGAGCACGTACGGCATTGTGTTTTGGGGGTGAGTCTACAGTACTTTCATGGCTAAGGTCCACAGGCATTATTAAGTGGACCAAGCTAGAGAATGTGAATTTGTCCCAACGGGGGGTGGGAGAGAAAAAGAAAGAAAACAATCACTACTTCCCTGATTTATTAGCGAACATCCCACTTTGCCTAGCCCCCCATCACATCAGGTGTTCTAAGAGTCAATCTGGCAGAGCAATTCATCTACATTTCATTGCCGTGAGTAATGGGAACTTATTTTAATTTTCGAAACTAGCAGATGTTTAAGAGACCTGTGCAAAGCTGCCTGTGTGACCTGGGGAAAAAATTATCTGGACTCTCACCATGCAGATTATCATCTTGAATTGCTAATGCATTCCTGACCCTCCACGGATGTCTTTTTGACATGTCTACAGAGGAATAAGCCCTAAAATAGAGAAAGAACAAGCTGTACAATCTATATCTTGCTCTTCAGAAAAAGGGGTATTGCATTGTGTGGGAAAGATTTACATTCCACCAAAAAATCTAAGCAAAGAGTATTTACGTAAGGACAAAAATTTTTTAAACAAGGTTTTTCAAATAAACTAAGAGAAGAATAAAAAGATGACATCACATAGATACCGGCTTCTGACTTTACTGCTGTTGTTCATAGTATGTAAATCTAGTTAATGAGAATTTTAAGTAATTAGAATAGAAGGACTTTTTCAGATTTGCTAAAATGTTACGTGCATGGCTGTTTCTAAAGACGGAATAATGTTGGTGTACAACTAACCCTAACCACCTGTGGCCTAATGAAGGTAAATCTCCAAACACCCAAATACAGTCACTTTGTTTTCTGTGCACAGCCAATCTTCAGTGAAGAGTTGCTTTACCCTGACACTAGTCTCCCCCATGCTGTTCAGCTATGCAGTGGTTCTCCAGGAGGGAAAGCTTATTAATTGCATGGAGCCTATGCCACCTTGGTCTTTGAGCCTTATGAATTGTTTCTAGATAGAGACTCAAAGTTCTTGGCAAAGATGATTGTCACGATTTGGGCGTTACTACTGGCATCTAGTAGGTAGACACCAGGGATGTCACTAAACATCCTACTACACACAGGCAGCCTCCCCCGCATGGCCTTTGCCACCCAACTTAAAGAATTACTTAACCCAACCAACAAACATATGAAAAAATGCTCATCATCACTGGTCACCAGAGAAATGCAAATCAAAACTACATTGAGATACCATCTCATGCCAGTTAGAAAGGCGATCATTAAAAAATCTAGAGACAACAGATCCTGGAGAGGACGTGAAGAAATAGGAACACTTTTACACTGTTGGTGGGAGTGTAAATTAGTTCAACCATTGTGGAAGACAGTGTGGTGATTCCTCAAGGACCTAGAAATAGAAATTCCATTTGACCCAGCAATCCCATTACTGGGTATATATCCAAAGGATTACAAATCGTTCTACTATAAGGACACGTGCACACGAATGTTCATTGCAGCACTGTTTACAATAGCAAAGACCTGGAACCAACCCAAATGCCCATCGATGATAGACTGGACAGGGAAAATGTGGCACATATACACCATGGAATATTATGCAACCATCAAAAATGATAAGTTTGTGTCCTTTGTAGGGACATGGATGAACCTGGAAACCATCATTCTCAGCAAACTGACAGAAGAGCAGAAGATCAAACACCACATGTTCTCACTCATAGGCGGGTATTGAACAATGAGAACACATGGACACAGGGAGGGGAGCGCTACAGACTGGGGTCTGTTGGGGGGAAATGGGGGAGGGTCAGTGGGGGGGTGGGGAGTTGGGGAGAGATAACATGGGGAGAAATGCCAGATATAGGTGATGGGGAGGAAGGTAGCAAATCACACTGCCACGTGTGTACCGATGCAACAATCTTGCATGTTCTTCACATGTACCCCAAAACCTAAAATACAATAAAATAAATTTAAAAAAAAAAAAAAAAAAGAATTACTTGGCCCAAAATGTCAATAACACCTAGGTTGAAAACTCCAACCTAAGCTTTTACTTAGGGGGAAAGAGTCATGTCTTATTGATCTCTGCATTTCTATTTGTCCTCAGAACAAAACTGGCATTCAAATACTGGTTGAACCACATACAATTTCCACTCAAAATATACTGAATTAATCCAACTGACATAACATAAAACAATAACTATGTCAATCCTACAAACTACAGCCTGCCTTCCACAGAGGCAAAACAACAACAACAACAAACCTACATCAATGTTTAAAAAGTAGCTGGTGCCCGGGTGTGGTGGCTCATGCCTGTAATCCCACCACTTGGGAGGCTTAGGTGGACAGATCATGAGGTCAAGAAATACACCAATAACAGACAGCCAAATCACGAGCAAACTTCCATTCACAACTGATACAAAGTGAATAAAGTACCCAGGAATACAACTAACAAAGGATGTGAAGGACCTTTTCAAGCAGAACTACAAATCACTACTCAAGGAAATGAGAGAGGACACAAACAGATGAAAAAACATTCCATGCTCATGGTTAGGAAGAATCAGTATCGTGAAAATGGCCATACTGCCCAAAGTAATTTACAGATTCAATGCTATCCCCAACAAGCTACAATTGACCTTCTTCACAGAACTGGAAAAACCCACCTTAAACTTCATATGGAACCAAAAAAAAGTCCGCATAACCAAGAAAATCCTAAGCAAAAAGAACAAAGCTGGAGGCATCATGCTACCTGACTTCAAACTATACTACAAGGCTACAGTAATCAAAACAGCAAGGTACTGGTACCAAAACAGAGATATAGACCAATGGAACAGAACAGAGGCCTCAGAAGTAACACCACATATCTACAACCATCTGATCTTTGACAAACCTGACAAAAACAAGCAATGGGGAAAGGATTCCCTGTTTAATAAATGGTGTTGGGAAAACTGGGTAGCCATGTGCAGAAAGCTGAAACTGGACCCCTTCCTCACACCCTACACAAAAATTAACTCCAGATGGATTAAAGATTTAAACATAAGACCTAATACCATAAAAACCCTAGAAGAAAACCTAGGCAACACCATTCAGGACATAGGCAACGGCAAGGACTTCATGATTAAAATGCCAAAAGCATTGGCAACAAAAGCCAAAATAGACAAATGGGATCTAATTAAACTTAAGAGCTTCTGCACAACAAAAGAAAAAATCATTAGAGTGAACTGGCAACCAACAAAATGGGAAAAAAATTTTGCAAGCTACCCATTTGACAAAGGGCTATTATACAGAATCTACAAGAACTAAAGCGGGTTTACAAGAAAAAAACACCATCAAAAAGTGGGCAAAGGATATGAACAGACAGACACTTTTCAAAAGAAGACATTTATGTGGCCAACTAACATATGAAAAAATGCTCACCATCAATGGTCATTAGAGAAATGCAAATCAAAACCACGCTGAGATACCACCTCATGCCAGTTAGAATGGCAATCATTAAAAAATCTGGAGAAAACAGATGCTGGAGAGGATGTGGAGAAATAGAACACTTTTATACTGTTGGTGGGAGTGTAAATTAGTTCAACCACTGTGGAAGACAGTGTGGTGATTCCTCAAGGATCTGGGAATAGAAATACCATTTGACCCAGCAATCCCATTACTGGGTATATACCCAATTGATTATAAATTGATCTATTATAAAGACACATGCACATGTATGTTCACTGTGGCACTGTTTACAATAGCAAAGATCTGGAACCAACCCAAATGCCCATCAATGATAGACTGGATAAAGAATATGTGGCGCGTATACACCATGGAATACTATGAAGCCATAAAAAAAAGATGAGTTCATGTGCTTGGCAGGGACATGGAAGAATCTGGAAACCATCATTCTCAGCAAACTGACACAAGAAGAGAAAACCAAACACCGCATGTTCTCACTCATAGTTGGGTGTTGAACAATGAAAACACATGGACACAGGGAGGGGAACATCACACACTGGGGTCTGTTGGGGGGTGGGGGATTAGGGGAGGGATAACATTGGGAGAAATGCCTAATGTAGGTGATGGGGGGATGGAGGCAGCAAACCACCATGGCATGTGTATAACTATGTAACAATGCTCGAAGTTCCTCACATGTACCCCAGAACTTAAAGTATAATAATAAAGGAAAAAGAAAATCAATAAAGTAGCAGAATTAAGGAAGGAAGGAAGGAAGGAAGGAAGGAAGGAAGGAAGGAAGGAAG
>NW_022436948.1:19201339-19239612 GCF_009761245.1 Sapajus apella | reverse complement strand
AAGGAAGGAAGGAAGGAAGGAAGGAAGGAAGGAAGGAAGGAAGGAAGGAAGGAAATTCAGACCATCCTAGCCAACATGGTGAAACCTTATCTCTACTAAAAATATAAAAATTAGCTGGGTGTGGTGGAGCACGCCTGTAGTCCCAGCTACTTGACAGGCTGAGGCAGGAGAATAACTTGAACCCAGGTGGCAGAGGCTGCAGTGAGCTGAGGTTGCGCCACTGCACTCCAGCCTGGCAACAGAGCGAGTCTCCATCTTAAAAAAAAAAAAAATGTATCTGGTATATCAAAAGTTATTAATATTAAGCAAGAAAACCCCTTCAACTCAAGATTACAGAAGATTGGCCCATAATTATTTCATATAAAATGATCAAAAATAATTTTATTGTATTAACTCCCTGTGGGTCAACCTATAATAGTAATCTAATTAAGAAATCCTGAGGGTTAATTACCCAGTTTTCATTAAAAAAAATAATGAGGTGGTAACTACTTCTGGGCAAAGTTCACCAGAAAGCAAGATCATGAATCATAATTAGGGTTCCAAGACCAAAGAAGCCTCTCAGAATCTCTCCGTAGGTAAAGACTTTCTAATTCCTGCCAATTATCTCATAATGAACAACTTAGACAAATGGAGAAAAGGCTGAAAACTGGAATCTCTCTGAAAAATGTATTAACTCTCCTGGAATAACAAATAGATACTAATAGGTTACATAAATCAAAAGCCCTGTGAAAATATATAATGAGAAAAGTTATTGCTAGAAACTTCTCTATGGTCTTATATCTGCAACTACAAACAGGGTCTAATCCATCACTGTCTATATCTCTAGAGACCTCAGGGGACTTATAGCCGGTTGAGCATCACTCTAGGAACTGGCTGAAGGGACCCACACATGAAAAATATGAATAAGATCATTGGAATCAAAAGGAAAAGGTCAATTCTGTATTTAGTATTTAGCAGCTGTTTGGAGGAAGCCTCTTAACTTTACCTCTTGATTTCCTTTCTCTCTCAAGCAGACATAGTAACATCCCACCTCCCAGGATATTATGAGGATTAAAATGCAGTCAAACATATAAAATGGAGAGTAAGCACTTTAAGAGCTGATCATATTGCCTCAACCTGTATTTAGCAGGAAGAGGGAAAAGAAAGGAAAACCAGTATGAGAACGTTCGTGAGACATCTGGGGAGACTGAACTGATGAATATACAGCATTTGAAATCTCCTGCGAGCTATCCGTACAAAGATATCTGCTATTTATTCAGGAATCCTGAGAGAGGATTTTCTGCACTAAAGAAAATGCTGACTGTATAACCAGATATGACACATTGGTTTAAAGAATGTCTTATGCCACTTGAAATAGACAATCTTTCCTCGTTTATCTGCAAGACGTTTGCCTGCCAAGTTGTCTCTAAAGGAGACAAACTGGTAACAACACCACAGCACATGTGTCGTCACTCCCAGCTCCACGCTCAGTGTGGCAGATCTGACTCACCAAGTCTACATAGTATTTTTAAACTATCTAAGATATTTTAATTCATGCAGTTTAATGGCAATTTTAGCTCTTTTCAAAATGTCTGATAGAAGGTTCATAAAGTCCACTCTGACAATTTATTATCCATGAATCATAATGATTCTAAACAGGGCTGAGAAGCAAATTTCAAGATATTAAATTTTTGGGGGGTCATTTCTTTAGCCACAATATTCAATTTGTTTCTACAAAGAACTTCTCTTGTGTAAGAATTTTTTTACTGCAAGGTTATACAAGTAAGTTATTAAATATTTCACTTGTATACTCAAAATGGCCCGATGATGTTTAAAACATTCTTTTGAAAGTATGAATAAGTACCTCATTTCACCTCTAATTCAGTGTTCTCAAAAATGGTTTTCAGAAAATGTCTACAGTTATTCCCTGGGAAGGGGGAGAATTCTGTCAGAAAACACATATGGGAAATGGATCATTCCAGATGGATACTGGAGGCTTTTGAAGAAAAAAAAAAATCCCACAATAATGAAGTCAGTTTAACGTTTTTAAAACCAAGGTTTCCCAAATGTATTTGACCATGGGACCCTTCCATTGTGGCACATTTAACATACTTGGAACTGAATTTGAAAAATGTACTAAGAGATCTGAAATGGATGATCAAGCAAAACTTAGTCACATCATTCGGAGTGAAACAAAATAAACAAAACCAAAAGAAGCCTTAAAGGGAACAAGAGCAGGGAGTGTCACCAAGCTCCTGCAGAAATGACGATTATAATAACACATCAGATTTGACTCTAGGCAAACTAATTATATGACATGTAGAATTCAGAACAAAAAAAGAGAGGATTAGAATGAAGGGGGTGTTTCCAAAGGCCCAAAATATTTCAGAAACAAATCATGGGCATTCAGAACATGCCAAAAAAGTAAAAGTCAAGAATTTTGTAAGTTCCCAATACAGTGTAAAACTCCGTGTCTTATGTTTTCTAAACTATACAAGTAAACTAAATCAAGGTGGTTTGCTCCCAAATAAGTTAAATGTGAAATGGTTGATGACAAGCAGATGCACAAACTTTAATCACATCCAGGATTCCTAAAGCACATTTGTGACATTCAATAAAGTGATATGAAGTAAAGACAATGAATGAATAAGAACTAAGAACAGAAAAGGTAGGAGACATGGATATCTGAAGCAAAGTCCACGCCTGAGGGGAGAAATACATTAGATAGTGCTTTTGTTTCCATGATACAGAGCACAGGTTCCTAGACTGATTTCACAATAAAAAATATAAATTGCTTTTAATTTTCCCATTTTCACACAAGTGGAAGGGAGTTCAGCCCAATTTTTGAATTAAATTTTTCTTTCTATAAAGGGAAATCTTTAGAAAATATTTACAAAATAGTATTACACATGCCTTGTGATATTAGAGTATTATGGTGATAAATTAAAAGCAGCAGGTAATTAATATGATTAATATAATACCCAGAGAGCTTCACTATTTCTTAAATAATGTTTTCCTCAGATGTTATATTGAAACATTGTGATAAATGTCATTGTACATGTTGAACATCACACAACAGCTGACTGGCTAACCTTCTGAAAAGAACAGATGGCTATTCACACGAAGGTTACATTTACAAACAACACTGGACACACAATAGCATTCTGCCATGCTTAAGACACAACAAAACGTGTACTGCTTTTTAAAAAAAAATTTCTATAATTAGGTTCTCACAGTTATTTACATGTTTTATTTAACTACAAGTTTTAAGAGATCTGTGAAAGAACGTCCCTGTTTTAAGTTATTTGAAGATCACCAAGCTTCCTTTTTTTTTTTGAGACAGAGTCTTGCTCTGTCACCAAGCTGGAGTGCAATGGCAAGATCTAAGCTCACTGCAACCTATGCCTCCTAGGCTCAAGTGATTCTCCTGCCTCAGCCTCCCAAGTAGCTAAGACTACAGGCGCTCGCCACCACGCCCAGCTAATTTTCATATTTTTAGTAGAGACAAGGTTGGCCAGAATGATCTTGATCTCTTGACCTCAGATCACCAAGCTTCTATAGTGTTTCTCTGGAACTGGTGACACATTGACTTCCAGGCACAAGAGAAGTTCTGCAGAAAACAGCAAGCCCTCTCCATAAGGAGAAACGCTTGACCATGACAACTGTGGCTTAGAGCTGAAGAGCACACCAACTCACAATTAATGTCTCTGAATTTTAGGTACCAGCACTGAGAATCAAGTTCCTCTCCATAAAATCCTTAAGAAAACCTATTTTAGATATTCATGACATTTCTTAAGGCTTTCTATAATGTTAAAATACTTAGAAATGACTCAACCATTTGGCTAAGCTTATGCTAAGGGCAAATTTCTGTTTCTAAATGCATCAGGTCTGGACAGCACCAACACGGGAGCTCAACACCAAACAGAAACTTGACTTCTACTTAGCAATCTGTATTTTTAGTAGTAGCCTTCCCTTCCTTCCTTCCTCACTACCACAGAAAAGAACAAAGAAAAAAAGCTTCTGCTTAAACAGCCAAAGAGTTCACTACTGAGAATAAATTCTATTATCTTCCTTAGCCTACGCATATTATTGGGTAATATAAATGTATGTTAGTGAAGTGGTGAAAAGGCCCATAAAACACAACACTTCATTATTTACCAAAGGACCGGCCTGGTGGCAGAGTAAGATCCTGCCCCATCTCTCAAAAACACAACACAACACAACAAAACATCTGACAGACCCTGAGAAATCGGCAGCCTCAGTAAGGAACCTATTAATATTGCATATGCAATATTTACAGGACATAGTGATTCTATAAACGTTTTTTGCTTTAAGACAATTGTGCGTAGAGCAATACACTCAGCCAGTCACTCATTTACTTGTTGGCTCTTTTTACTAAGCCAAAACAAAGTTTATTAAACTCTTGTTAGAGACAACAACTGTAATGGAGGCATGCTTAAATAAGGGAAATAAGAAGATGTCTACTATACTAAGGATAATTTAACCAATGATGGCCAAAATGAGCAACACAGCAATACTTGAGAGAAATTTCCAACCATAACAAGCTCCTCTGAATTGTAAAGCCAAATTTATTGACCACTGACTTGAGCTAATACCTAATTCAAGTCATCTGAGAGATCCAACCAACTGTTCTCATCAGTGAGAAACATTATGTTATCTATAGCACAACATGAAGATAGCCAAGTCTTGAATTTCAAATCCTCAGAATAATAAACCACAAAACTCTGCTATGATACCTAACATATAGAGCTGAATGTCTGTCTACTTCCTGCTGGAACTTTGATAGTTAAATTTAAGATTTTTTTTCACCCAGATCTTGTTTTCTCAAGTAAGGAAAAACAACAATAAATTTATCATATTAAACAACTAAAAATAAATTTGCTCATATAATCTGTAGATGACAAATGTGATACAATCTAGCCATCACTAAAGGGTTAATTTTGTAAACAGGATCAGTTTAAAAGCATAAACAAAAAAATAAATAAACAATTTAAAAGTACTTTGGCGTGGTGAGAAGTTATGCTCACTGAAGCCAGGAGTTCAAGGCTGTAAGGCTGTAGTTTGCTATGATCAAGCCTATGAACAGTCACTGCACTCCAGCCTGGGCAACACAATGAGATCCTGCCTCTTTGAAAAAGGAAAAACTTATGTCTCAAATATGGTGTTTGGGATTCACTAAAAATGATTAAATTTAAGGCGGAAAGATTAAGTTGACATTATATATGCCATATGCTTGAATTCTGATTTTAGTTCAACTTTATAATTAAATCAGTACTAAAGGCACCCATTAGACATTTCAGCAAACTGAAGCTTATTCAAACCAAAATCTGCAAAAGGAACAAGGTCCCAATGCACTGAATTAGACTTTTAGTATTCAAGATGTAAAATAGGCATTCTTTAAGAAATTAATTTTAGTTCTCCACATTTAAAAAACGTTTCTCTCCTACTCGTGAACTAATTTAGAACTTTACATTTCCACTATACAGTATGTGATTTCTGCTTTATTTCCTGGATATGTTTAGTATTCACAACATACATGTATCTCTATTAAATCAAGAATTCTTTGACACAGGGCCTCACCCGAAGAACACATAAATACTTGATTACTTCAACTTAGTTTGCAAAAACTTAAAAATCAGTAAATTATGTTACAGCATATAATATTTTGAGTATTAAAATCATTTCTAAAGAAAACCATCACAACAGAACCCTCCTTTAGTGCCTGTTAAATTCTAGTTGGTGCAAAGGCCCCAAGGGGTAAAAAGAAATTAAAAATCAGCTTTACAGGGTAGGGTATAAGAAAGTGAATAAATGGGTAAGTGGTCTTCCTGGTGCATCATAATGTATATTAAAAATTTACTATATATACTTACATCCATTTCTGAAACTCAATGTCAAAGAGAAGATTAAAAATCTGGGGGCCAGGCACTGTAGCTCATGCCCATAATCTCAGCACTTTGGGAGGCCTGGGTGGGTGGATCCCTTGGGCTCAGGAGTTGGAAACCAGCCTAAGCAACATGGCAAAACCCCATCTCTAAAATATATATATATAAATATAAATAAATTAGCCGGGCATGGTGGCACATGGCCTGTAGTCCCAACTATTTGGGAGGCTGGGGCCGGAGGATCACTTGAGCCCGGGAGGTCAAGGCTGCAGTCAGTCAAGATCATGCTACTGCACTCCAGCCTGAGTGGAAGGGTAAGACCCTGCCCCGTCTCTCAAAAACAAAACAAAACAAAACATCTGATAGTCCCTGAGTAATCGGCAGCCTAAGTAAGGATCCTATTAATATTGCATATGCAATTTTTATTAACATACTTGCCAACATCCTGATTTTAGGACTAGTCTAATGTTTGTATGATGCTAGACAGACTAATTTTGATGAAATTAGTCAATTACTAGGGAGACAAATAATTAGACTATGGTTCAGTCTGCAATCTTATTATATCTTTTGGCTATGTTAACTGATTAGCAACTAGAATAAAGGAAAACAGTTCCCTGCCTGTATCAAACCAACCAGAACCAATATAAGAAAATCTTCTTCCACCAAAATACAGATTTGATACGGTTGACTGGGTAATAAATTTCTGTTCCTGGCCCTAATCTGGTACTTAACTTGGTTGTGACTTTAATTCCTGACATTTACAGAGTGGCATTCAGTCCTTCATAATTCATTAACTTCTCTCATGTTGAAATTCCTTTGCAACAGTTTCCAAACATGTTAAAGTATCGCATTTGGAGGAGAGGCAATGTTTGCCTTCTGGGCTCAAGGGATCCTCCCACCTTAGCCTCCTGAGGAGCTGGAACCACAGGTACACACCACCACTCCCAGCTGTATTTGCAGAGATGGGGTCTCCCTATGTTGCTCAGGCTATGACAAGCTATACTGCAGATGAATCTCCAACGGATGCCAACTGAGTGTCCTCTAATTCACCTGGATTCTGACACTGTACTTGGAGATTATGCAACAACCCACAGTTGAGGGTTCAGTACCACAAAACTCCCCCAATTTCAGATGATAATCACAAGCCCCAGGTTGTAACCTGTGCTTCTAAGCAGCTGGCTACCATTCCCACCACCCCCTCGTTTCTTAGTTTTGATTCATTGCTGGAGCACCTTCAGAGAACTCAGGGAAACACTTGCTTACAGTCACCCATTTATTTTAAAGGATATTAGAAAGGACACCCAGATGAACAGCCAGATGCAAGAGATGCACAGGTTGTCGTGAGGGAGAAGAGACCAGAAGAGTCCATGCCCTTGAGTTCACGCCCTCTCCTGGCACCCAACCCTCCAGGAACCTCCACGTGTTCAACTATGTGGAAGTTACCAGAACTCAGTCCTTCAGGGTTTTTACGGAAGCTTCATTATGTAGGTATCATTGATTATTGGTTTATCAACTCAAACTTCAGCTCCTGGAGGTTGGGGAGGGTGACTGAAAGTCCTAACCCTCTAATAACATGATGGGTTACCCAGCCACCAGTCATTTCATTAGTATATATGACCTGCTTAGCACTGGAGACTCCAAGGATGTTAGGAGCTAAATGTCAGAAAATATATATAACAGGAAGACCAACTAGATTCCACAATATCACATGACCATTTTCTTGGAATCAAGATATTTGTTATTCCTTAAAACTTAGATGTTTCTAAATATCTACGGTCTCCACATAAGGTTAAAAACAAAATTTTCACCACTCCACTTTTCATTTAAAATCAACCAACATTTTAACATTTCATCAAATTTCTGTAGCTATACAATAGTGTCCATCTCTTCACGTTTTTAAAAGACCCATGTATTCACACTATTCCTAGTGAATAGACAAGCGAGAGATATTATCCCTTCCTACAGTGATGCTCTGTACATAATAAGATAGCAAGTCAAAGATAAAGCCAGGATTAGAAGTACTTTCTTAAATTGAGAGCTTATTAGGAGGGTAACGCTGGCTAAGATGATTACCTATGTAATAGCACCAGACCGTCTCACTTAGAAATTCAAGACATCCCCATCTAATCAGAAAGTGTATGGGGGATGAAAATTGCCACATTATATGCATGATTTCTTTAATTTAAACCTAGCCAAGTTCATATCAAACTAAGTCATTGAATTTTATATCACTTTCTAACAAATAACTGTAGAACCACGATAAAACATACAAAATACAGAGGAGTTTTCTCCTTGACTTGGTGCAAATTCGATCCAATTACTCCACAGACCTCTTTTATTTTAATCACTCAAATTTTCCTCATGTCCTTAGTCATACGTGAGGACAGATGCAAACTATATACAGAAGGCAGCACATTTAGCCTTATTATCACAAACTCATTCCTCAGTAAGTACGTTATCTTCATCTGCCTGGATGGTGAGCCCTCCCTCGGAGGTTAAATGAAAGCCTTAGCTGGAAACTTAGTGGAAGGGCATGTGTCTTACCTGCCTTTCTCTCTCTCATCCCAGATCTCCATCTCCCCAACTTCACCACATTGGGAGTGCTTTGCATATAACTCAAAAGGAAGCCCCAGAGAGCCCCTGCTAGGAATATCTGGACTTGTGTTTTAGAAATAGTTGTGTCGCATACACATCTGTGATCCTCTCACTCTGTACGCTACTGCCTCTCTGAAAGAGCAAACACACCACACACTCACACACACACACGCACACACACACACGCACGATGGACAATATACAACCATCAAGCAATCATATAAATCTTTAAAAAAAAAATAGGCAATTTCATGATTCTACTGTACTCTAGAGCCATCAGGCTCTATCTAGGGCCTAAGATTACTGAAGTGTTTTGCTCCCTAAGGAAAACTGAAATTTGAGGTATAAGACAGGACTCTTACCTCTGTAATTTATCTTTGGTAACGAAGCCCATTTGATATGTAACTAATCTAAAAATTTGGATTTTTAAGGAGCAGTGTATTTACCTTAGTCCACCTAATCTTTTTTTTTTTTCCCAGAATGTTATAAAAATGTGTGCTATTTCCTTGTATCTGAGCTTTGAGCAACTTACAAGGCAGACACTAGACCCAAAACACAGGTTGGTTGTTTTAGAGGAAAAAAAAGCTCTTTTGTAAACTGGATTTAAGTCTTGGCCGTGACTCCAAAGCAAGCCAGTTTATGTCCCTGTTTTCTGTTGCCAGATCCGTAGAAACTAGAATGGTGTTCCCTGCTGAGAAACTACAAACTAGTTTTCTTAGACCTTTCATTTTCCTTTTTTTTTTTTTTTTTTTTTGAGACAAGGTCTCACTGTCACCCAGGCTGGAGTGCAGTGGTGCATTTTCTGCTCAATGCATCTACATCTCCTGGGTTCAAGCAATCCATTCTCCTCAGCCTCCCGAGTAGCTGGGACTACAGGCATGTACCACCACATCCAGCTAATTTTTCATATTTTTAGTCAAGAAGGGGATTTGCTACGTTGCCCAGGCTGGTCTCGAACTCCTGACATCAAGTAATCCACCCGCCTCGGCCTCCCAAAGTGCTGGGATTACTGGTATGCGCCACTGTGCCCGGCCCTCCTTAGACTATCAGTTTTCAAACTGTATTCGAAGGAACCCTGGGGTTCCTTAGAGGTATATCAGTATTTCAGAAGAGGCTAAGATTTCAATGAAAGCAAATGAGATTTTAAAATTCTATAGATGGGGATTCTATCCAATTTAAATTTTGCTTTTTTTAAGAAAAAGGTTACATTGGCCTTTTTAAAAACCTAAGTAAAAACTCATACCCTTTACTTTGTTACAGGTGTGTTATAATTTCAAGCTGTCTTTTAAGTTTGAGACAACTTTCATTATTACAAAACAAGTAAGTGGGGAGTGGATCCAGGAGAGGGAGGTTCTGCTCCTTCATTTAACAAAGAAACAAGACCAGAGCTCCTTCCCCACTGGGAGTTAAAAATGGCCACAGAGACTAAGAACAGAAAGCAAGACACTAACACTAAGAAAGGTTTTAAGAGTACAATCTCTCGTTTGGAAACTCCAGATTGAATTTTGAAGGGAAAAAAAAAAATACATATATATATATTGTATTTCTAAAATTCAAATGAGTTTAAAAAAAATACTTAGCACAACATAAAAATATTCTCGTTACTCATCCCAGAAATTAAAAAAAAAAAAAAAAAAAAAAAAAAAACAGGAGGTGAGGCAGATCCTATTGCTGTTCCTTTGTTTAGTGGATCTGAGTCACGACTGTTTCAGTGATTGTCCTGATAAAACAAAATACATATCTGTTCCATCAACAAAGGGCTACTCTAGGAAACTCATCGTCTACTGCAATGAGAAAGGTCTCACCAGGATTTTTTGTGGTTCTAATGGGTATTCAGAAAATCCTTAAGGGATTTAATATATTCTAAAAAGGACTTCTAAATTAATACCAAAACATGTACTAATATCCAGTGGCCTTTCTCCTATGTATACTGGTTTAATTGTAACATTCTGCATCAAATCCTTTCAGAAACCTATGAGAAGTAGTAGTTACAAGTAAAAGGATATCATACCTGAGAATTATTTTAAAATGCTTTAGAAAAGCAAATGGGGCAGAGGGAGGTATTGAAACAAGAACATTAAAATGTGGTCAATTTTTGAAGCTGGATGATGTATATGTTTGAAATTTAATATACTTAAGTTTGTTGGTTTTTTTGTTTGAGACGGAGTCTTGCTCTGTTGTCTAGGCTGGAGTGCAATGGTGCCATCTCAGCTCACTGCAACCTCCGCCTCCTGCGTTCAAGCGATTCTCCTGCCTCAGCTTCCAGAGTGGCTGGGATACAGGGGCATACCACCACGCCCAACTACTTTTTTTGTATTTTATTAGAGATGGGGTTTCACCATGTTGCCCAGGCTGGTCTCGAACTCCTGAGCTCAGGCAATCCACTTGCCTTGGCCTCCCAAAGTGCTAGGATCAGAGGCATGAGCCACTATGCCCAGCCTAACATAATTAAGTTTTAAAATCTTCTTGGAGAGTTGGCAGATCACATACTATACACAAATATTATACATGTTATAGGATCAAAGTATGGGATTAAACTAAGGGACTGAAACTACTTATAGAATGTCATTCTCAAAAATTAGCCACACGTGGTGGTGCTCTCCTGCAGTCCTAGCTACTTGGGAGGCTGAGGTGGGAGGATCGCTTGAGACAAGGAAGTGAAGGCTGCAGTGAGCCATGATGACACCACTGCACTCCATCCTGGGTGACAGAGAGAGTGAGTCTGTCTCAAAAAAAAAAAAAAAAAAATCATCCTCCCACAAATATTCTGTTGGTAGCTTTTTTCAGTGTATACAATACAGTCAGTAGCGGTTACTCAATATTTACCCATTGCAAACACAACAGAAATCTAAAGAACTCAAAAAGCAAACTGACATTTGTCAGGAACTGCTCCATTGTTGGTTAAAGAAGAGGAAAAGGCAGGCTTTCTTCAGTATTATTGTCTACTTTCTTGACAAGTAATAAGGTGTTTGCAGTTTTACGGAGACTAGGGGACCATTGTGACATGCTTACATTTTCGTATATATCGTGTTACTCTGATCCTTAATTTTAGGTGGAGCTATTTTAATATGGTAGAAAGGGCTGAATAATATCTTGAACTGCAGGGGTTACAAAAAACAATGATTCAATGGTAAGTAAGGGATAAGAACTAAGTCAATAAGTTAAAAAAATAAGTAAATTAAAAATTTTGTTAATGTACAAAACCAAGTAACTGGAGAGAAAAAGAGTCAAGGTCCCCAGACCTAGAGTGAGAATGGACATTATCATGTGCATGCCTTAATCTCAAATGTAAGTTCATTATCAAATAATTGTGCAAAAAAATCGTATGTTACCTTGTAAAGTATAGAAAGTGTTATTTCTTCCAAAGCTCAAAATGTGGTCCACAGATAAGGTAAGGTTACATTAGTGGGTCTCAAATTTTAACTTGCACCAGAATCTACTTGAAGTTTTTTTAAATAGATCTCTTGGCTCACTCCCAGACAACAGTTTGAGAACTATGTGTTTATACTATGGCTAATTCACGTAAATTATATGATTTTGAAAGCAGTCACAATTTCTTAAAACTCCGTACACATTCTATGAGAAATATCTTACTAAAAAGAATTTTCAGCCGAGCGCAGTGGCTCACGCTGTAATCCCAGCACTTTCAGAGGCCAAGACAGGCAGATCACGAGCTCAAGAGATCAAGACCATCCTGGCCAAAATGGTGAAACCCTGTCTCTACTAAAAATACAAAAATTAGCTGGGGTGTCGTGGCGCGCGCCTGTAGTCACAGCTACTTGGGAGGCTGAGACAGGGGAGTCACTTGAACCCAGGAGGCAGAGGTTATAGTGAGTTGAGATCGAGCTACTGCACTCCAACCTGGCAACAGAGTGAGACTCCATCTCAAAAAACAACAACAACAACAAAAACTTCTGGCAAAGTAAATATTTTACAACGAGAACAATCACACTGGTTAGAGAATCGCACTGCAAGGATGAGTAAATTAAATAATTACACCAAATAATTTGCAAACTCCATCCCTACTTTGGTCATAATAAATAACATTGTATTTTGAAAGATATTAATGTCTAAGAACAGAGTTTCACCAAACCCAAATACAGAATAAAAACAATGCCGACTTCACAGTACTCACTTACACAGTTGATAAACGGTACCAACAAGTCCTCTAATCAGTCCATTTAAATCTGGGGAAGAGCTGGTTCCAATCATTGTAAATTACATCAGCAGCTGTGGAATGCTCCCTGCGATCAACAAACTTACTGCAGTGGCCACAACCTGACCCAGTCCAGAGCTTCCATCCTTGGGAGGCTGAATTAACAGCTTGTCAGCACTAACCCAACTTCCACCTGGCACAGCAAGACTGTGCTATTTAAGCGTAGATTACGCACATGCTGCACCAACTTCTAAGCCAGCAATGGACAGCCAGAGCCCCAGGAACTCTTGTTTCGGAAAAAGTCAATTTTCTTTTGTAGGATTTTCTTGGCACAAAGCCCAGTGTCAGGGGTTGGGGAGAAGGAACTGCTGGACCAAATTTTATCCAAGGTTGACCAGTGATTTAATCCCTTCTCTCTGTATCAGGCCTCTGACAAAACAGCTAGAAACAGGAGGACGATTCATATTTAACAAATTCAAAGTCTATCACATCTGTATGACGATTAGAATAGTTTAAGGAATCAATATAGAAACTTGTTAGGTAGGCAAGAAGACAACTGAATGAACACCTTTAAAAATTCTGGGTTATTTATTTATTTAAACAAAGGTATATACATTATTTTTTGATGGGAGTTTTGGTATTGGTTTTAATTCACAGACTTTCCCTTAAACTCAAATAAATTATCTATTGAAAGAATGGCAAAAAGTACTCCCAAACATCATGAGGTGGTTAGGCTAAATGTTCTCAAGTTCTTTTCCAAGAGCACAGCAGGATTGAAAGAAACAATTCATTTAATGGCGCATTCTGGAGGAGTAATGATAGAGGATTTGGAATGAGACTGCATTTGTTTATACCCATGTTTCTAAGTGACAGAATGTAAATTTCTTAATCCTCTGTCTTCTCCTTCAGCATCAGCTCTTGTCCCCAAAGTAAAAGAACTCAGTCATCCAGAACCTTGTTTTGTAGATCTGTTTTTGAGGTTTAAATTCTAACACTAACTGTAATTCTGGCCAAAAGGTTCTGATTTGGGGTCCCCATCTGTAAAATGGATTACCTATCTCATGTGGTCAGTGTGAGAATTAAATAAGCACATAAATTCCTCAACATGATGCCTGACGCCTAGTCACCACTCAATACAGGAATGCTAATGATGACATGAAAATCTGATGTTACAAATACCAACGCAAACAGTCTTATTAAAACCTTCCAAAATTACACGTCATTGGTTCAATACTTAAGCTTCTGAGGTTTGTACAAACACAGATTAACTCAAATGTTACTTAACGTTTTACATTTACTATAAACGCCCTGATGATATATTTTACAATTTCTTGATTTTTCCCATCATTTGGGCACAGTCTTTTTGTGAGAGAAAAGAAAGCAACAAACCCAAAGGAAAGGCTTTTCCCTAGACTGCTTTTAATTTTCTATTAACTGCCCAATTTTGAAAAATAGATCTACGCAACAGGGTTCTGGATGACTGAGTTCTTTTACTTTGGGGACAAGAGCTGATCCTGAAGGAGAAGACAGAGGATTAAGAAATTTACATTCTGTCACTTAGAAACATGGGTATGAACATGACCGGAGCCTCTGAAAACATAAGGCAATTAGAAGAGACTATCAGCCAATCACAAATGCTGGCTTAAAAGTAGTATTAGTAAATATTTGCTGGGTGTATACTATGTTCTATGGGCTGTATTATTTCTTTAAAGCCTCACAACAACCCTAAGTTAGGTACCTTTCCATTGTTCCACTTTACAAATGAAGAAACTGGAAGAAAAAGGGAAGTTTTCAAAAAGAAATAATATCTACAGTTACTATATCAAGGGTTTCCCAAATGAAGCATTCAAAAATTCAGACAGGCAATAAATTGCTTTGGTAGACCTGCGAAAGGTCCTCAACTTGCACAGGTAGCCAACAACTGGTAGATACCCTATTACATCCAGTTAGGTCATCTCTGTATGGCTGCAAGGAGGTAGGGGACATATGTGATGCCTGTCCACAATACATACATAACCTAGGGACCATACAGCAAGAAGGAAGAGTGAGAAACAGTATCCAGAATCCAGATGTTAGGCCTCAGGGTAGAGTATACACAAGGAGCATCTGCACCATTTAAGGTAATTACTCTGCTGTCTCATGGTGACATACTGGGCAGAGTAAGGGGCTTGGTAAATACCCACTGGGTCTTCCGTAAACTTAGCATAACCCATCCTGGATGAGGAAAATATCAAAGCCACCAATCTGAACATGTTGAGGAGCCAGAGAGACGTAAGAGGCTGCACCACCACACAGCCCTCACTTGATCCTTCTACGAGCTCTGCGAACATTGCTGCTGGCTTACTGCAGAAACTAACACTTCTCTAAGATGGCGCATCCTGTGCTTCTCTTCACCAAGCCTCAAATCCTCTTCTCTGTTGGACCATTTCAATACTATTAGATGCTCCCATATTCAAAATTAAGACAGTGTCACTGGGTTCAGGCATGGTGGCTCATGTCTATAATTCCAGCACTTTGGGAGGTAGAAGTGGGAGGCCCGCCTGAGGCCAGGAGTTGAAGACCAGCCTGGGCAACACAGCAAGACCTCATCTCAAAAAAAAAAAAAAAAAAAAAAAAATGTTTAAAATTGCTGGGCCTGGTTGTGCACACCTGTAGTCCCAGCTACTCAGGAGACTAAGGTGGCAGCATCACTTGATCCCAGGAAGCTGAGGCTGCAGTGAGCTACGATCACATCACTGCACTCTAACCTTGGCAACAGATTGAGACCCTGTCTCGAAAAAAGTAAAGAAAAGGTAAAAAAAAGATATTGTCACTTGGCATCACTTCAGAAAATTAATAAAAGTAAGTCCTACCTACATTTCAGAGGTAAGTAAAACTTATACTGAAATGGCCAATACTAGATTTTTATAAAAAGATGTCAAATTTTTAAAAACTCATTCAAGTTATAAGAAATTTTATAATCTTTATTCAATGTCAAAGATAGGCATTAGAAAAATTCAGCATTACTTTACTTTCCATAACTGTCAACTTTTATAGCCAATGTGGTGGAATGGGAATTGGAATCTGATAACAGTTTTGATCCATAAAATGCGTGAGAAAATCAATTTTAAGGTAGATAAAAATGCTTCAAGTTAAACACTATTAAATGTTTAAACAAATAATATAATAAAGATACCTTCAAAACTGGCTAGGTGTGATGGCTCATGCCTATAATCCTAACACTCTGGGAAGCCAAGGCAGGAAGATCAGTTGAACACAGGAGTTTGAGACCAGCCTAGGTAACATAGGAAGACCCCATCTTAAAAAATGATGATGATGAAGTTTTGATAATCAAAAGTTATTATCCCTTTCATCTTTACCATAGAGCTACAAAGAGGTGTCCTAGTTAGGTCACTTCTTTTATTTTTCCCTAGCTTTACTGAAGTATAATTGACAAAAATTATGTATATTCAATGTATACAATGTGATGTTTCGATATATGTATACACTGCGAAATGATTATGACAATCAAGCTAATTAACATATCCATCACCTCAGAGTTTCCTTTTTTGATGTGTGTGGTAAGAATATTTAACATTTACTCTCATAGCCATTTTCAAGTATACAATTCACTATTAATAACTGTAGCCACTATGCTGTCAATTAGGTATTAATCTCATAACTGCAAGTTTGTATCCTTTCACCAACATCTCCTCACCTCCCCAACACCCAAACCCTGGTAACTACCCTTCTACTCTGTTTCTATGAGTTTGATTGTTTTAGGTTCCATGTATAAATGCAATCATGCAGTATTTGTTTTTCTGAGTCTGGCTTATTTCATTTAGCTTACGGCCATAACCAGGGGCCTGAATTCCAACCTCAGCCCTATTATTTATTGCTACTTCAGTCAAATTAGGTACCCTGCCTGTACTAATCCAATCTTACGCTGCTAATAAAGACATAGCCAAGACTGGGTAATTTTTAAAAGAAACAGATTTAATTGACTCATGGTTCAGCATGGCTGGGGAGGTCCCAGGAACCTTACAATCATGGTAGAAGAGGAAGCAAACATGTCCTTCTCCACACGGCGGCAGGAAGGAGACGCATCAAGCAAAAGGGGGAAAAGCCCCTTACAAAATCATCAGACCTCATGAGAATTAACTCAGTATTACGAGAACAGGATAGGGGAAACCACCTCCATGATTCAATTATCTCCACCTGGTCCCTCCCACGACACATGGGGATTATCAGAACTGCAACTCAAGATGAGATCCGGGTGGCGACATAGCCAAACCACATCAGTCACTGAACGTCACTTTGTTCATATTTCATTTTGAGATAGAATTTCCTCTTTCTGATAAAGCTATGAAGATACGATCTCAATTTATTGTTTTTATTCAGCCTATTACTGCCTAAATATTTTATATCTTAAGCAATGTATATTTTATTATAATCTAGTTATTTGTTTAGTAAAGGCTATACTCAACCTTAAATTTAAAAGTCAGTTATAATTTCCATTAAAAGAAAATACAAAATAAACTACAGATGTCGTATCATGGTCAATTCTCTTCAACAACTTTCCGGGTTAAAATGCAGAAAATAAAACAGATCTCGGTATATAATTCAGTGGGAGAAAGAACATTTCCACTAAATTGTTTTCTTCTAACTTATCCTGAGAATTTCACGGTTAGCATTAGTGTCAACTTGGAAAATAGTATTACAAGAACCAACACTGGAAAGTTTAGACTGAGGGAGTTGCTCCTTGATGTTCAATGTGCTGAACAAAGTAAAGCAAATGGGCCTGAAGTAATAATTTATGCTTCCAATACTTTCAAAAGCAAGTTTTTATATAAGAATCAGTTACCCATGAAAATAAATAGATGAAATTCACTGACATAACCCAGTTTTATAATTCAATAAAGCTTGCTCTTTTCAACTTTATAAAAGTAATGCTCCTCTGAAGAACAACTGGAGGATTCTAGGTATCACATCAAAATACATCCTTTCCTAACATTAGAGATGTTTTAAGTGGAATGGGATGGCTTGCCTCTGGGGAGAACTGTCAAAAGCTGGTTGACTACCTACCAAGAATGGCAGAACCAGGGAGTCCTACATCCAAGAGGTGCCAGGAGGGAGCAACCTCTAAAGCAGCCATCTCTAAACTTTTTGACACCAGGGACTGGTTTTGTGGAAGACCATTTTTTCTATGGTATGTTAGGGGAGATATGGGTTGAGACTGGATGCATGGGATGGTTTTGTGATGAAACTCTTCTACCTCAGATCATCAGACATTAGATTCTCATAAGAACCGGATCAGGCAACCTGGATCCCTCCCACGTACAGTTCACAATAGCGTTTGTGCTCCTGTGAGGATCTACTGCCAGGAGGCAGCACTTAGGTGGTAATGCTCACTGGTTCACCTGCCCGGAAACTCACCTCCTGCTGTGTGCCTGGTTCCTAAAAGGCTATGGACCAGTACTTGTCCATAGCTGTGTGTTGGCAACACCTGCTCTAAAGTATCTGCCTACAGTTAAAAAGACTCGAATAATACAAAAGGTGGTAACATACAAAGTATATAGGTACTACCTTTCCTCCATTCCAATGTTCTCATTACCAGAGTCAGATTTTGTCAGATTCACTTGAATCCATTACTGACATAATACATGTTTAAATTTTCTATGTTTTATATATAAATTGTGCTTTAATATGTGATTATGCCTGCTTTCTGAAAATTTGTTTTCACCTATATCAGTATGATTTATTTCTATACATCACTATGGTTATGCTCACTTTTAATGTATCAGCATAATATTCTACTTACTAGAGTTTTTAGTAAGCTTATTGAATTGATACAAATAATGTTCTAATACTATCTTCATCTGTGTGCATTTATACAATATACTATGAACTAATTAGTTCCTAGAAATGCTAGATAAAGGGATAAGTACATAAAAATAATGACTGATCTCAAAAATTTCTGTATCAGCTGAGTGCAGTGGCTCACGCCAGTAATGGACAGATCACTTAAGGTAAGGAGTTTGAGACCAGCCTGGCCAACCTGGTGAAACCCTGTCCCTACTAGAAATCCAAAAAAATCATCCAGGCATGGTGGTGCACACCTATAATCTCAGCTCCTCAGGAGACTGAGGCAGGAGACCTGCTTGAACCTGGGAGGCAGACATTGCAGTGAGCCCAGACTGAGCCACTGTACTCCAGCCTAGAAGCAAAACAGTATCTGTATCAATTGACAGTAGACAAAAATGCCAATCTGGCATGACTTTTTAGTCTTTTCAATCAGGGTTTTAAAAAACAATATTACATCACTGTTTTAACTTGCATTTCCCTGATTACTAATGAGATTGAGCATATCTTCATAGGTTTATTGGCTATGTGTATTTTTTTCCCGCATACTATAAAATTCCTTGCCTTTTTTGTTCAAGTCTAATGGAGATTTTCTGTTAGACATCCTCACTGAAATATTTATGCATAAAATTATATAATTGAAATTATTCCAAAATAACCCAGTGAGGGAAAAGCATTGAACAGTTCGAGAAAGGGGGATACAGAAAAAACAAGATTGGTTGAGAACTGATCATTGCTGAGGATTCAGCACACTATTCTCTCTTGTATATGTTTAATTCTTTTCATAATATGTTTTAAAAAATGTTCATTTTTCTCTGGAAATGTTCACATTTAGTGTTTCTTACTGATTTGTTAAGAACAAAGTTCATAGAATAAAAGTTTGTCTTTTGTTACTGACAAACTGTACTGGGTACATAATACTAGGTACGTAATGCGGTATTGTTACTAGGTAAATAATTACGCACCTTCTTTCTATAGACAATCAGATATCCCAAAACCGTTAACTAAATAATCCACCTTTCCCCTTCTGATGGAAAAAGATACCTTTATCTTGTACCAATTTTCAATATATGTACAACTCTATTTCTAGACTTCCAGTTTGCTCCATTGACCTATCTATACATGCGACATGCAGTTTTAATATTTATAGCTTTACATTTTGCTTCTGTTTTTTTATTGGCTATTCTTACCTAATGGTTTTTCCCAGATGACTTTTAAAATAATTGTGTTAATTTTCCTAAGTATCTACTATACTTATAAATACCCTTTCTGCAGAACTGCTTCGCAAAGACAGAGCAGCCTGCTCTTCTCTTTCACACTGTTATGTTTTCATGTTTCTACCTAGGGTCTCATCTGTTGCAGCTCAGAATTCATTTGACATGCTGATAGCATATAATGTTAAATAATTCTTTTCACAGTGTAAACAATATTTAGCTACTGTGGAAGGTCAACTTGCTAAAACCAACTGGCATAACATTTGAATGCTGCCCTTTATATAAGCTTTATTTTTATAAATAAGCATCTGACTAGAAAGTCAGTAAAAGAGCATGATATAATCAGTCTGAAGCCCAGTGTTTAAATATAATACACTAATTTTAGACCCAAGTATTTTAGTTTTGCTTTATTGGTCTAGTTTCTTAGGAAGATGTAACTTCTTAAAAGGAAAAAAAACATCTTTTAAATGGTTCGATCAATTTATTAGAAATAAGCAGCAAAGAGCATTTGTTTCCACAGAGCAACTGTTAAGTTAATCCCCATTAAGTCGGCCTCAAAGCACTTGGATGCAGCTACAGGATGTGGGAGTAATAGGATCACACAGGCAAACACCTGATAGGGCCTTACACACGCCGGGATCATCAAAACATCAAAAAACCCCTGAAGTCTCTTGGGAAAGACTGAACAATCCAATCCCTCTCCATGCCAGGTTAACTCCCCACCCCTACCAAAAAAAAAACCTCCCAAAACACCAACTATTCCATTCAGTTCAGATTTTATGAATTCATGAAATTTAAGAGCCACCTGAAACCACCAAAGGTACAGAGTGATTTTCTCCTGAATCTAATGTACAAATGACACAGGTGGAGAAATGTACTGATAAAATGTAAACAAAAATGCAGGTCGAATACTTAGAGCTACATGTGAGCAGGTCTTAGGAGATGGAGATCCATTCTCCCTAAGGCATGAGCATTACCCACCATTTCAGGAAGCCTCTGTAGGTGAAGAAGGCACAAATCCCTTCAAAACGATTTCTCAATTACCCACTTCCCAGTCCCCTCTGATATGTGGTAAACAATTCTTTCAATGGGGTTGGCAGAGATTTTTCAAAGCTAGCAGGCAGGCATTTTGCAGCTATCTCCAGCTGGTCAAAGCAGCCAAGGCTGTCACCAGCGCCTGGTCACTGCTGAAAACACAAGGAGGGGGAGGCCTAGGGCAGGAGAGTAGTTGGGGAGAGCTGTGTCCCGGACCAACATTCTTGAGATTCCTTTGCAAGTGTTTTTTTTCTTCAGGGTTCACTGAGAAGTGGCAGGTCAGATGGGGAGGGACAAAACCCAAGGAAATGAGGTTCATTTCAAATTCTAACAACTTGACCACAAACAAAATGTATGCAGAGTTACAAATAAGCTATTTTGTTTTCAGGCATCAAAAATGTTATCAATTAAATGTTGAGATGTCAAAGCCTTCCATGTATTAGACAGCAGTGAAATGTGAAACTCAGCAGTGTCACAGGCATCTGGGCCTCTTCCCTGGCCTAGCCCCAGGGGGGAATAAGGAGTGGCTGATAAGAACTTTAAGGACTGCTCTGAAGGGACCAAGAGATATTACGAAGACCTTAAAAATAAAATCAGAACCATTTTTCCCTAATTCATCCAGGACCTACTCCTGGCCGCGTTCTGTGCTATGTACCTTATTCAATTTAATTCAATTTTTCTCCTGACCAATCTATTTACAGATACTTTGTAGATGTGGAAATTTAAGTTTAGGGAAGCTTAGATCATTTTCCTACAGTCATAGTTCTAGTGAATTGAAAGAGTTGTGACTCAGATCCAAGGTCTGAATGACTCCAACATCCACACTCAGGACTGCCTTTACTTGAGATTGAGGAAAAAGGGAAACAGTGGAATTGGGAGGGAGGGGGAGAGAAGACACCAGGTAGAGGTATCAGCACTCAGAACTTCCTGCAGGTGAAAAAGGCTAGCAGCCAGGAACTGAGAGCCTAACTGATTCCTTTGTATCTTATCATCAATGGCATTCCAAGGCTTGCTTACTCAGGAGGCTAACTGTTTAGTTCAAGAGGAAACATTGGCTGAACTTATTGATCTATTTTGCTGGAGGCAGTGAAGATAAGTGGTTAAGAGTACAGACAATGAAGACATAGTTTAAACCCAGTCCACTGGCCAGCTCCCTCCCAGCTGAGGGTAACAGTAGGTACCTCACAGGCTCCTGCTAAGAAAAAATTAAGTGAAAGCACTTTACAAGGCCTGGTTCATAGAATGAGCTATATAAGGTACACCAGGGAAGCCTCTCAGTACACTATTTTTACATATGCCAGAAATACAGCTGTTTATTCCAGACTAATAAATCACAAACAATATGGCATGGTTGACTGCCAGGTTACTAATGCAACTTTTTTCCACTGGAAGCAAAAAGCAAAACCACCACCAAATCTGAACTAAGTATAAAATAGTAATTCTTCCTGTCTTACATTTCAAAATACAAAAGAAAAGGTGAATTGCTATATACTCTAGCTCTTTTAAATGTTTAGAGTACAGAATGTCTTTCATGGAATCCTCTTGATTAAAATGCACATTCTCTTTTCTAAGGAGTAAACTGAGTATAGAAGATCCTCACCATTAGTTTTTATAAATGATTTATTATTGCAAAGAGTCACTGAAAAACTGCATACACACAACTGATGGGATGTTTGTAAGCTAATATACTTCTTCCAACACCCCAGCAAGCTCCCATCTCACAGCCTTTCCACTGTATTGTTCTCTCCAGCTTGAATACTTGTAGAAAACGGAAAAAAATTTATTTCCCTACCCTGTTTCAGCACCTGAGGCCTTGCAAATTAAACTGACAAGACAAATTAGCAGGAGGAAAAACACACAAATTTTATTTAATGTTAATATTTTTACATGGGAGGATGGGAGAGGAGGGAGCTCCACAGAAAAGCAAAAACCCAAAAGAAGCAGTTAGGCGTGAGAACATACATACCATTTTAACAAAGAGCAATAAACTGTGGAAAAGTCACAAGACAAAGGAGAATGGGTTAGGGCTTTCAGGAGAAGTAAAGTGTGGGAAGCTAAATCTATGAGGGAAACTAACAGAAGGTAAGGGTTATTTCAGTAAGGTTTGTTTTTGCAGACAAAGGTGCAGTGCCACCTCCCAGGGTCTCTCCAGGGATGGAGAGGGGAGGGAGGATATCTTCACACAGTGAAATTTTTATAGAAAGGGGGTAAAGCTTGTCCTGTGTCTGCTAATTCTTGATTGTCTTCTGCTCAAATTAGTACTTATGCCAAAATGGCATATTTTGGGGTGGCATATTCTGATCCCCTTCATACCCTTACAGGCTGTGTCTCTACACAGCTCCTCACGTGCTTCATTTTTCTTTGTAGCACTGACCACCAAGTGGCACAGAATATAATGACTGACATACATATATTGATTTGCTGTCTGCCCCACCCAACAAAGTATATATAAGTGCTGTGAGATTAGGAAGCTGGCCTCTTTCGTGGTTGTATCTCGATGCTTGGCATAGTGTTGGTGTTCAATTAATGTACTGAATAAATGAATGAATTTCCATATTATGTCAGTATTTTCTTACAATGAGAATTTCTGTGATGTTGATGGCATAAGAATTTGTTTTTATTAACTGTTATTTTTCTACAGTACCAGCACTTGCTATGTAGTTACAGTACTATACATTTTAAAGTATAATACTGTAACTTTTTTTTAAAGTAAACAATAAACAACACTGTTTTTGCTCCAAAACTCAATTATATGCAATGTAATAATATAAAACTGGCCGACTGACCACAGAAACAGCAGTCGATAATCAAAATTACATGTGTCTGGCTGAATGGACTCTACAACCTTACACAGGGTAATACAACAGCAGCATTTCATCATGTTGTAAAATTTAAAGGCAAATATTGTCTCTTGTGGCCAAAGATTCTTATCTCTTTGGCAACTTTACAGAATTAATGTTTTTGACTTGTTTTTCACCACATAACATCAGGCAGGAAAGACTTTAACAGCAGTGAAGTGGGAAGGAGGATGCTTTATTTATATCTGTGTAATCATGTAACCCACTTCATGCTCCCACTGAATGACTACAGTAAACTGAAATCACAATTTCACTAATAACATTCCAGCCCCAGCTATATATGTCTGTCAAATGCAGCAACTTACAGGTAAGCTTCTGCCTACACAAGTAATCACAGAACCATTGAAATAAAAGGACTGCTTGTTTGAACTGCGAGATCGGCTTTTCCTTATTTTTGCTAATCTGGATGTTGTATGTTCATTACATTTTCTTTTTTATGTTGAAGACCACCATGTACGACACCACTTGAGAGCAGCAATTTACAGCAGGGGTCCCCAGCCTTTTTGGCACCAGGGACTGGTTTCATGGAAGACAATTTTGTGGTTTGGTTTTGGAATGAAACTGCTCCACCTCAGATCATCAGACATCAGACTCTAATCTAATAAGGAGGGTGAAATCTAGCTCTCTTACATGCAGCTCACAATAGGGTTTGCTCTCCTATGAGAATCTAATGCCCTGCTGATGTTCTGAGTTCCCAAGAGGCAGAACTCAGGCAGTAACACTCACTCACCCACTGCTCACCTCCTGCTGTGTAAGCCCAGTTCCTAACGCACCACAGACTGGTACCAGTCCATGGCCTGGGGGCTGGGGACTCCTGATTTAGAGCGTTAAAATAAATAATAAAGTATTATTTAAATAATAATTAAAATATTACCTGATATTTGGCAAACAATCTCCCTATATGTCACTACTTCCAACCTATGTTCAGGCTAGAAATGCCAAATAAAAAAGCACATGTGCACAACTCCATAGCTCCAGTTTCCCTAAACAGATTTACCTGTCCAATAAAATACTTGCACAAAGAACTTAAAATAGTATGAGATTTAATGTTAAGCAATAAAATGCAGGATATAAAATGGAATCTATAGCATAATCTCAAAAATGGTTTAGAAAATGACATAAAACAGACACTTGTGGGTGGTAGGATTATGCATATTTTTATATATTTTTAAATATACTTTTCAAAAGCTTCCTATAATGAACTTGTAATTCTTTCCCAATTCAAAATCTAGCTTAAACATAATTTTTCAAAAAGTATTCCCTCAGAATGTAAACTAGTACAACCTCTATGGAAAACATTATGGAGATTTCTTAAAGAGTTAAAAGTAAACCTACCATTTGATCCAGCAATCTTACCACTGGGTATCTACCCAAAGGAAAAGAAGTCATTGCATGAAAAAGACACTCGCACACGCATGTTCATAGCCCCACAATTCGCAACTGCTAAGATACAGAACCAACCTAAGTGCCCATCGACTAGCGAGTGGATAAAGATGTGGCATATATAACACAGAACACTACTCAGCCACTAGAAAGAACAAAATAATGTCTTTTGCAGCAACTTGGATGAGTTGGAGGCCACTGTCCTAAGTAAAGTAACTCAGCAACTGGAAAACCAAAAACCATATGTTCTCACTTATAAGTGGGAGCTAAGCCAGGAATAAGCAGAGGCAGACAGAACGATATAATGGACTTTGAGAGACTCGCAAGGGGGAGAGTGGTAAGGGAGCTAGGGATAAGGAAAAAAACAAGGTACCCTACTTGACTGCACTAAAATCTCAGAATTCACCACTATATAATTCATTCATGTAACAAAAAACAAAAACAACAACAACAAAAAACCCTTGTACCTCAAAAGCTACTAAAATAAAAATTATTCCCTCAAAATTTTTAAGCCCTAAACCTCAGTTCCTATTTTGTTTATATTTACTATTTAAAAAAAAAAAGAAAACACTGCTTTAAAAATGGTGGGCTTTTTTCTTTTTTAAGTTTAAAGGTGTGTAAGACAGCTGCCTAAGGAAATACAGATACCCCTATACCTTGTTTTGTTTTGATTTGTTTCAATACAGAGATGGGATCTCCTTCTATTGCCCAGGCTTGTCTCGAACTCCTGACCTCAAGCAATCCTCCAACCTCAGCCTCTCAAAGTTTTGGGGCCACAGGCCACACTCACCATGCCCAGCCAACATCCTCACTCATTCCTACAAGCCACAAATCCTCTAAACATTGTCCCAAACACAGCACTGGCAAACTTCAATCATTTTCATCAGAATATAAAGAAACACACGGCATGCTTAACTTCAAGGTTGACATTTCCTTTGTGAGTAAAGCCTTGCCACAGATGAAAAGTCCTGAGGATCAAACAGGAAAACTTCGTTTAACTAAATCTAAAATCATTAAACCTAAATTACATGACTGAGCAAACTCTCTTCAAAGCACTCAGTCAACATCCATGCTGGTAAATATTTCAGGAATGAAATGAAAAATAATTTTCAATTCCAAAAGTTCATCCATCAGGCATGCTTCACATTGCAAAACAAATATTTTACAAAAATGAGTTTACAACAAGAGAACACCAATCCCACTTCTTCAACCCTCCATGTCAGGCAGTAAGCTTTCCACATTTGCTTACATTCTGAAAATCACTATTTTCCGTGCCAGGAATGCACTAGGCTTAAGTTGTCAAAAAATGCCATACTTTAAGTGTAACTGGGTAAGAACTATGGGCACACACACAAGAAGCCTTCCAAGACAAGGGGAGGTAAATGAAATCTTAACACCAGTGTTTCTAGAAGTCCAGAAGCAAAGTACAATTCCTTATAATATGTACATGTTTACATACTCATACGTACAATAAAATGTGTAAGGTAATGAAATATCTATCTCCCCTCTTCCTTTTAGTGGGCAGCTAATATTTCAGAGTTCAGAATCACATGCCCTGGGTCCCAAAAGGTCCCCTCATTCCTATTCCAACAGTGCTTACAACAGACAAAGATGAACTGATCACTGAACCCTACATCATCTCATGTATGTATATTACTAGTCCACAGAGAGGTTACAGTTACCAGATGCCTGGTAATTCTATTCATCCTACCCCACAAATTTTGTCCAGATCAGGCCACGCCTTCAAGTGGGCCAGAGTTTCTTAAAGCTCCTAGTTTAATATTTAACTGACAACAACAACCTAACATTAGTACCTTGTAATTAATGGGATACAGCAACATGGAGCAGAAAAAGTGATGAAGAAAGAGATTAGAAGTTGGAGAACAGGGATTGGGCTTTTGATCTTTATACTGTGGGTGATTTTGAACAGCTCAACATCTCCAGATACTTTCTTTATCTGTAAAGTGAAGAAACTTAAAAAGGAGGGTGTACAGATTCTACCTGTTCCAAAAACTACGATTCTCTTCTTCAGCCGCAGGTCGAGGAGAACCTCCTAGAGCTGCACTGTCCAATATGGTAGCCACAAGTCATATGTGGCTACTAAGTACTTGACATGCAGCTGGTCTGAATTAAAACATGTGAGATATGTGACCAGACATGGTAACTCACGCCTGCAATCTCAGCACTTCTGGAGGTTAAAGTGGACAGATCACTTGAGGTCAGGCCAGCCTGGCCAACATGGTGAAATCTCATCTCTACCAAAAATAGCAAAAATTAGATGGGTACAATGGTGCATGCCTGTAATCCCAGCTACTTAGGAGGCTGAGGTAGGAGAATTGCTTAAACCCAGGAGGTGGAGGTTGCAGTGAGCCAAGACTGCACCACTGTATTCCAGCCCAGGCGGCAGAGCGAGACTTTGTCTCAAAAATAAATAAATAAATTAAATTAAATACAAATTAAATATGTGAGATGTGAAAAATTTTTTTTCCAAGCCAAACATATCCAGCTTTACTAAAGATATTTTCCATAAATAATCATGATATTTCAGGCAGGACATGAGCAGACAATCATTACCAGTATACATACAACAACTTTCAAACTCCCTTCTTCAATGGACTACCAAAAATCACGAGAGATGTGAAAATTTTTGAGGACATAATATGGAAAAAGAGTGTGTCATAGCTTTTATATTGATCACATGTTGAATAACATTTTGAATTTACTGATATATGAAAATTAATTTCATCTGCTTATTTTTCTATGTGGCTACTTGAAAATTTTAAATTAGATCTAATGGTCCCCTTATACCTCTATTGGATGATTCTGCTTTAAAATCAGACCTGGGCATGCACGAAGCCCAGAGGACTTCGCAGATGAAATGAGCCCAGGAATCTGTACAGAATATAGACTTGGAGGTTACCATTTCTATATTAAATGTATATAGGGCTGTTGTAAAGCCATGCTTTTGTTTTCTTATTTTGTGTACCAACAATAAATCAATAGTAAATATCACTGGGTCTAAAAACAATTGATATCACTTCATTTACGCTATGACTGAATCCTAATTATCAAGTGTAGCCCTTAATGATAATCTTAAGCATATGCAGGCCCTTGTAGCCTACTTTGTTCTTTGAATTGAATACATATTTAAGTAATATATATTTAAAGTAATAATGTATCTTACTTCATAAAAAGATTATAATTTTCCATTTTTAAAACACATTTGATATCAGTAGGAAGAACTAAAATGAACTCAGATGAATGGACCACATTTGTATTTCATTGATATCTAGCTAGGAACATTGCAACTAATTTTTGCAATCTGTATCAATTTGTTTAATGGACTTTAAACGATCAAAGCAGCAGAGACAGTTCTTCTAGAGATCTTGTTTACTTAAAAATACAACAGATATGGATAAATAAAATATTAATAAGATTCAGGTGAGTCGAGAATGAGTACTCAAGTTCTCTTTTCTTACAACATATTCCTGGAGTGCCGACTTTTTCAATTCAATGATTTTAAGCAAAGGTATACATCTAACTGCCTGCAAAATCAACGACTGACTATTTAAAATCAGATAAAGCTAGTGACAGCCCCCAGCTCTGCAATCTAAAGCCAGCAAAGGCCACCCACTTCAAACTGGGTTTGAAGAATAGCCAGTTACAAGAGCTCAAATGTTTTCACATATATGAAAGCAAAACAGAATTCAGAAATTCACATTTTTTTGGCAGACAGTTTTTTAAAATCAAATTTCTGAAATTATATAATGTAAACTATATGACTATTAGAAAACAATGCATGAATTTAAAAAGATTTCTTTAATTTTCAAATTCTAATATAATTAAAGGAAAATTTCAAACTTACCTACATGAGCTTCACAGGTGAAAAAAAGTATAATTTAAAAATACGACCAATGTAACATGACGGAAATATACATTCAAACACATCTGATAACTACTCTTTCTAATTTTCATAAATCAACAACTATTTGAGATATGCACAAATTTTCATGTGGTTTTCTGAAGGTGGTATCTAGAAGTGATAATTTTCCTGGCAGTTTAACATTTTTAAAGAAGACATATCAAGATTTAAGTAATCTAGCTTTTGATTATTCTTTCTTTTGAGACAGAATCTAGCTCTGTTGCCCAAGCTGGAATGCAGTTGTGTGATCCACTCACTGCAACCTACCCCTCCCAGGTTCAAACAATTCTGTCTCAGCCTCCCGAGTAGCTGGAACTACAGGTATGTGCCGCCAAGCCCGCTGATTTTTGTAGTTTTAGTAGAGACGGGGTTGCACCATGATGGCCAGGCTGGTCTCAAACTCCCGACCTCAAGTGATCCAACACTCAGCCTCTCGAAGTGCTGGGATTACTGGCGTGAGCCACTGCACCCAGCCTCTTTTTGATTACTTTTAAAGAAAACTGAGGGATCAAAATGAAATGTTAGAAAATAAAACCAACAGCAGAAAATAAAACCAAGAGCAGCTTTTGAGGAATCATGATATTTTAGACATTTCTTTAAGGCAGCTCCTGTAACATGTCAAACTATTGGAACATATTTCAAACAAATATTCAAGTGAAGACAAAATGCCTACTGCAAAACCTCCAAATACTCCCTAACAATAATGATTCAGGCCTACTCAGAACTACAGGTTTTCCCCACATCTTGATTTCATCGTATACTTTCTGGAAGAGATCTTCATTTAATCAATTTTAGAATAATTGAAATGAACAAGAAAATAGGTAAGAAATTAAACTAAATTTTAAAATAGCAGTCCCATTGTTACTGATGTAAATTTATTAAGATTAATGTTCCTTTTTCCAAAGATCTCCCCATTCTGTTCCATTAACACCAGGAAGCATCAACAGATCTGAAAAGTTACGCAGCCACAGAAAAGAGGTTCAGCAGGACAGGCGGATCTAGCTCAAGAGGTACTCTGTATCAAGCTCTTTTCTAAAAACCTCAAAGCTTGTTTTGTCTGCGGTTGCTTTCAAAGAATGAGCACAACAAAACTGCTTTGAGGAAGTCTCTAGATCAAATGAAAGACAGTTTACCAACACGGAGAGTAAACTGACTACCACTACTATCCACACAGAGCCACGGAAATTATCCCACAGAAATCATTGCTTTGTTCCATCACTCTGGCTGGAAGGCCTTTCTAGGAATGCAAGTCTGAATCATCCTCAGTTCCCTCAGCCAGAATGAAGGCTCAGCTCTTGGATATTTCTACCACAAAAATAAGAAAGCATTTCCTACCTCCTTCCTCTATCACTACACAAAGATGTGCTTCCTATGTGGCTGGCTAGCAGATACAGGAAGATACGCAAATCCCAAAAGCCTACTGTAATTGCTCATGGAGAATCTTTGCTCCATGGACAATGTTAAGTCTACCCATTTTCCTCTATCCCTTTACAGTACTGTATTTCTTCTACATCCCAGAATGCCAGTTGTCACCCAATATCCTACCACTTCTTTATCCTTAAGAAGAGAACTGGAAATGTATATCTGATGGCAATCCTCTCAGCTAACAGAACATAGTTACAGGCTTCCTTGCATCAAGGTGTCACTATCTGACCCATGAGATTAAGCAGACAAGGACTTCTACAAAAGCTCCTAGACCCAACTGACCCATGGTCATCAATGCTACATCCCCATTTTAGGAACATTTAAAAGTACTCCACTGCTAAGAAAATGAAGTTGAAACTCATTGAGGGAACCCAAAATTTATAATCTCTCACTGTCTCTCTCACTTATATACCCCTGGGCTTCCTCCTCTGAAACTCTACACCCTCACTGTTCTTTCTGTCTGGAGAGCCCTCCACACCCCAGTTCACACCGCTCACCCTTGAAACCTAGTTCAAATGCTGCCTGTCTTCTCTAGGAAGACTTTTACTTCCTCTATTGTAGCCTTTAGCACATTGCATCTAATTATTTCTGTATCGCTTCCCCGTTGGACTGCGAAATTCTTCAAGGCAAAGACTGAGCTACCTTTCTATTTACTCACAGCCCCACCCAGATTCTAGATCTCCTGTCATAACTGAAACACAGGAGCCATGCAGTCCATGTCCCTAAAATGAATGATGATTTAAACAATTCAAAATGAGAGAAACAGTGAGATAGTAAATTAACAATTTTTTAAACATCTTAACTCCAAATCAGTGTCAACATCACAGAAGTCAATCACAAATGCCCTAAGAAAACTTGCAGTAGAGACAGAACAGGTGAATGCACAATCCCAATATTCAATTAAACATTCTGCATTAAACCTTCCCCTCATCTGCGAACAGAAGACTCATGGAGTTAGGCTTGGCTTTGTGTTCAACCTCTGACAGGAATGAGCACATGAGCAATGAAGTCAACACATCAGACTGCTTTCTAAATCTAAATAATTTCACGGGTGACAACATACTCTTAGAATGCATCCAATGTCTTTTTCTCTCCAACAAAAAGACACCAATATTGCTTTTCTCATCTCATCGGCTACTTATTACATCAATAAATACAATTAAAAACACATGCATATAAGAAGCACTTCCAATAAACTGAAGGGATACTTCCCATCTGTGTCCCTACAATATGATCCAGAAAATCCACCATTTTCTGGATATAAATTTAACCTCTGAGTCTAGCTCATGAAAGTGAAGTGAACTAACCAAATAGCAAATACAAAGAAAGGAATTATCAAGAAACATGGTAAGTCAGCCTCCTAGTTTGTTCAAGCACACCCTCTCTGCCACCGCCACATTCATTATGTTCGTCCTGGATGGCTCTAATGGCCATGCTGATACTCAGTCTTAAGGCCACCTCTGTCCAAGACTTCACTTCTACTCTGTTTCAGCCAAATAGTCACATGGCTACTCTATCATCACCCGGAAATCTCCCAGCTTCCCTCAGGAATTCCCCCTATTTCACTGAACAAGTAGGAACAAGCGGTTCCAAAATTGCAGTTTTGTCTCAAATGCACCCTTAAGAGTGAAACCCTCCACAATTCAACTAGCGGCAGTTCCGTAAGCTGCCTTTACATTCAAATTCCCTATGGGTTAGCCAAGAACACCCCTCCACAACATCCATAGGATTTTTAAATTCAATTTACTATTGTTGGATTTAAATTTTCTGGATTCTGTGGTATAAGAGGATTTAACACTTGACACAAAACGTTGAAAATAAGATTGAGAAAACATTCGGGAGATATAAGGCTAATCATAATGACCTCAATTAGATTTTCAATGCCTCTCAGGTTAGTGGTATATAGTAGCATTGGCTTCAAGCCCTTGAAATTGAAAAATACAATTCTTTTAGATAACAGAGGTAATAGGATTCAACATACTTTTTTAAAGGGCCAATTTTGATCCTCTTCACACTAGAGTAAAAAGTAAACACTAGCTGTAAAATGGCCAAAAAAAGGAGTCCCCCTCCCAAAAAAAAAAGACAATGACAGGACATTTTCATCTTGATGGCCATTCAATTTAATTCCAATGCACATTTTCTTTCTAAACACTACTATCTTCTTCACACAAAACTATTTCTAGGTATGCTCTATTGAAAGTGTCCCAATCAATCAGGGCATGGATGAAATATTTCAAGAATGAGGCATTTATTTATTTATTCATTTTTGCAGGCCAACTGAATTTCTGAAATGCAGCTGCCAACAACTGACTATTATAAAGTTATTGACAGTAGTTATGAAACTTTTTCACAATAAAATGTTCCAAAAAGAGGCTGAAAAAAAACTTTAATTTTCTTTCTATACTTGTTCATCATTTCTTAAACATAAGAGAAGGTCCCACAGCTGTTCAGAACCTTTAATCTGAATGTAATTCTTTATCACAACATAGAATTGTTTTAGTACTCACTGATATTATTTAGTACATACAAAATGTAAGGCACCTTCATGAGTGATCAAATGACTGTACAGAAAAGTGTGTGATCACGATCAATACTAACTTCTCTCCTCCATCACTTGTTTTCAATGTTGAATCACCCAAAGTAGATCTCCTGTCTACAATTATTCTTCTACATTTCAGTAAATATATAGTTCTTTCTCCCAGGTATCTAAGTTTACCTTTATGTAGTAAAATGATCAGAGAACTTTGATAATACTACAGAAACTACCATATTCACAACACACATCCTTCTACGTAGCACTCTCTTATACTCCTTCCCCAACTTAATTTTTGCCAAGTCACTTGCTTCCTCTTGTATATTCTGTCTACCGCCCTGGGGACAAGGACCTCGAAAATATTTGTGAAATGAAGGAGTAAATTTTCCTTTCCTGGTTGTACCCATAAGAATCTGTGTTTCCTTGTGTATGAAAATAAGCTAATTTCTACAGAAATTTGGTTTTAATTTTGTTAATCTAATATGCAAGTATCTAGGATGAATTATTCTTAGAATAATTAGACTGCGTATTTTCACATTTCTATGGTAGTTTCTTAGGTACTCTTCACTTATATCCTCAAACTAATTTACTGTAATGACAAAACCATATTTGTTTTAAACCATAATAAGCAATTGAGAGCATCAGGATGGAGAATATGTGCTATTAAATATGACTTTTCATGATGGGTTTTTATGTTAGTCTCCAAAGATTTTAAGCTACGACTTCGAAAACTGCATCAGTTTTAAAGGCTTAATCCTTGAAGTAGATGAAGATTTTTTTTAAAAAATGAAAAAAAATCAATACATACTTAAAAAAACAGTGCTTATCCATCTTTATGAGCCTATCAACTCAACTATAAACAAAGTAACTGAGTAATGATATTTATAAAAACAATGCTGGCAAGGCACAATAGCTCACACCTGTAATCTAGCACTTTGGAAGGTCGAGGCGGGAGGATCGCTTGAGCCCAGGAGTTCAAGGTCAGCTCAGTCTGGGCAATATAGTGAGGACCCCATCTCTACAAAACATTTAAGAAATTAATCGGATGTGGTGGCATGCACCTGTAGTCCCAGCGACTCTGGAGGCTGGGGCAGGAAAACGGCTTGAACCCAGGAGGCAAGGGCTGCAGACTGCACCACTGCACTTCAGCCTGGGTGACACAGCGAGGCCTCGTCTCAAAAACTAACAAAACAGAACACAATATCGGTATGCCTTTGAAAATTCATCCAACAGTAGGAGTAGATATAAAAAGTCCTTTTTTAAAGATAAATCAACCGTTAATGGATAATGCCATTTTCTTTACTTTCTCTTAAAAATAAAATTAATGTTGCTTCACTAATTTTACTGTGAAATATCAAGACACAGCCACACAAACAAAACTAAACAAATTAGTCTGTAGTAACTTGGGGTGAGGGCCAGGTCTAAAACATCTAAGTCTATCTCAATGGTAGGATTAAACCTCTCATTTTTCTTCCTGTAAAACGTCTCCATGGGGTCAAAATATTTAGTCATTAAAGGTTTGAAATTTAACAAAGCAACAAGAGTAATAATGCATTTATTCACTTAACACAAATGACTTTTCTTTATGCAACAGATCTCTTATTCTCATAAATAACCTTTAAGGCCAAAAAGTAATTTATCTGTCTCTATCATCTAGGATGCCTTACATTTTTCAATGAAAATAGTATGTAGCTTTCTCTGGAAGCTAATAAAAGCCAAATTATTAGATAAGAGAAAAATTATTAGATTCTCTCAAAAACAGTCCCCCCAAAAAAAAAATCCTGTCAAAATTACTGAAAGACTGGCTGGGCGTGGTGGCTCACTTTGGGAGACTGAGGCAGGCAGTTCACTTGAAGTCAGGAGTTCGAAACCACCCTGGCCAATGTGGTGAAACACTGTCTCTACTAAAAAAAATACAAAAATTAGTTAGGCGTCGTGGCACATGCCTATAATCCCAGCCATTCGGGAGGCTGCGTCAGGAGCACTGCCTGATCCTGGGAGGTGGAGGTTGCAGTGAGTCAAGATTGTGCCACTGCACTTCGGCCTGGGTGACACGGTGAGACTCAGCCTCAAAGAAAAAAAAGATCACCAAAAAACAAAAGAAATGACAATTATTCTTGTTTAATCAAATATCTCATAAGAAAATCTTCTGAATTTGAGAAGAAAAAAGAGAGGAACCGTCTGGAAATTAGGAGATTCGAACACTGTTTTGTGTCCATCATTAATAAGACCTTGAGGAATCGCTGCACTTCATTCATCAGGATCCATTCCTTTACAAAACAGGCTTATTTGACTTTTCCCTTTTCCAGAATGTTTGTCTTATTTTTTCCTTATCCCTGTTCGTGGACTGTTCCCCCTCCTGCTTCTGGAACCACAGGGTTCATTCCTCATTGTATCTACTTTAAGCAGGATGTTTATTACAAATACCGCTTCTGTCATTACACATCCTCATACTTGAACCCGCTTCTTGTCTTGTCTTTGGTTGAACAGAACAATTATAATTACACGAGCTGGTTAACAAAAAGCCATGTAGATTCTTTAGGGCTCTGCTTCTTGATTCTTCACTGTGTTAATCATAATTTAACCACAGTATCACCAGTTTCATATACTGAAGGCTTTCAAATGTCCTTAGCTTGCTTCTGAAGCTAAAAATCTTTTATTTTATGAGGAACATATGCTAATTTTTAAAAAATGGATATAATTTCAATTAAACAGTAGATCACTATAAAGTTTTAAAGATGTAACTGCCATAACATGGCTGGTTATACAACTTGATTTTATTTTGAAACTGACTTCTTAGAGAAATGCCACATTCTCAGACAATCTGCTTTTTGGTTTCCCTGTCTTGGGTGAACAAAACTTCCTGCTTCCCTACTAGGACCAAAATTCTTTTGCTGGCATTTGAAATCTTCCATTGCTACCCAAACTGGCAAAGCCTGTTTAATCATTTTGCTAGCAGAGATTCTGCTGAAAACTAAACCAAGCTTCTTCACAGTTCCTTTTACATAACTGACAGCCAACTAATAGTTAATAATCAAGCCAGTATATAAACTTGCTCAATATTAGACATCTGTGGCAAGCTGCCGGTATGTACAACATTAAAAATGGGTCTCTGGGAAGCTGAGGTGGGTGGATCACTTGAGGTCAGGAGCTCGAGACCAGCCTGGCCAATATGTGAAACCCCATCTCTACTAAAAAAAATACAAAAATTAGCTGGGTGTGGTGGTGAACGCCTATAATCCCAGCTTCTCAGGAGGCTGAGGCAGGAGAATCGCTTGAATGCAGGTGAATCTCTTGAACCCAGGAGGAGGAGACTGCAGTTAGCCAAGACGGCACCTTTGCATTCCAGCCTAGGTGACAGAGCAAGACTCTGTTTTAAAAAAAAGGAAAAAAGTCTATATCCATGTTGTGTGGAAAAAAAGAAGAAAAAACTAGGCCTTTCCCATTTGTGTAAAAATTGCTTATGCTGCTTGCATATTTCTGTACTGTTCTGAATTTTTCAATGAGCATGAATTATTTTCATTTTTCAAAAAACCAATAGAAATATATAATACATATTTAATAAATAAAAGTTTATAACATGTATTCTAAAAATTGTATCTGAGATATGATGTGCTTTTTAAATTTAGTCTTAGTCTTCACTGGCCAATAAGTAAATTAATTTGTCCATAAGTGAAACATCATATAGATTTTTAACTTTCAACTATGCGTGAAACTTACATATACTTGTACATCATCATCATCACCATACATATAGTAATAGTAACTAACACACAGTGCTTATGCTAGGTCATCAGTTTACACATATATTAACTCACACACTATTTCAAGCATTTAACATCAGTATTAACTCAATCCTCAGTAAACTAGAAATACTCATCCCATTTTACAAAGGAAAAAACTGAGGCACAGAAACTTGCCCATGGTCAATAGCTCAAAAGAGACAAAGGCAGAATTTATGCCCATGCACTCCTGCTGTGGTCCGACCTCCTGATTAGTGTGCAATGCTGCCTTCTTTACACACCTGAGAAACACTCAATGACTCAGTGTTACTGGCCTAACATCAGGCCTGGCATCAAAATCATTCATTATAAATTGAGAACAACTCTGGTTCTTTCTATAGAGGTGAGATTTTGGAAAAACCTCATCTTTCCCATTTTAACTATCTTCTTTCGTTAAGATACTACATGTCTCGCAAGGTTCAAGCTAAATCTGTTTTTTCAAAATGTAGCCATACAAATAAACCTAAATAAAATGACCTCTTAGGTTTCTATTTCAGCAGATTTAATACACGCGAACCTGAGACATTCTGTAGCCCTCTTTGAATATTATTAAGCATCCCTTTTTCATAAAATTATTAACTGATGAATGTATCCAGACTTTTAAATTTAAATATGTGAATTTATTCCTAGAGCAATCATTGTACTCCAGTTTTTGCTAAATTTCTACTTCTATACCAGTCGAGTATATCTATTAACCAAGGTTAATCTAAACAGGGAAATTTGCCAAACTTTTTTTCCAAGAAAAATACTAGTGTCCTTAGAGTAATGGTTATGTCTTAAGCTATCCACGCTAAAGAAATCGTTACATAATATGTCCCCCTTCTCTAAGCTTTTCGCTTGCAAAATCAGCTTCAGGGTTTGAGTTCTCTCTGCTTTTCTTCTTATACAATAATTTTAAAAAATGCATATTTTATTGATTAAACTTCCTACTTATTCTGTGAGTGTGCTCATTCCTTTTCCTGCCACCTTCTGTCTTCCCCCACCCACTCACATGGGTGTCTCTGTACACTGGCTGTGAGGCCCACGGGGTGACAGCATGTCCAAGGGTTTGCAAAAGATGCCATTTTCCACCCATCCCCATTCCATACATTTGCATCTGAGCTCTCACTATGAAAAGATTTTTTTGCTTCTGTTTTCTTCAGTCCTTTTCTGTCTACAAAGCCAATCTCCTCTGTTCAACTCATCAGAACATTTATACTGTGTTATGGAATAGTGTTGCCTGAATCTAGAATCACAACAAAGCCAGTCAAGATCTTTAAATTAAAAAAAAAAAAAAAAAAAAGGATTTCATAATTAAGCACAGTCAAGTAAAACAGAGAAAGGTAGAAAACCACTAGGCAAAAACAAAACACAAATAGAAAACGTGATTTTCCCTATCCTCCTCGTTGCCACCCAGGGAATCACTCTGTTCATCTCATACTCCCTCCATCAAGATGCTACTGAAGCTCTCTGGTCCTGCATTCAGCCCCTTACCTTCGACCTCTCAACTCCTAATTTCTAATTCCCTACTCCTCTTGAGAGTACCCTGCACCAGCATCTGTCACTCAGGTGTGAGAGAGAGTGAGAGTGAGAGTGAGGGGGGGGGAGATTTAAAGAAAGAGAGACAGACGGGGGGGGGGGGGGGGGGGGGGGGGGGGGGGGGGG